>NC_088605.1:11240505-11554255 GCF_036013475.1 Columba livia | reverse complement strand
CTCTGCTCATTTTTTACTGCTAGAAACAAAAATCATCCAACCAGTGTGGGGAACGATTTGGTGTAGTAGTTACATTTGGGTCTTATGACTGAAATCCCAGATGGACTTTTATTAATTTGGTCTGACAGAGATAAATATCAACTAGTAATATTGTTTTAATTAAATGCCTTTTGACTAGGAGATAAATGTATTTATAAATAAATTTCAGAAGTGATCATGTGGAAGAAATTCTGGCTGCTCCTGACCTCTCCCTCACGTGCTGGATTTGACCTCTTGCAGCATTTTGGGAAGGGTGTCTGCAAAGCCAGCTGGGTTGAGCTCTGTGTAACTAGAACATTCCTAGTCCCTGCCAAAAAGCACAGCAATTACTGTATGTGTTGTAGTGTTACTTTGGCAAACTGATGCTTGCAGCAAAGGACATGTCAATGTTGGGCAGGAATTCCAGAGGGCAAGAAATAGCCCTCACCCTTCAGAGAGGAGAACGTTTTGATCGGTGAAACTTCCTCTTACCCTGCTCTTTGGCAGCCCCCTTTTTACAGGGAGCCAACAAAGACCACGGTAACTTGTCAGCAAGTTAAATGGAAAAATGAAAGGGAAAACTTTAAAAGCTCATGCTGCCTGACTCCATTCATTGCTATAGCAATAATTCCCTAGGAAAGCAGTGTAAAGAAATGTTTTAGATGGTAACATACTTTTAAAATTCAAAACCACTAGGAAAAACCCTCTCTCAGTGTAACACATGGGTCTGTGAAGTCCTTTGACTTTAATAAGGTTCTTCGCCTTCCTGAAGGAGTTTTCAAGCACCTGGGAATGAATTTAGCAACTACTACTTTGCAGTTGCATGCAAGAATGCAGATGCAAGAGTGCCTAAATAATAGGATGTTTAAGAAGATGTTGTGCCCTGATATGAGCAAGTCCTCTGCCTTCTCCAGTTTTTAAAGCCTCCGGAGCAGTTAGAGATGCAAATGTAACTATTAATAAAAGTCACTAGCTGTCATTTGGGTGTTAATCCCTTTTTGTGCTTTTGAAAATCCACTCCATACCAAAGTGTTAGAGTAGGAGAAACATTCCAAATACTTGTGTCCCAGCTAGGGCTGTGGTATGTCAGAGGCAGGGTATAAAACTAGGTTTTCCTGAAATATGTTATTTGCAATCTGCAGGGTACAGCTACATTCTTACCATAGCCAGTTCCTCATTTGTCTTCTCTATTTTTCTATGAAGAGGGGATGCAAGAGCCCTTTCATACCTTGTAAGGGCACTGGCACTGGGAAGGTTACAGGCTGTGAGGTCCTTGCATTTGGCACAGACTGAATATGAAGAGCTGAGGCTCTGCTGGAATATCTCCCTCTGACCTGTCCAGAAAGAGTCCTTGAAGGCACAGAGAGGACTACCAGCCTCTCCTGTTTGCAAGGCTGTAGTCTTTCTGTGCATTACATTTTTATTCTTCCAAACACCTGTAAAACACAGTCCAAAGAATCAGTGTGTTATTTGGCTTGTAAGGACTTTTTTTTGGTGCTGTTTGCTGAGGTGTTAACCATACCTTCGTGTTTATGTGCCTAGGAAATAGCAATATTGCTTTAATTAAATGCCTTTTGACTAGGAGAATTCAACTACTTTGTAAAAGGAGAAACATGAAGCAGCTTTGTTATATGTTGGTATTTCAGTACTACCCTGCTTTTTCTAAACTAATTACATACCAACTGAGAAAGCATTTAAAGTACTTCCATTTGTCTTAAGGCTTTAGAGTAGCCTTTACACTGCATCTATTTCAGCTGAACAAATGGAAAATTCTGTTCTAGTGAGCCCAGATTGAGCTAGTCTTAGATTTAGGGTGTTGGTTTTTGTTTGTTTTGTTTTGTTTTTTATTTTCAAAATGGGGAAAAATACAGTTGGCCAAGTAAAAGTTTAGTTCCCCTGAAAAAAAATGCTTTATTTTATTTTGGGAAATTCTTGTTGTTACTTTTTAGTGAAGCTACATGTTAGAATAATTTTGAATGTAATTGTTGAAAAGCTACTTGAGTTGTTCCTGAATTTTCCTTCGAGCTGAAACTAATTGCTGAATTTAATCCAAATGTTCAAACTGTTTCATTCCTCTTGACTCAGGGTTTCTCAGTGAAGGAGCTGTCTGCGAGAAAGCCCTCCTGAGCCCCAGGAAAATGTGAATTCTGAGGGTAAATGAGTGTGTGGGAGTTGCCAAGAAGGACCATGTATGTCCTCAGGGCACAGCGGAGCCAGGAGGTCCCATGGCACAGAGGCCCAGGGGAAGAAAACTGGAAGCAGGGAGGTGGTTTTCTTTAAGTCAATAGTATCCAACATATTATGATAAGTTATCCTATATGGTATGATTATTATAAAACTAATATAATATTATAATTATAAATAATACAATGATAATTACTATAATAAAGGATATAGTAATAATAGGATAATTCCTATATTACAGGATAACTTGTAATACATGATATCTGATATCTTGTATTGGAAGCTGTGGATTGCAGGATAACAGAATAATTATTTACTGGCCTCTGGTAGCTTGTGATCATCTCTGTCTCTGTCACTTCTAAGGTTTGCAAATAGCGTGGGGAGAGAGAGAGAACGCAACATCTGAATCAGCTCAGGCACAGTGATGTGATCAAGCCAGAAATGGCAAAGCTAAAGGCTATCTGAACCTCTCTGCATGTTCAACTGTTCAGGTTTTTGCCTGTGTGAGTCATCGGCTCTTTCAAACTTCAGACTGAAAAAAGCAAAATCCTGAAATGAACCACCAGTCACTCAAACGAGGGAAATATTCTTCCTAAATGGACAAAACAACTATTGCAGTATTAACAGGGATCAGTTTTTATGAAGTGAGGGTGGGATGAGGTAGCAGAAAAATTGTCAGATGAGCACACAAATGTATTCTCTGTATTTTGTCAGAATAGCCAACATCATGCAAAAGCCCCTTCCTTTCGCTGATTGTTAGTCCTTGGGGTGAAAGCCCAGAAGCAGCTGTATGCTTGTCAAGACTGGACGTGGTCTTCCAGTTGGAAGAGGTTATCATTCTTGGTCATGAATGGGATAGCTACCCAGTACAGTCTCAGACAGACTTTACTAAAACTGCAAGATCATTTAAAAATGAGGGAGGAAAGTGCAAGCATGACTATCCATTATAACATATATCTGCACTAAGTCTTTTAGTAACAGAAAGTACATGCTGTGTCTTGCTGATGATCAACACCAGCTCGGGGTCCATAGCAGGTCCTAGTAAAATCTGCTACAGCAGAATCTGTCAGTAAGAGAAAATCTACTGCGATGTTGTGTTAAATTCCATCCAGCTTCTCATGGCTGTGAGGCTGAACATTGCTGCAGGAAGAAGGGAGGGACTCTGGTTCAGTGTATACCCAAAAGAGATCTATCATTGTGGCTCCAAGAGCATCTTCTCAAAGTCCCTGAGTGATGCAAACCTTGAGTGGGACAAGTTCCTTCCCTCTATTGAAGAGTTTTCACTATGGGGTGTAATTTACACCTGTAAGCCAAGGGAAGTGAATCTTGAACTAGGTGTTCAGTGGTCAGACCTCAATAAAAGCACACATCTTGCCCCCCAAATTTCTCTCAAGATGTTGCCGTCCCTCAAGGATACCTTTAGGAAACCCCAAGCCACCTTTTGTGTGCCTGAGTAGAGTTGTTCTTGTGATTTTCAGTGGTTTAGTACAACAGCAGGAGAGGACAGATGGACTGTTTGTGGACTGCATATAATGCTCCTAATCTGTACTGGAAATTAGAATATTGGATGAGCTGCTTAAGATAGATGTAGACATACGTTCTGTCAAGCACACAGACAGCTTTTATAAGTATGGTATATGCTGCTCACATTTCCAGCCATTGAATTCATCAGTACAATGAATGCCATTTAGATGGGTAATGAAAAGTCCTCTATTCTACCTTAAACTGGCACATAATTTTCCCTGTCAACAATCTGCAGCACTGAGGTTGTTTCTGAAATTCCTGGCTCTGGAAGTTACAAGGTACTTATGAAAATGTACTTAACTGCCTGTGAGTCAGCATTTGGAGGTCTGAAACTCATTTCCAGGAATTACGTGATTTACAGGGCTTGACTTCCAAACCTGGTGACTGGTATAGCAAGAGAAAGAATAAAGAAACTCTCAAATACAAACCCCAAATGCTTTTCAAATGCAAACCACAGAAAGAAAAGTCTGTCTCTTGAGACATATCTGTCCCTGTCATTTCAAATAATAGGGTAGTGGAGAAATACTCCATCTCAGCTATTTTCTCTTTGGGGTCACAGTTTCTTCACTTACGTCTAAAGATTCCACTGAACCAGAAAAAGGAAACATACTTTAAATTTAACTGTACTAATGAAGAACATTCCTGTTCATTTGTATCCTTTAAATGTGGAATGAAGGCATTTAATATATTACCAGTATCAAAGAAACCGATGGTATCTGCTTAGCGTAGCACTATATGAGTGGAACAGGTGAGGGACTAATGGCAGCAAAAGACTTGGTATTATAATTTAATGTTAATATTTCAGTGAATTCCAAGAGTGTTTTGGCCAGGCTCATTTCCAAAGAGAACTTCCAAATAATGCCAGTGCTTTTCAGGTAGAAGTGAGATAATTTGCAGCCCTGCTTAGGGAATGAGATAGATAATTTATTTAGACCATTAAGGCAAAGGAAGTGACCCTTCCTAGGTGCTTCCTCAGCCACTAAGCAGAATTCTCTGGTAGCAGTCTCTTGGGGAGAATAACTTTTCCTGCTGGCAGTTCCTTCAGCAGCTAATTGTGTGCTCTTGGAAATAAGTTACTGTTCTGTCTCATTTCCTTAATTTCCTGGCTCTATGTCCTACTTCTCAGACAGTTATTTTTCCTTTTCATTAGGGATGGTAAAGTTGTAATTTGTACTTCTAGGAGCCAAAGCAGTAGTAGAGCTAATAAACATGCAGGCGATGCAACCTTATGAGACCCCATGGCTGGAAGGGGCATCCACACTTCTGGCCAAAGACAAGGCAGAGGCTTGTGGCCATGGTTTGCCAAGAGGCAGAACATCTACCCCTTGCACCGGAGCCTTGGTTAACTGAACAATGCTGTTCCTCTTGGGGTGGTATGTTTCTAATTGGAGTGAAGAACATGACAGCAAAGAACTAATGAAATTTGTGGCAAACATTATACACTTTTTTTGAAGAGTGGCATTTAGTAGTTTTATTTGCCATCTGACACCTATTTTGCTGCAGAAGTTACAATCCTCTTTGCTGTGATTGGCAAATACCTCTGAGGAATATGGAAATATGTATAAAGTGCCAATAGCTTTTAGATATACTTAGTTCTCTTGCTTATGGAAAAAATAGTTACTTGGCAAATTCCCAGTGTCCTATAATCTGCAGTATCTCACATTGCTATCAATTCATTTTCAGGCCTGGTTATGTCATGGAAACAAACTGGCTTGATCTTGTGAGAGCAGATGATGTCCTCAAGTTTGTGGGTACAAGTAAAGCCCCCATCAGGATTACCTGGAAAGTTTAGCAGATTTTACTTAATTATGTAGTAGTTTGGGCTGGTATGTGTGATTTGGCTGAACCTGAAAATAAGTGTTTTGTTCATGTCTTTGACAAAAGTCTGACGTTTGTAGTGGGAAAGTGGCCATCCTCCCTAAAAGCTATCTATTCTGCGATCCTATCACGTTCATACATTCCTTGCATATTTCTTTTGCTTAGTCAGTACAAACCTGCAGGTTCTCAATTATGTTTGTACAAATTAAAAGCCCTGACTGTGCAAGGTACGAGAATATATAAAAAAACTTGGGTCGACTTGCTTGTATTTTATCAGAACAGGAGAGGAATTATTTCCTAAGGTTGTTGCCAGGCCATTAAATAAAGAGGAATATGTTCAGTGCTCTGCTGGTAGCATGCCACTGGGGCTTTTCTTTCAAGCTGAAATATCGCAAACCAAATGTTTATGTTCCATCTGGAAGCCAACAGGTGACCTGCCTAGGTTTTTCTGGAAACAGATGCTATAAGACATTCTACATATTTTATGGATGGGGAGCGGGGGAAAAAGACAGCAAAGTTGTCTGTTACAATAGGAAGATCCTAAGGTAAAACAAGTTTAGAAATATTCGTAGGCACTACTCTGGGAACTGTGTGACACCGACCAGAGGTCTGACAGCACACTTCGTTTGTTCTTTGTCCAAAACAAACCAGTATTCCTTCATCATCATTTCATATTACATGACTTCTAGGTCTATTCCTGGGATGAGTTAAGAAACAAAGGAAAATTCATTTGAAATGGAGGAAAATTAAAAATAACATGATCCAAGCTCAATGTAGAGATGGGTGTTAGGTACGAAGGATCCTTATTTTTACATATTAGTTTTGTGATCCTCAATTTAGATCTCAACATTATACTGTAAAGACTGGGCTAGTTAGAAGTAACAAGATGAAATACTATATATTAAAAAAAAAAAAATCAGAGAAAATATTGTGGCTATGAAGAATATTGTACTGGAAACACAACAACATATGTAAACATATGTGAGTAGGTAAATGTATACGCATAACTAACATATGATCTTTATTGCATATAAAACATTAATGTTCTTGAAATCCTAAATAATCAAATGATAATAAATGAAAAAGCTCAGCCTGCTATATCAAGTGCATTCACAGACTTAGAGGAAAGCCTGATATTTCAGTAGACATTACATATGCAGTTGATACAGCACTTGAAAAATGCAACTGTAAATTATTTCTTATCACAGCCTAAATAAACCATTTACATTTTATCTGCTGAGAGAATTTCAAGAGAATTTCAGTAGTTGCCTTAGGCATCATTACTGAGTTCAAAGAAGAAAACATTTTAACCAGGACATCTTTACATCTACTTTTGTTTTAGTGAGGGTTCTTCATGTTCTTATTAAATCTCTTGTTTACTAATCAAGTGGGAAAAGACAGGAAGGTAAACACCATGGAAATTAAAATTGAAAGCATTTTGAAACGTTCCCATATTACTTGTTTTGCAGCCTGCAGAATTTGGTTTTAACACTGCAGCAAGCCATGAGACACTCACTTCTGCAAAATCAGAGGGTTCAGCTGACTCTGTATTGGCCACCATTGAGACACCCACCTTCAATCCTGAATTGGTTCACTCCCAGATGCGCAGAAAAAAGGCTCCACCAGGGACCAGTTCTAGAAAGAAGTGTCACTGCGAATCGTTCTGCTGCCACAACTTCACTCCTGGGCTGGGAGGAGAGAGGTGCAGTTTCAATTTTTTCTCCTTGTTCTGCTTGTTTCAGAACTTCTCCACTAACATATAGAGCTGTCTTCTCATTTAAAAAGGGCCCAAGTGAATGAGCAAGAATTGTAAATGATGGTCCAAGAAGACACATGGTACCCTTCTGTTTTAGGTAAATTTAATTTTAATATTGGATACTTTGGTGTTGCTTGGCCTTTTTTTTTTTTTTTTTTTTTTCCTTCCCGTGTGTCTATTTAACGCATAAATAACTTCCTATGGTGAAACAGCAGCCTCACTAACAATGGAACATCAATTTAACACCACTACAAATGATTATATATTTTAGAAATTTTGCAGAGCTCTTTGTCTCTAATCTTTCGTTGTTACACTATGGGACTTAGTGTTACAATAAATTGTCTGAGTTTGTCTTGCAACAGTAATGATAGCTATCAACCAGATGTTTATTTGCACACCAGTGTAACTAAGGAATAGGCACAAGAGGTACAGCAGCTCAAAGAGCTGAGTCTGCTCTTAAAGCTGAGGCAAACCACTACCATTGCAAACCACTGGAATACTACGAAATATTTTAAAAGCTTTTGTCTAAAAAATAGTTTTAAAAAACACTAAATAATTGTCTTAAACAAGTTCTTGATACAAAAAGTAAACCAAACAACAATAAAATGCTTGAAGAAGCAAACAAATTCATCCCAACCCACCCCCTAAAACCCCTAAAAACAATAAAAACCAACTCAAAATACAGTTTATTGCAACTGTCTCAATTGTCTCTCATAACTGATATGATCCCATTTCTCATTATTTATGCTCACTGTGGTTTTCAAGAGAGCAGTGAGCAGCATGCCATTTTTGGAACTGCTGTAATCGAGGGCATACATAGTTTAATTATTAAAACAAAGGGATTGTGTAGCATACTCTAAATGCTACTGCTGCCACTTAGAAACTGATGTGAATTGCATTCCTTTTAATAAATTAGGTACTTAATTACATTATAAATGTAACCTCTAATTGAAGCACCTTCTCCCAGTGGGCATAACTCTGTGATGATTTGGCATGAACTACCTAGAAGTAGATGCATGCTGCTGCAGGAGTGGGAGTCTCACTAATAAGCACTTAAACATCAATCTTGAGTATTTTTGCAACTTAATGGATCTTTCCCCAGGATATATCTCAGAAGGATATTTGTTCTGCTGCAGTGTTCTGCTGCCTTTTTCTCTGATCCACCACTTGTGACCATTTGTGTGTATGCACTTTTTTATTTGATAGCTTTTATTTTGCATTCTTGGATACCCACTGGTGTCTCCACAGTACATAAAGGTGGATGCAAGTCCCTGTCTATGGGTATTTCATGTTCTGTTTAACTGCCTAAATACAGCTCAAGTTTTTAATATCTGTAATGGTACTGGAGCTATTACATGACCTCTGAAACTTCAGTTTTCTCTGTGCAGTAACTCATGGACCCAGTTTAGAAGGGCTGAGGGTGCCAGGTAAAACTTCATTCTATGCTTAAGTCCTGTATCATTCTGATTGTTAAAGATTTAACAGCTTTAGATTCATTTAATTACCTTAGACTCTTTGCTAAAGTCTCATCTAAACAGTTATTAATATTTTCCTGATAATCTATAATTTGTTGTTGCTGCAGTAAGGGATTAGTTTTTTTGTTTGTGTCTGTAATTACTTCATAAGATTTCTGCCCAGTTTAACTGCCAAGGTGATTGAATTGATGCATTCAAATAACACTTGTCCATATTTCTTATACCTAGAGAGTGTTGTGAAATCGGTGAAAACAGAGTATAAATGAATATATTTAACTAATCTTACCATTCAATTGCAGGTCATCAAGGTGTCAGGCAGGGTTGCATAAAATAATAATTTGTGCCGTGTGGTTGAAGAGCAGCTTTGCAGTTTCTTGCCCTGATTCATATTTGCCAGACTACCCCTGGACTTGCCCTCTGTGTTTGTGACCAGCTCTTCCATCGACTTCCACTGGGGGCTGAAAACCTGGTGCTCAAACTTGAGCAAAGAGGGCACGCTCAGGCCAGTTACAAGTTTTGAGCTGATCTCTGTAACAGTGGTGCAATTCACTTGCTAAATCAGTGATGGAGGTCCTGAGGAGAGTAAAAAGATGTTAAGAATTGTTCAGTTTAGACGTTTCAATAGGTTCACTTGTTTGTTCTCAAATAGTACAGGAATTTCCATACCACATTAAAACCTGGAGTCTGTCTACTATAGTAACTTACTCCGGTCAATAGACAGTACTGCGTAACAGAAGGAGGTCTCAGGAAATAAAAGAACAAGAAAAGGCCATTTTGTGAATTGCTTACAGTTCCATTTCTCCCCAACTCCCTTAGAAAATTTTCTTTTTCTAATTCTTATTTAAAATCTGACTTTATTGCTAATCTCAGTTTTCTGCATGCTTTTCAATACAGTCTTAGTTCTGCTTAACACTGGCTAAACGCATGGAGTTGGGGACATATTTCTTTGGCTTTAATTTACTCTCTTTCACCATGCTTCTCCTGTTTCTCATAGTAGGTTGAAGATGACCAGGTATTTGCCATCTAAAAAAATTCTGATACTTAAATTCAACATGGTGCAGTTTCCTGGATTAGGACAGGTAAGGTAGATAAGAGCTGTGTGACCCTAGGAAAGTCTTATCTCTCAGGTGGAAGTTGAACAAGGTCATGTTGAAGAAGGACAAATCACAACTGTTTCTAGTTACTCTCTATATTCTGTAGACAACACAAGAACCTTCTCAGTTTCTCTGGGAGACATCCAAAGATTAATTCAGCCACTCATATGAATATATATATAGCTGATAGCCTGTAATATTCCTCCCCCCCCACCCCAAACCTCTCATTTTGAAAGATGAAGCCTGAAACTCATATATGAGATAAGCAACCCATTTAATTAGTTTAGGACTCTCCTATCTGTGGGCAGACAAATTCCATTTGTTTCTCTGAAGTACGGCAGCTCCTTTCCACATAAAGCTGAGAATGCAATGACATTTATTTTTCTTTCTATAAATTGTGTCACTAAATACCTAGTTAAAGTATGGGAATACCATTTCTGGTGGACAAACTGCACAAAACCAGTCTGACTGCAAAATGTATGTCTGTAAACATAGGATCGCATTCTCAACTGTGTAGCTTCATTGACTTTGATTAATAAGGATCTGGTCTATTGGTTTTCTTTCAGATAAGTATTAATGTACTCTTCCTTCTGTCTCAAAATTGTTCTCCAAATACCAAATGTAGAAAGCAGGACAGCTAAAGCAAGGCTTCCTAGCTAACACTTATAATAGAAACTATGTTTTTTTTCAAAAATATTAAAGAATAAGCAGTGCATATGGGGCTGCTAAAGAGGGGCGACTATTTTCACAGGGGGAATCTCACTTCTTCACCTTTTGTGGGATATGGCATTATCAAAGGCCAGCTCTGATTTGAATAAACAGATTATTATTTTTATTTTTTTTTTAAGACTTCATCCTGTGCCTATTAACATGTATTTTGTACCTTCAGCACCATCAACAATCACATCTGCAACTATGATGAGAAGACAATTAAAAGGGGAACAAGAGGCATCACTTGGTTTTGGCCAGGTTACCTTATTGCAGCTTAGGATTTTGCAGTCATAAGGCTGAGGATTTTATAGTAGCCTTGGGGTGACCAGTAGCAGCTTCTGAACTTCAGGGTGGTTTTGTTAGAGGCACAAGCAGAGCCTACTGCTGGGCTGTGGAGGAGCACAGTAACGTTTTGCTCTTTATCTGCTACTATTAACTAATTAAACTTGTCTTGGTCAAATAACCACAGTGAAGTTGGATCAACAGTGAAGGGCTTGCTTTTTGGGTGTGCCTACCTACTGCAGAGTTTGGTAATTCTCAGGTTGTTCATGGTGTTTTTTTTTTTTTCTTGGTGCTCCCTGTGGTCATTTAACAGAAGGCAAATTTCTCACCCTCTGCACCACCACCCTGTGTCAGCACTGCAGGTGTTGCTGCTCTTAGCACCCTTTTTGTCTTTTAGATATTGAATATCTCTGGTTATCCAAATTAAGTTTTTTGTTAAATCTCAGAGCTGTTAGAAAATAACATTACAGAATTCAGCACAGCTGTGGGGTCATAATGTAATCTGCATTTGGAAGATAGATGTGAGCAGAAAGGTAGGAAGCTCCCAATCAATACTGCTGGGAAAAATAAGTGGTGTGTACAACATCTGTGCTAGGAAAGGAGGAACTGTCATCTAATGCTGGGTGTGGGAAGCTCAGGGATAGTCATGATAGTTCATTCTGCTGGCAGGATGCCCTCTCCCAGCTGATCTCCATCCACATAAGGCAGGCAGCAGGGGTGCCTTGTGTTTCATGTGGGGGAAAAAAACAACCACCACGGTCAAAAAAAAAAAAACAAATACAACACCCCCCCTTCCCCTAACCAACCCTAAATCTTCATGCTCTGCTTGACTCCCTACAGCTTTGCTCCATGTGCTTTTGTTATACGACATATGGCTCTGTTATGAGACTCACCTTCAGCCTGGGAACTGTCTTTTCACTGCCTGGGACTTGTTTCGCTGCCTCCTGCCATCTGTAACTGTGACAGTTAAAATCATGTTGGTCTGGAGTATACTCAGGGTTTGTTGGTGAAAAACCTCAGAGCTGGAGATGGCCAAGCTATTTTATTAGTAAAGGCCAAAGTGAATGTTCATATGGGAGAGATTAGTTACAGCTTTGCACAGCAGTCACAGTGGTTTCCTCATTAAAGTTGTTTTTCACTAAATATAAGAATTTTCAAAGTTATGTGATGGGTGTTACACCTGATTTCAGTACAAACTAATTGAATGCACTGTGCTGTTCAAAAAGCAGTTTTGATTGACTTCTCTTTGTTCTCAACTTTAATCCAAATGAAAAAAAAGGCACTTAATTGTGCTAATTAATTTATTTATGTTAATGAACATTGATTGACTCATCCTTCTGTATTGCGTTGAAATTTGAGGTGTGCTACAAATCAGGCACAGTTTATCATTTTGAGGCTTTGAGTTGGTTATAAGTCTGCCATAAATAAAGGAAATTGAAAGCACTGACTTCAGGATGCTGGTTAGAGGAAAGCCCTTGTTTTCAGCCTGAGATGTGGCTCAGCTGTGTTTGTAGCACTGGCTATTTACAGCCTTTTATACTCATACAGATTTATAAATAGTTTACAGAAATATCACTGCAGTTGAACAATGCGATCTTTATTTTTTCCAGAAGCGAAGATAGAAGCCACTGAAGGCTGGGGAAGTTGTTGATAAAATGTCATGAACGAGGAGTGGAGGAAAGCCAGCTCTATCTGGAGCAGGATGTCACACAGCTATGAGGAGGTGTACCTAGGGTCATCCAGCCAGGATCTGGCATTTTGTGCCCTTGGGGATCTGTCAGACCAGAGCAACCAGGACAACAGCTTCTCCTTGGCTCATGAATTCAGAAGGACAAGAGAGGTATGGTTGGGATGTCTTGTGGGGGGAATGTTTTCCTTGTGGCTACTCCCAGTTGGAGGAATTTCCCCAAAGCCTCTGCCACCAGCAGAAGAGCACTTGAGCATGGCTGAGGCACAATGTCCAAGGTGGACATGCAAAAGGGAAGCTTTCCAGGAGCATCATCAGCTGCCATTCACCTTCTGCTGGCCACACAAAGGCTCAGCTCTGGCCACTCCCAAGTTTTATTTCAGTCACCCTCTTTCTCACCCTGAGAACACCCTGCACACTGAGCTGGTCAGTCCATAAGTGAGAAAACTTGGATGGCTGCAAGAGGGGTTGACAGGATCTTTTGCTTCTCTTGGATAGCAAGTGATAGATAAATGAAGTGTACTTGCAGGTCCAGCCAATACAGATGTTGGGTCTTGTGCAGCTGGTGAGAGAGCGTCAAGGTTTAAGGCAAGGCGGCAATAAACCATGGCAGACGCTCCCTGTTATCCCCTCATTTCCCGCCACCCCTTTCCTTTAGATCGAAAAAATTATTGGAAAGAAAAGAGGAAAGGAAGATAGATTTAGACTTCAAGTTGGAGAGTTTTAAAGGGTTTTACTAATGCTACTAATAAATAGAGAATATACACAAAATATACAAAACCAATCTTGAGTGCTCGATGTGCAGTTGGCTCAGGCCCCCGGAAGTCATGGGTGGGACTGCACAGCAAACCGGAACCTGGTTGCAGGATGCAGGACCTGAGGCCTGTAGATCACAGACAGACAGACATGGGCCTCTCTAGATGCTGGCCATTGTGTGACTCTTGTGATCACCCTCTTATATAGGGGGTATAACGATTATGGGATGGAATACTTCTGTTGGTCAGTTCTAGTCACCTGTTCCATCCACCCCTCCTCAAACACACCCCTCTCACAATGGAACGTGGGAAAACTTAACACTCTTTCTTAGCTACCGTAGTAATAAATCTGAACAAGAGCTTCTTCAGCATTCTGTTGGTCTCTTATCAGCATCAAGTACGGCATCCTAGGAAAAATATGCAGGCTAAAACTCAGAAAAGTACAGCCACCTAGAAGAACTTAGCTGAAAGAAAAATCACTAAAAGAGAAACGGTCTTGTTTTTAACAGAACCAGGACAGAGAGAAAAAACAAACAAACCAACCAAACCAAACAGTTACTGCTCTGTTTCAAATGCTTTCAAATATGATCTTTTCCCTTTTTGTCCTCTCCTGGTGAGCATCAGAGCCTCATCTCAGTTTTGAAGGATTCATATTTTCATATTGGTCATTTTTGTCATTTTTTTTCCCCATGTGCCTTGGTATCAGGTCATGATGATCCACCTTTGCTCTTGGCAGGTGTCTGCAGTGATTGGGTGGAGGTTGTGGATTGGTGCTGAGGCGAGCAGCTTGCCTACTGGTAGCATGTTATCGTGGGCAGGTATGCTGTACCCTTTCTACAAGTATACTTTGTGGTTGAAGAATGAGAAAGATTTAGGGTAAGTGAAAAAAGGGAAAGTGTGAATGTGAAGGAAAGTAGGAGCTGTGGAAGGGCCAGAGGTAGGGACCTGCCCACAGAGATGAAGTTGTGTTGGTTATTGTCTTCTGACGCTCAGCTGTTCTGGTGATAAAAGAAAAATGATGATCTCTGTCAGGATGACAGTCTTGAGAAGAACAGAAAACCCTCGAATGGGGCTGAGTGAGGAAAAGACCCCTTTTTTTAATCTCTTTTCCCTTCCAACCATGGTGAACATGAGCAGCAGCATAAGCCTACAAAACCATGCCAGGTATATGGTAGACTTTAAAGCCAAATGTTTACAACAAATCTAAACAGTATGACCGAAATGATGCTTGTGGGAGTCCTACACTCCAGGCAGACTTCCAGGCTGGGTGGGAAGTGAGCTGTAATCTTGCCAGGTGAGTATAAAGTGCAGATGTGCCGACATGAACCTCAGTGTTTTACCACGCCAAGAACTTAGCAGAACCTCAAACAGCTATAGGGAAGGTTCTGTGTTTCACCAGCAACTACAGAAAGCTCTGTTCTGTGTGTATACATACACTTACAGGCAGCAACCGATGGTTTCCTTCCACTGTGGCTGGCCAGACCTGATTGCATTTCAAAGCTCTCCACTTTGTGGCAGGATCCTGAAGCAAATTCTCTCCTCTTGCCCTTCTCCCCAAGTTAACTGCCCAGGAGTCTGACAGAGTTTTGCCTTGTGATTTTGGTTCCTTTAAAATCTTATTAAAATACTTTGTGGAGGTGGGTGTTCTCATGTGGAAGGGGCATCTCTATTTGATAGTCTGGTTAAATCGGGCATCATCACTTGGGTGAGTCTGCCTGGATGCTCACTTGGGGATGTAAGACAGCAGCTTTTGTTTCCAAATTTCTTTATATTTTGTGGAATTGCTTTCATCTGTGAGGCTTTAAAATAACATTGATTTTAAATGGTGGCATTTTGCACTTATTTTGTCCAAATGTAAATGTTTAGGCTGTTAGGCAGCAGAGACTCAGGCCTGGAATGAAACTTTTTACTTATCTGTTATTAAATAAAATCCTCTGAGGAAATATGGTCATAATTTCATCTGTCTCTAAAATTTCCACTCTGCCTTTAATCATATTTCCTGCAATACCTCCTTGCTTTTCCCCCAAAAGAATGAGTTCTTGGCTTTCTTTTTTTTTCAGTTTCTTCAGCAGAAAAATTGACAAAAACATTGTGTTTGGATGAATCTGTTGCAGGGAAAGAAATCAGTCAGTTACTACCTCTAGAAATCAACTCATGCAAGGTTATCTTGTGCATCCAGCTGGCAGAATTTCAAAGTTCTTGTTATCAGGAGTTGCAGCATTTCAACCTACCCGGTTTCTGGGAACATCAGTTTTTCCTTGTGCTCTGCAAAGTGGGTGAATGCATTGCTATTTATGGAACAAATGAGAGGTTTGCTTCACTATTGATTAGCTAACTTCAGAATCTACTTTAGGGAGGTAAAATGTGCTATCAGCACTTGAGGTTCAACAGTGCAATTAATAAAAGTTTAGGATTTGCCTGAGTTTCTGAAATCACCCTATTTGTTTGAATATTTAGTTAATTGCTAATTTTTTGTTTGTATAAATTCCTCAGAGAATATGTTTATGATGGTGGAAATTGCACAAATAGAGCATTACTGAATGTTTTCTATCCTTAGGAGCAGCTCAAAGCCTTTTACATACCTGCTTTGTAACTTGAAGCCTAGATTACCATTTAATTTCAGTTGCCCTTATTGCCATATAGCCTTTGGGTCATCCTACATGGAACTGCTTTCATTTTATTGCTATTTTAGAGCGTATGGGAATAAAGGACAAAACTACCCCACTTCAACTCCATACTTCTAATTTTTCTCAGATTTTTCATATGAGGGAAAGTACATTTCCAGAAGATAAACTTGATGCTTAGGAAATACAGCACAGGGACTGCTGTATACACATTCTGTGTATGTTCAAGCCATTTGGGGATTGAATGAGTCAGTTCATAGCCACTGTGGGATTATTTTTTTGTGGCTTTCTGCTCAGACAACTATGCACAAGTACATGGGAATTGTTAACAATGTTTGAAAAGGTGAGAACTGTTGTCCATATGTTGGTAGCTATGTGCATAGCTTTGAATCCCAAACACTGTTATCACAGAGCTAATACTTTACATTTAAAATTTCCCAAAGTTTATTTACGAACTTAAGATCTATTAAAACTTACTGGTTCTCTAGGTGAAAACAGTGTTTTTTTCCTAGTTAAAATGTAGAGATTATTTTTATCTGTAGAAATACGAAGAACAGCATGCTGATGTTTAGGTGTCATTAGATCTTCACACAGTTCATTGTGGTAGTAAACACAGCCAGGGCATATATGCAATATGAGGTGGGTAGGCTCATTTGGAAAAAATAGGTATCATGTAAATTTTGCCATTAGTTGAGTGGTTTTGTTTGTTTGTTTTGGTTGGTTGGTTTTTGTTGTGCTTCCCCCCCCCCCCCCCCCCGCCTTCTCAGATTGAAAATATTAGGACCTAAATTACTACAACATTTTGCTTACACAGGTGGCTGGGAAGTAGTTGGATCATGGCTTCATATGAAAGAATTGTCTACTAGAACAGGAGTTTTTGCCCTTCCAAAAAGAGAAATCTATATAATTAGCTGTAGATTGCTATTAAATGACACATGCTAGAGAAGTCATTAGGCTGTTCCAGGTAATGTTGGTGCTTAGCTACTGTGGGCTTTCCTTTAATCAGAAAAGCATAATTATAGCTTCACCATGGGCAGAAGAAAATCTGGGCTCTGAACTTCCATTCTATGTATTTGAATTTATCTCTGGCACCTCCTAGTTCTTGTCAATTAAGATGTGGGGTTGGAGGTCCAGTGGAGACCCAGTACAAAAACATAAACTTTTAGCAGAACTTCAAGTACCTCTTCCTAGCTATGTTGAATATATGATCCCCTGGACTTAAAAGAAAAATATAGTCTAAAGCTCCTCACTTGTCATTAAACAAACATTACCTTCACCTTTATTGATGTAAAAATACCCTCCAAAGGGATGTTGGATTAAATACAAGGCTGGGGTTTTGTGGGGTTTTTTTTATGCCCACAAACTGAAGTTGTTGCTAAATCTTCTCTATCAAGGAAAAATGTCAGATGTCTGTTAAGTCATCTTTAGTACATTAAAGTGAAAGGACAGTAAATGAATACTTTTTAGTCACAAAGTGTGTTTGCATAGCTGTAAAAATCTGGCAAGCAGATGGCAACACATTGAATTTCGATAGGAAATCAGATCTGCAAAAACATTGTTTGTTACCAAGTTGCTATTGAAGAGAAAGATTATGATGACTGACAGGAGTCCCTGCAATGAACCCCTTGCTCAGGCTGGCAAGCAATTGCTTATGTGAATAGCTGCAATGATTTCAACATACTGGCTTTCTCCCCAGTGCAGCGCAAGTGCATAAACTGGTGCAAATCTTTAATGTAATTCAATGTGCAGGTCAGCAATATTTTCTCTGAGGACTGGCAGATGACAAGATTAAGAGTTTATCAGCAATTGTGTGCATGTGCTTAACCCACAGCAAGTGAAGGGGGATGTGACTGAACAGGCATTGAGCTCTGCTGAGCTGTGCTGTGTTTAGCACAAGCTAAAAACAGGCTTGTGAAAAGCTACCACAGCCCAGCCAATGCATGGTAGGTCTTTAACCTTTTCTGAGGCATGAAAGGGCCTTTTTCACAGGAAAATCCTGTCTGCAGAAAGTGAGGGAATTTCAGGAGTGAAAGCACAGAGCCTGGTACAAGAAATAGCTTCAGCGTAGGAGGATATCTGAGAAGTATGCCTGGGATGCAAAAATACATCTAGGAACCTGGAGAAATCCTTTCAAGAGCTGTTGGAAAAGAGCAGGAGAAAGTCCAAGCAGTTCTGAGACATCTCAAACTAGAGCAAAGCTGTTTTCTCAGTACCTGGGATACATGGCACTGTCTGAAAAATCTTGTGTGTTGTCATTGTGTGTTTCATCATGAGAAAATAATGAAAAAAAAAAATTATTTTAAAGTTTTTGCTAGATAAGCTTAGGGAAGAACTGAGAAGTGCTGCTTTTGTTAGTCTAGCCAGAGTTTGCTTCTGTCTTTGTTCCAAGTCAATATTTTTTTAATATATTTAGGTATTTTTTAATTCCTTTCGTGGAGTCATATGTGAAAAGTAACAGAGAAGAAAAAAATCTATCCATGTGATGGGCTTGTGCAAGAGTCCCTCAAGTCATCTTGTTCTATGGGAGTTTGTGTTTCTTTTGGGAAATATTTAGAGCACGAAGACAAAAAACTGCAAACCACTTTTATAAGAGATGGAATATTTTAAAACCTCTAAATGCCATCTTGGCATGGACATACTTATTATGCAGTGAATTCTCAAAACTCTTGGAGGAGGGTCAAGGAGAGCATCTGTAGAAAGCAAAAATGTAGGTCTGAGATGCTGTGGATCTTTTCATAACCCTATATTTTGCTGTTTCCCCTAGGGTGTATTTTTCTTTGTCTCTTATTTCTTAGTATGATCTTGACTGTTTCTGGGACTCCTAAACTTTGTATCCTTCCAGTCATAGCTCACTGCAGGTGATATATTCTTTTGGGAACCATGCATTCACTGCTTTGCAGACATGGACACCAACACAGTTCTGCAAAACAGCTTAGGCGCAGCTTCCACAGATGAACATGCAGTAAGGCACAGGAGGGCAAGGGGAGATGATGTTAAAAAATAAAGTTATATGGTCTAAAAGTTGTGAAACATCTTAAGATAAGATTTTGGAGATAACATCAGGCCTCCAGTGATTCCTGATATACCTTCTGAGTTGTATAACTCTCTCAACTTTTATTTTTGGGATTGTCTCCTCCTTAGCCTCAAGGATCATCTGAGAATTTGACAAAGCAAAATGATGATGGTTATGATCAAGTTCCTTTATGTTCTTGCCAGAATTTGATGAAATCACAGGAGTTTTGTGTTAGCTTTTAAAAATCTGTTATGTTTTTATGTTTTTCCTCTGTTTCAATTTTCAGTAAGGTGATGGTGTGCACATGCTGTCACAGAGGCAACCCACAGGTCAATTTAAGGGACAACAAGGTCCAAAAACAACTTTTATTAGGCCGGCGAGGAACAGGGTTTTAGCACTCCAAAAGTGACTTAAATACAGGTTCGGATATCAGTGGAGGAAATTATTGAGAGGGGCGGTCCACAGAGTGCATGCACGTGGCTTCACTCAAAACAATACCGGAGCCGTCCCCGAGTCCCGGAGGAGTACACACTTGCCTAAACACGGTGTGGGGTTATTTTTATAGAGATACACGTACTCGTAGTGAGTATGGAAAGTGCGCACTCGCGATTCTGCGAGAGTTATTTTACACGTGCAAATGTGCACGGAAAGAAAATACACTCGCGATTGTGTGAGGGGCTCTCGGCGGCCACTCGCGATTGTGTGAGGAATAAATTTACTTGTGCAAATGTGCGCAAAAAGTATAAATATACTCGCAATCCTGCAAGAGGTTTACTTACACCTGTGGCAGCGAGGCAAGCGGAGTCTCCATCCCAGGGAGGGGGCTGTCCTGGCGGCAGTGGCTAAGCTCGTACTCCGAGAGACCCCCACACAAAATGGGGCTTGGGTCTCGACGAGAGTCCCGTTTTTATCTGATCAGATCTGACTGTAGGCACTCTAGAAGCTTCTCTGCATCCCCCACACTGGCTGTGGGTGCCCCTGAAGCCTCCAAACATCCCCCACACTGGGTGCGGCTCAGTGTGCCTTGGCACTCCCTTCTTCTAATGCCCCAGGAGCCAGGGTGCTCTGGGCCAGACAAAAGAAGCTGTTAGCCTCAAGTAGCAGAGGAAGAGGGAGATGTGCCATACTGAAGGAGGGAGGGGGGTTGCAATCTGCCACACATGCATACATGTGTACTTTGTGTTCTCCATTCATGCTCTTTGCACAAAGGGTGTTAGCTTTATTAACAGCAGATGCTTTCCAGAATTAAAACCTATGTTGCTCCTTTCTTTTTACCAAAATAGTGATCTCACAGAGCACTTAGAGTGGAACAGTCAGATACACATAATTTATGTCAGAAGGGACCTGTGCAGTCACCTACTCCAACACCCTGCTCAGAGCAAGGTAAACTTCAGAGTGCGGTCAGATGGCTCATGGTTTCATCCAGCTGAGTTTTGAGTGTTTCCAAGTATGGGTATTCCACAGCCTGTCTTGCAAGTTGTTTCCACACTGAATCTCCTTCCTTGTGAGTTTTCTCTCTGCCCACCTAGCTGGAGTTTCCCTTTTCTTGCATCTTGTCACAGCTGCTTCCTCTCCTGCAGCTGTGCACCTCTGTCTTCTCACAGCAACCAGATCTGTTCCTGGCCAGACTGAGAAGGATGCGGTCTCAGGCTCACCTCACCCCTCATCCTCTAGCACCAGACTAAAGGAGTCTACTCTGGTTTATGGAGTTCTCTTTCACACTGGGAGATCAAAGCTGGACATGGTGTGCTTAGGCGTGGCCTCATCAATACCAAACAGAGGGCAATAACAAATTATTATTGGGGCTTCTAAGCATGATCCAAAAACTAAATCCACAAACAAATATTAGCATCATTTTAACTGATTTTTGAAGAAAACTTAGCCATGAATATTTCTAAGGAAGTAAATGATATGGCTTTATTTGCTGGCTTCCATAGTTTGTGCCACAATATTCTTATTTCTTGACAGGGGCAAGGTATTCCACTACTAAAAATTAATTAGAAGTGGAGATTATAATAAAAATAGTTTAGGATTTGTTTGTTGCCAATAAAATGCAACAATTTGAACACTGAAGTAGGAAAAATACCACTGGATATAGAAGAAAGGTAAGTTTGAATGTTTGGAACTGATATGACATCATAGTCTTAATTCCCTAAATTCAAGTATGCATGAAATGGGGATAAAAATAGATCTATTTTTTTCTGGCTTTAGTTCATGGGAGTATCTTGTACTTATACCTTACTGCTAATATTTTCCACTGAGGGCTAAAGTTACTGTTACCCTTGTAATTTTCAGCCTTTATAAGCCAACTGATGGTCAGTATAAGAATTGGAGCCAGCTTTTAAGGGTTGTCAATTGATTGCCTTGGTGGAGTACAGCAGAAGTGAAGTTATGTCCAGGAGCTGGCACCCATGATGGTTCCTAGATCCTGCTAATGATAGAAAATCTCACCAATTTCCTACTGTCAACCATTTCAAATTTGGAAGCCTGAAACTATTCCAAACTAATTCCAAAGTTGTGAGCCCTGCAACTGTGGACAAGAATCAACAGTACAAATAATATAGCCACAGCTGATAGTGTTGATTGATGGCATTGCCTTAGATCCAGCTGCCCCTATTAAAAAAGATATTATTAAAGAGTATGGGCTGAGAAAATACATACTAATTTAAGCTTCCCAGAAAGTCATCATGTGCACTGTGGGGGAAATTCTGTGCTACAATAGATCTTCAAATCTCTACCCACCTTCCTGGCTTGAGTGTGTAGCACCGTACTGGTCTTCTGTATTGCAGCAAATACTTCAATTTATCTTTTATTTTCCTGTGTGTTTCCCAGTAGTTTCACAGCTACATCCAGCCTCATGGCATAGCACAGTGGTGGAGGGTCTGACTGCTGCACCCTTGGACTCATGGGGAAAGGATTTCTGGGCAAATCATGCAACAGGCATAAATACACCTCTGCTGCAATTACTGCTTCTGTGGAGCATATTGCAAAGCCTGCCTGGAGTCATGTAAGTGCAATGCAAAGCTGTGTGAGCTTGTGTTTCGATCCTTATTGGGGAAAAAAAAAAAAAAAAAAAAAAAAAGAGGTCTGAAAAGAACTTTAATATGACAGAAATTGATTCAGTTTTCCAGAAAAAAGAGAAAATTCACATGGAAAGATTCAAGTTCAAATTAATATAAATCTGATCATGAAAGACTGATGGAGGGCTTCTGGTCAGAAACATAACTCATTACCTGCCTGTTCACAGCATGCCATTTGCAAAAGTGGACCAAGTGAAAGGCATGGCTGAGTCCACCACTTTTTTTTAATGTTCATTTTGACAGAAGTCACTGGAAATTACCCTCATAGGTCTGATAGGATTCCTGTGGCTAGCAAAAGCAGGAACAATTCAATATTATAAACTATTTATAAGTCCCTAAGGTAGATTTACAAATGTCCTTAGCAACATCAATTTACAGCCTCTTAATAGCTTTAAAAGCTAAAAGCAGAACTGCAGACATTTTCTAGGCATCAAAAAGCAGCAAACACTGACAGACAAGTAGTGAGTAGGCAGATCCCTCTCTGCCCACCTCTGATAACAATCAAGTCGCTGTATTGTGCATTAGCTTCAGGGAATGGATTAGCCCTTTCGGCAGCCCACTATAAAGCACTTTGCAGTAATCTCATTTTGAGATCTCAAAGGCATGAATCATGCAGGTTAAGCTTAAATCAGGCTTTGAGGGCCAGATTCTGATCTTGCATACACCACAATGAATAGAGAGCTATTGCATTAGAGCCAGCGTTGTGCAACAGTGTAGTGTTAGTATGCAGGTAATCAGAACTGGGCCCTAAGGGTGAAAAATTGGCATACTAGTAAAAATTTGCCGAGGGAGGAAGTATGGCTTATTACATATAACAGTAAAGAATCAGCTATTTCTAACATTGAATGAGGAGCTTTCTGACAATAAAGAGAAGGGAATGGTCCAGTTTCAATTAAGTATTTAAGGTACTTACTGATTAGATTCCTTTTTCTTCACTGAGTTTGCCAAGACTCTTCTATGACAAATTATAAGCATTTTGCAGGCAGACATGAATATTTGAATGCATGTATCCTCCCATCACAAAAATACATGCCCCCTGGTTTGGCATGAGGTCTCTCACTGCTGGTCCCTTCTTTTAGTACATGAAAGAGATGGCAGACAGTGGGCTGCTAGATGACTGTCCAACCAATGTCCCGCTCCCCACTTGCATATGAGGGACCCCAGAAAAAGAGGTTTAAAGTGATGCTGGGCACGGGGAGCTGTTCTTGGGGCCATATTGGCCTTGTAGACAGTATCTTTGGCATTTTCTCCATGTGATCAATTCTGAGACTGTCTTCAGCATCAGCACACTGCAGGCTGCATCCTCAGAAGAAGGTATGCATTTTTCAGCTTCATACCATTATAACAAAGTATATAGCACTGAGTTATTTCTTTGTCATGAATACCCAGGGTGAAAGACCTAAATACTTTAGTTTCCTCAGACCTTCTCTTATAAATAGCTGACAGGACACCTGTTTATATATTTTTGAGGCAGCTGACCCTGAAGCTTCTGTCCCTTCTCATACCTTCCTATTTAAATTGCTTGTATTTTTCTCATTTATAGGTTCCTGGTGAGCAGAGCAGATTTATTCCACTGGAGGAGAAAGCCAAGGGGTGGGCCCAGTGCTAATGCAAGAGATTTCTGAAGAGTTGCACACAGCTCTTCCTCTGTAAGCTGCTCGCTCAACCTATCCCACCTTTTCTGAAGGTTTACTTTGGAAATAATATGCTTAAAAGCTGCCTCAATCTCAAGAGCTTCAAATGCAGAGGATATAAACAGTGTCCAGAAATCTGAAATGGAACAAGGCACTGTTCTGTCCAGTGGCCTGGAATAAAAGCAATGTGGCTCAGAATAGCTTGCAGGGGTCAGGTAGTCCATGCCCTGCCTTACGGCAAGCTCAGCCCTTCCTAGAGCTTTACTGACAAGTGTAAGTCTACCTTGTTCTTAAAAAAATCTCCTGGAGGGGAGGTTCTGCTGCCTCCTGAAGAAAACTGCTCTGGTACTTACTCGTCTTCAGTTGCTGTTGATATGTAACAGCACTGAGAAGTTGGACAGGTCTGAACTTAGGTTTCCCTACTTGGTTTTTCTATTGCGATAAAGAGAGTTTTGGTCTGGAATATTCACTTTTGAAGGTGTATGGGGTGGAGAAGACCAGAGCTATTGCTTCACACTACAAGCATATTCTTTGACTTTCAAAGAAAAATCAAGAGGGTTCCCCAGCTCAAAATACTTAAAAGGCGGACTCATGGAAGCTGAAATTTCTGTAACCACTAGTCAAGCTCAGACTTGTAGGATTGTTATCATCTGGCTGCACCGCGGGGAGTCTGTCAGCCCTGTGAAATGCAAGGTGGTGGAAGGGCAGGTGCATTTGTCTTGGAAGGCTAAATTCAACTAGCGTGTCCCTGATAAACATGCAAATTATTGAACTGGCATATTCCTGTAGGGTGGGGGAAAAAGTTCATCTAAAAATTGCTAACCAACCTTTTAGAAAACCACCCTTCCACCATGTGTTTTTCAAATATGCTAATCCTTTCTGCTCAGATAGTTTAAAAGAAGCTTTTGCATTGATTTTCTGGGTCACAGTACAGATGCAAGATTCTTTAAGGCAATTCTACAAGAGTGTCTCTGTATTTTCTTGTAGCAGGCATCTATACGAAGAGACTCCCTCCTCAGCTTGAAAGATTGCCAGATAAGAGACTTTCTGCATGTGGGTTTTGTAGGAAGTGATCTAATAAATGGAGGGAAAATACTGAACTTTGTATGTGTGTGCAGTTTTGTGATAGTGTATCCCTTATATTGCTGCAACATAATCAGCTTTCATTATGATTAATACTGTACTGCCAATGAAATAAACTGCCTGCATGCAGACAATTAGGAGAACAGCTTATTGAGTGGGTTCACAGGTCTCAGGTTCTTTTTCCAAGAACTTCAGTGAAGTAGTAAGGCATTTTTGATTTTTCTGTTTTACAGCCAGAACACCAATATTTGATTCTATACATTCTTTGATCCTTCCATTAATGTCTTCATACCGGCTATGTTTTTACTGAAGTTATAAAGAGACCTCAGCTATAGCAAGAGCTTTTGCCTGTGGAAATAAACACTGCTGCTCCTCAGCTGCCACTCAAGCCCAGGGTTATGAGGAACATTTGCAGAAAAATGCACATCGAATGCAAGAGCACTTTCTTTCCTGCTTACACTTTGTTCCCTCCCACAATACTTGGAATTTAAATGATTCAATCAGTGACCAGGCTCTTCTCTATTTTGCCTGGAAAAAGTTGTTCCCCTCCCAGAAGTCTACAACATCTACAAAACCACAAGTGGTTTCTTTTATAAAAGATTGGAGGCAAAGCTATTCTGTTTGATGCTTGGACAAGAGGAAGCACGAACAAATGCTGCTCAGTTACACAAAATGAATTGACTGTGAAGGCAGGACACATCTTACAAAGTACGGACAACTCAGGATTGGGACAGGACTCTCCTCACAGCAGTGGAAAGGGACAGAGATGCAGCTGTCAGGCATGCTCTCCTTCATCCTTACTGCCTTCAGCTCCAGCACTAGAAAACATACCATTAAAATATACACATTGACAAGTCTTTCAGCAAAGGAAGTCTATTTGCAATTGGGTTTGTTTATTTAAGGCCTCTTTTAAGTAATGCAGCTCCTTTCTGGAACTTAGTGATGGTTTCTGCTCTAGCATCTCATACAGCACCAGCAGGGAACATATGGATGATGGTTTCTGGCTGCTCGTATGAAAGCTTGTCTCCATGAAAGGAACTGACAAGCAAAAGGAGCACGAGAAAATACCGGGAAGTTAAGAACAAGAACAGGTATGGGTGGACCATGAAGGAACTTGCAGGCACTCAGGGTAGCTTTCAATCTCCCAGCTAAATCACCGGCATGTGGATGTATCTGTATGAAACAGGTGTTTAAAAGTCTTTCAAAGTTAGTGGAGATGAGAGGGCTGTGTGGCTGACCAGACGTGAATGTTGAGGGAAAGCATTTGCCCTGGACCTTCTCTGATGTTAAAATGTAGGTGGGTTCCAGTCTGCACCATCTCACATTAGCTGAATTCTTGTTGTGTATCTCCTCATTCTCCTTTTCCTCCTCTCATTCCTCTTCACAGTTTTCATTTGCTATAGTATAATAAGTATATAGCTGAAACGGATTGGAGGCCTAGAAAGACAACCACCACCATCCGTTGACTATATAGACACATAACCAAACTTGGACAGTTTGCAGACTATGTCCCCTAGCTACAATCTGTGGGTCACATTGTGAGCAAAGAAGTTTTTCATACATAGTATTCTACGTTCAGTTAAAGATTTTGCTTTTCACCAGCATAATTTGCTCACTTGTAACTGAGCATGTACTCTGGTGATCTACAGACTCTTGCAAAATTCCTTTAGATGTGAACAAAAATGACAAACACTGTTGTACTGACAGCTTAGTCATTTATCTTGTGGAGAATGAATCCTCCTGGTGCCTAAAATTAGGCTTGTATTAGGTGAATACTTGCTTTTCTCACCAGAACTACAGTGCTGTACTGGAAGACACATCCCTCACCAGAAAATGCTCTCAAAGTAATTGCAACAGCCTTTTATGTATCCCAAGATTACTTTTCCTCTCGGTCTTCTCTAAGCTAAGCAACCACATTTCTTTCAACTGTCCCTGACAAGCCATGTTTCCTCAGGCTCTGATTATCCTTGTCACGCTCTTATTGACATGCCAATTGCTCCCGTCTTTCTCTAATTACAGTATTTCAGATGAGAGGCAGGATTCCTGCTGTGGCCATGGAAGGCCCATCTGCCTCTACAAGCCAGAAAGAGGTAGGTAGATACAGTGCAGTTGTGTGACATTCTAATCTCCTTCAGTATGCAGGCTTGATACTCTTCTCCAAAACTTAACGTTTATCAAGTTCTTTCCCATCTTCTATTTGTGCAGCTGAATAGTCCTGCCTTCTCACCTGTCCTTGCTGAATTGCATCTCATTTATTTCAGACTGCTACTCCAGCTAATTAAGGTATTTCTTTCCTTTTATTTCTACATCAGAGGGCTTGCAACTTACATTAAACTTCAGATTGTATACAAATTTCATAAAGAACACTCCCCACTCTCATATGAGTCATTAAAGAAAATACCGAGAAACACCAGAAGCAAGCTGGATTTTTGCAAAAAGCCACAGGGCATCCTTCTGGTTTGATAGTGAACACCAATAATTTTTGGCATACAGTTTTCAGGGAATTGTAGATAGATTATAACAATTTCAGCTAGGGTAGTCATTTAGAAAATATAGTATAAGTACCTCCAGTAGAGTATCCAAGCTACTTTAAAAACCTTACTCCTAGACAGCAAGATTACTCCTTTTTACCTGAGTGATGTCCAGCAGAGAGTCAGGGACTTATTATCATTATTGACAGTAGTAGCTTAGGAAACCAAGCCTAACTCCTCAACTACTGGACATTCTTGGTGTTTTAAGAAAAATACAACACATCACATCGATTTCCTTCAAGTATTTTGGAACCATTGTAGAATAAAATGCATTATTTGACATCAGTTTGCCTTGGCAATTCATGTAGCTGTTTTTGGCTTTTTAGGGGCTTGTAAATTAGCAATTTTTTTATACTGTCTCAAGGAATATTTGAGTTAGGCTGACCAGGCTATACTTCTGACCTTTTTTGTCTCTGTCTACTCTGCCAAAAGCTGGCCTGAGGAGCCCCATACCTGTGAGGCCCCAGTGGAAGTCAGGACAATAGAGGAGCCTGCCTTAGTTGAGGAGGACTGGGTTAGGGAGCAATTAGGCAGTCTGGATATTCATAAATCCATGGGTCCGGATGGGATGCACCCACAGGTGCTGAAGGAGCTGGCTGAGGGCATTGCTAGGCCAGCCTCCATCATCTTTGCCAAGTCTTGTGAAAGAGGAGCGGCACCTGAGGACTGGAGGAAAGCAAATGTCACTCCAGTCTTCAAAAAGGGCAAGAAGGAGGACCCAGGTAACTATAGACCAGTCAGCCTCACCTCTATCCCTGGGAAACTGATGGAATGACTTTATCCTTGATGCCATCTCATGGCATATCAAGGATAAGAGGGTCTTTAGGGGCAGTCAACATGGCTTCATCAACGGAAGTCATGCTTGACCAACCTCATAGACTTTTATGAGGACATAACGAGGTGGATAGATGATGGGAGAGTGGTGGATGTGGTCTACCTTGACTTCAGTAAAGCATTTGACACAGTCTCCCACAGCATCCTTACAGCTAAACTGAGGAAGTGTGGTCTGGACGATCAGGTAGTGAGGTGGACTGTGAACCGGCTGAAGGGAAGAAGTCAGAGAGTCGTGGTCAATGGGGCGGAGTCCAGTTGGAGGCCTGTATCTAGTGGAGTGCCTCAAGGGTCAGTACTGAGGCCGGTATTATTCAATATATTCATCAGTGCTTCGGATGAGGGAATAGAGTGTACTATCAGCAGGTTTGCTGATGGCATGAAGCTGGGAGGAGTAGCTGAGCTGACACACCAGAAGGCTGTGCTGCCATCCAGTGAGACCTGGACAGGCTGGAGATTTGGGCGGGGAAAAATTTAATGAAATATAACAAGGGGAAGTGTAGAGTCTTGCATCTGGGTAGGAACAACCCCAGGTTCCAGTATAAGTTGGGGAATGACCTATTAGAGAGCCGTGTAGGGGAAAGGGACCTGGCGGTCCTGGTGGACAGCAGGATGACCATGAGCCAGCACTGTGCCCTTGTGGCCAAGAAGCCCAATGGCATCCTGGGGAGTATTAGAAGCGGGGTGGTTAGTAGGTTGAGAGAGGTTCTCCTTCCCCTCTACTCTGCCCTGGTGAGACCACACCTGGAATATTGTGTCCAGTTCTGGGCCCCTCAGTTCCAGAAGGACAGGGAACAGCTGGAGAGAGTCCAGCGCAGGGCAACAAAGATGATGGAGTGGAGCATCTCCCTTATGAGGAAAGGCTAAGGGAGCTGGGTCTCTTTAGTTTGGAGGAGACTGAGGGGTGACCTTATTAATGTTTGTAAATATGTAAAGGGTGAGTGTCATGAGGATGGAGCCAGGCTCTTCTCAGTGACAACCAACGGTATTACAAGGGGTAATGGATTCAAACTGAAACACAGAAGATTCCACTTAAATTTGAGAAGAAACTTCTTCTCAGTAAGGGTGACAGACACTGGAACAGGCTGCCCAGGGGTTGTGGATTCTCCTTCTCTGGAGACATTCAAAACCCACCTGGACACCTTCCTGTGTAACCTCACCTAAGTGTTCCTGCTCTGGCAGGGGGATTGGACTAGATGATCTTTTGAGGTCCTTTCCAATCCCTAACATTCTGTGATTCCGCATTCCTACTCCAGACTTTTTTTTTTTTTTTTAATAGATACACCACATGCACTTTCAAAGGTTTCTGATTTTACCTGTTCTCTAGAATTTTCCAAGTGAATACTGGTGAACTGCCTGACATTGCACCACCACTCAGTTCCTCATACACATCAGTGTGATTTCCACAGGGTCAGCGTGAGCCAGGAAAAGTCATTTATGGAAGTGTAGTATAATATAGGTTACATATAACTTCTGGAGATCATTTATTGCAGTCCTTGCTCACAGGCCCAACTTAAGCTTATCAAAGCATTTTCTGCCTTTGTTTAGTTTTGTTTTCTCTTATTCAAGCTTAAGCTCTCTCTTTTATATTCATGTGGTTGATTGTTGCAGATGCTTAATTACTATTAAACTCCAGAGAAGACTAAGCAAAAAGAAGATAACAGCAGAAAGCTGTTTATTGGCTTTTTAGCCTCACAGAGTGATGAATCAGGTTTATCTTCTTCTGAAGACTGTGTTCATTGAATATTTCCCTGTTTCTGTCAGTATATTTTTCAAAGAACAAAATGAGCTACCTTTTGGTCATCTTTTTCCTATACAATACAGTAACTATCTCACATTCCTTGTGAGTAACTTGAATCAGCAAAATAGTATTTTCATGGGATTCCAAGAGTGAAAGTATTTAGAAGTGCAACTGAACTATTCAGTCTTTTCCTCACAGCAGCAGTTCGTATTTCACTCTGTATTTGTTCCTTGAAGGAATAATTACTGAACAATTCACATTCTTTTCAATGCCAAGATAGCTCCTTTACTTACATTCTTCATCAGGAATGTTACTGATTATTGCTGTTAATTTTCCCCTTTCTACGTTGTTACTCAATGTAGTCCTCAAAAATGTGTCAAGAAGGTGTCTCTCAAAGTCATTTTTCACTGGAGTAGTTTTAAAACTGGAAATGCATTCCAATATTTATCTGTATTTGTTATATTGCACTACTAGATCTTAATCTGTTTAAATCTATAAAGTCTAGGTCATTTCCCAGAATTACTGAAAACAAACAAAAAAAACCCCTGCTCCTCTCTTTCATTGGGCAAGAATTGTTTCCAGGCCTATCATACTTTGACACAGTATAACAACAATTCTTTTTTGTATTAGCCTCTTGAATATGGTAGAAAAGCATGTTACAGTGTTGGCTTTTAAGCTCTTCCTCTGGTTTGATCTCTTTCAGTAAGAGATCACTATAATTTCTAACTGTTTGATTTTGCATGAAGTCTCTGGGTCTCTTTATTAGTGAAAGGTATTATCACTCATATTGATTTTTGTGGCACTGCTGGCCGTGTTGTGGCTGCTGAAGCTGTGGACAGCTGGCTGAGTGCTGGGATGAGTGCTCTGCTGTACTGCCCAATGTGAATTTGTTGAGTCAGTGGGATTAACTCATGATCACAGATATTTCAGTTCTTGAGAGCTAGAGACTTACAAATTAGCTTCTGAAGAAAGTTCATAGTTGCTTTTGTCAAACGTGGCTTAACTTGTGGCTAAAAGCTTCGTTAAAAGACCTTGCTTCTTCTTGGGAAGTGTTATTAAAAAATAACCTTAATTACAACTTCATACACCCCTGAAATACAGAATGTTTGTAAGTACATAAAAGAGCACTGCCTGTTCAGGAGATGTGGTGTGTTATTGTGCTTCAAATATCTCTTACTTCAGCTTATTTATGTGTTCAGAGATACACTTTCATGTCTCACAAAAAAAAAAAAAAAAGGCTTTTCATTTAAAAAAAATCAAAAAGTAATTTACCTGTACATCTGTAAAGAAAATGCAACAAATACATTTATCTTGTATTTGGATTCAGCTCTACCGAATAATTTTCTCTTTTCAGCTAAGCAAAAATATGACAGATGACTGAAAATGAATGTTGCAGTATTGCATTGTGCTGAATTCATTCAATTCCATTTTCTAAGGGAAAATATTGAGACATCAGTATCCAACTCCATGACTTGGAGTGCCTTCTAGTCATGTATAGAATTGTGGGTTTTTTCATGAAACTGCAGCACTATGAGGAAAATGGCTCAATTTCTGCAGTTGAAGAAGCCTTTAAAGAAAACCCTTAAAATTGAGGGCCATTTCTTCAGCTACAAAATAGAAGTAACACCCACTGATTTTATAGAGTGCTGCTCATATTGTACAGTTGGGCAAAGTGCTATGATGAAAATAAAAATAAACAAATTAGCTCTTTTGTCTAATAGGACTAGGGAACCAATTGGTGCCCATGCGTGGGAGTACAGTGATGCAAACATTTGAACTATTCAGCCTAACTTTTAACACGTTTCAGTGTTTGATTTCTGATTTCAGCTTTATCTGTTATACAGCTATGCCTCAGGTTTCATCCAGCTGGTAACGAAGTTTTGTGGGAAGATGAATCTAGCTTTGTGATTGCAGCTTCTGCTTTCCAAAATATAGCAGTTTTCTGCCTTGGAATAAGGCAAAGGTGCACAGTATCTGCACAAGTATTTCCAACTTTTTTCTTTAAGAAACTATTGTCTGTTTTCAGGAGTCAGTTTTTAGCTGTAGATTATGGTTCCTTATCTGTGTGAAATGTTTTCTATTTTTGCATGATCATATAGTTGTGATGTACAGGATGTTTCAAAAAGGTGGGCTTAATTTGTAATCACTTCATTTTGAGATTGAGTCCATCTTTTTGAAACACCCTGTAGACTCTGTATCTTACCACTCAGGGAATATACCCCTCGCTATTCAACAAAGAATGGACAGCTCTTCCTTTTTTCCCCCCTCAGAAGTACCAGGCTTTTCATTATTTTTTTATTTGAGTATTAGTCCTAAAGCCTTTTCCCGCCTGAGATTCTCCTCAGTTTCAAATCTGTTGTTGGATTGCTGAGATGCTTTTTAGTTATCTGTGGAAGAAACTTATCTTTTGAATGTCTTGTCTACAGTCAGCTCTGTTTGGTGGCACTAGTGGCTGCCTTGGTGAGTACTGAGAGTGTTGCAATCTACATAAAGGCATTTGAGAAAAATTTGCAGATAGGAAAGATGTTGTAGTTATATAGAATGGAAGCCAAAAGATTTTTTTATGTAAAACAACAACAATAACAAAAAAAACCAACCAACCAACCAAATGAAAAAAACTATAGGTGTGTGAATGCATTTTAAGATAATCACAGTATCACAGTATGTTTGGGATTGGAAGGGACCTCAAAAGATCATCTAGTCCAATCCCCCTGCTGGAGCAGGAACGCCTAGGTGAGGTCGCACAGGAACATGTCCAGGCGGGTTTTGAATGTCTCCAGAGAAGGAGACTCCACAACCTCCCTGGGCAGCCTGTTCCAGTGCTCTGTCACCCTTACTGAGAAGAAGTTTTTTCTCAAATTTAAGCAGAACCTCTTGTGTTCCAGCTTGATCCCATTACCCCTTGTCCTATCATTGTTTGCCACCGAGAAGAGCCTGGCTCCATCCTCATGGCACTCACCCTTTATATATTTATAAACATTAATGAGGTCCCCCCTTAGTCTCCTCTTCTCCAAACTAAAGAGACCCAGCTCCCTCAGCCTTTCTTCATAAGGGAGGTGCTCCACTCCCTTAATCATCTTTCTTGCCCTGTGCTGGACTCTCTCCAGCAGTTCCCTGTCCTTCTGGAACTGAGGGGCCCAGAACTGGACACAATATTCCAGATGTGGTCTCACCAGGGCGGAGTAGAGGGGAAGGAGGACCTCTCTCGATCTACTAGCCACTCCCCTTCTAATACACCCCAGGATGCCATTGGCCTTCCTGGCCACAAGGGCACAGTGCTGGCTCATGGTCATCCTGTCGTCCACCAGGACCCCCAGGTCCCTTTCCTCTACACTGCTCTCTAATATGTATGGAACCTGGGGTTGTTCCTGCCCAGATGCAGGACTCTACACTTTCCCTTGTTAAATTTCATTAGGTTATTCCCCGCCCAACTCTCCAGCTTGTCCAAGTCCCGCTGGATGGCAGCACAGCCTTCTGGTGTGTCAGCCACACCTCCCAGCTTAGTGTCATCAGCAAACTTGCTGATAGAACACACTATTCCCTCGTCTAAATCGTTAATGAATATATTGAATAATATTGGCCCCAGTACTGACCCCTGAGGCACTCCACTAGATACTGGCCTCCAACTAGACTCCGCACCATTGACTACCACTCTCTGGCTTCTCTCCTTAAGCCAGTTTGCAACCCACCTCACTAGTCTATTGTCTACACCACACCTCCTCAACTTAGCTGTGAGAATGCTGTGGGAGATTGTGTCAAAGGCTTTACTGAAGTCAAGGTAGACCACATCCACTGCTCTGCCATCATCCATCCACCTTGTTACATTCTCATAAAAGGCTATGTGGTTGGTCAAGCATGACTTACCCTTGGTAAAGCCATGCTGACTGCCCCTAATAACCCTCTTATCCTTGATATGCCTTGAGATGGCACCAAGGATAAGCTGTTCCATTACTTTCCCAGGGACAGAGGTGAGGCTGACCGGTCTATAATCACCCGGGTCCTCCTTCTTGCCCTTTTTGAAGACTGGAGTGACATTTGCTTTCCTCCAATCCTCGGGCACCTCCCCCGTTTCCCAAGACTTGGCAAAGATGATGGAGAGCGGTCCAGCAATGACTTCAGCCAGCTCCCTCAGCACCCGCGGATGCATCCCATCTGGACCCATGGATTTATGGATGTCCAGACTATTTAATTGCTCCCTAACCCAGCCCTCATCGACTAAAGCAAACTCCTCCATTGACCTGGCTTCATCCGGGGTCTCAGGGGTACAGGGCTCCCCAGGACAACCTCCGGCAGAGTAGACAGAGACAAAGAAGGCATTCAGTAATTCTGCCTTCTCTGTATCTTCTGCCACCAGGGCACCCACCCCGTTCATCAGTGGGCCTACATTGCCTCTGGTATTAGTTTTATCTGTTATGTATTTGAAAAAGTTCTTTTTGCTGTCATTGACCCCTCTCACCAGAACAATAGTTTGCTAAATACTCTAAAATGTGTGGTTGTTTGGTCTCCAATATACAAAGAAAAAAAAAAAAAGAGACTTGAGTGGAAACATTTATATAGGTAGTTGAAAAGATGTCTGAGTCAGTTGAATATACCAGGTAGGTAAAGGATCCATCTGCTATGTTGTTGAGGTTCAATGACATGCTCTCCCATCTATTTCTTGTTTACATAAGTTGTTATTTAGGAATTGCTGTTGCCTTTTAAATCAATGAATTTTGTTTTAATCAGCAGATACCAAATTTAAACAGGTCCTTGTTAATCACTGGAGCATCAAGCTTTCCACTTAGCAATGTGTAACACCAACTTGGACAGAAATATAAATCAAACAAGATTAAATGTAGCAGGAACAAGCTCAGGTATTCCTGAATCACAGACATTTTCTATTGGAGATGTTTTAAACCTTAAGTGCCTCAGTCCTGCTGTAGTTTATCTCCTCAGCACTGTGGCCGGCTATGCACAATTGCTTTTTACACTAGCTTTTCGGAAGAAGTTGCCTGCAATTCAGGGTCTTGCCCTTACCTTCAAAAGACTCCAGGTAGGATTCGTCAGACCAGATGTAGACTCCTACATCCGAGTGAGTCATCACAGGCTCACTGTACTGTCAGTGAAGAGAAATAGGTGCTCGATGGCAGAAATCTTCTCATCCTGAGGTCAATGCCTAAAATAGTGCAGACAAATCTTACCCTGCAGTGCTTGTTTCTTTCTGTGGGCTATATTTGTGTAAGATGAATTCCATATGTGCTCTGCAGCAAAGGGAAAAAGTATTCTTCTGACTCTAAATACCAGCTGGATTATTACAGAAGAGACTCTACTACAAATATTTCTCCTGCTGGGACTGACAGAGTGAACAGACAAGTGACAAACATCTTACAAGACCTCATGAATGTTGGAGGAGGTGCTGACTACAGGGAGAGCTGGATGTGAACACGCACAGGGCATGCCAATGTAGCCTGAGATATGAGCTGAGCTGCTTTTCCCAATTTGGTAATCTGTTACACAGGTCTCATTTTATCTAAGTATAAATGTACTTCTGTTCAATGTAAAGACTATATTTCGTAAGTCAGTGACATCAGCTTTCTACTCCTCTTCTGGGAACAGTTAAAGTATTTGATATTAAATCAGTGCATATGTTGTTCCTGGTTATCTCTATGATTGTTTAGTACTCCATATGAGCTGAAAATAAATGCTTGGGACATTGTAACTACTGTTTTTTACAGTGAAAATTCCTGCTGGGGTGTGAGCAATTTCAAACGAAGACTCTTGTTTTTAGAATTTGGTTTTCTATCAGGTCAGACAAAGAGTGTTTTCTGACTTCTGTGGCAATGAAAATGTGCTTACTATTTTTCTCTGTACAGCCTACTATCACTTGTCAAGAAGAGAGAGATGGTTTTAGGTTTCCTCAGAGGAATATTGAAAACCAGTACACAGGGAATTTCTTTCTTTAACAAGACAACTTCTGGCTACAAAATAGGATATTACTATTCTTTCCACATGACCTAGGCGCCTTTGCAGAAGTATGCTGCTGTTTATGAAAACATGTCTGTCAATTTAATAATTGAGCAGACATCAGCTTTCATTGAGTCAATCAGAAATAATGTACTGATTATCTAACACTGTATTGTTTTGTAGACTGGTTGAAAGACTGTAGTTGACTCCAAGCTTTCTGATTTCTTTCATTATCATTAAAATAATTTTCTGTTCAGTGTTATTTTTTGTATGGTAATTGGTGCTTAGGGTTTATTAATATTTTTGTGCAATCTATTCCAATACTAGGAAATCCATGTCTACTTACTGTTGCATCAGTCTGCATGGTTTTGAATGAATAATACTTATGAGAATAAGTAGATTGTTAACTGATTATAGTAAGGTTTTCCATGTAACATGGTGTAACTAACGGTCTTCTGATTCAAAATGGCAATACTGGAATTAATTACACAGAGTTAAATAAGTTACTTTGATCTGAAGCTAGTAAAGAGGAGGGAACACCTGAGATATTTTGAGGCTACAATGATCTTACTGAGACAACTGCATGTGATCCACCAGTGTTGCCCATAACAGCAAGTGAGTTATTCAGCTGATCAAAGGTAGGCTCACCTCATGGGAAGCTGAGTACCTCATTGGAATCACTAATTAGAGACAATATTGGCTACAGCAGAAACATTGACACCACAATACCTATATTTAGGCACTCAGATTTAGGTTCTTGCACTCTGAACTGTCTTCCTTAGACAGACAAAAAGGCAGGGAAGACTTTGAAGACTGTTGGGCCAGAGCCTGAAACTCATTTGTTTTCTTTTTCTATCTTTACTGAATCTCACTAAGAACACTTAGGAGTTTGAATTTATAAAGAGGTTTGTTCTGAAATTACTGCTTTGGGAATGTGGTGGTTAGGAGATACCATCCTTTACAAGCTCGAAAGACATGTATTTTTATAAGTCTTCACAGCAGACTGTTCTGTAATTCTGGGTGTGGTGCCTTTGGAAAGAAAAATTAAAACACATATTCTTTTAGATAAATGGCTACCACCTCTTCTAATTAATCTCTTATTAATCCCACCTGTGGTGCAGCAGCCATGCTATTAGCCAGTGACTGACACCTAGGTATGTTTGCAGAAGCCTATGCAGCTGACAGTACACTTATGGAAGGATGCCCTAGTAGGCAAAACACAAATAGCATTTGTACTTCTTGAATGTGGTACAGATATTGCATCTCAGCCCTCAGACCAGACACACATCTCAGTCTTGCATTGATCAAACCCTTAAGCTAGAGATATTTTTAACACCTACATTTATAAACTTTCTACTGTGCTTTGACCCTACTGAAAGGAAAAGACAGAGAGTGATGTGTCAGGCTAAATGGTTGTTATCAGATAGTCCCACAGAGCTTCAAAGAGAACTGGTGAACACATCTGGTAATTGCCATACTTAATCTCTGGATGGTTCCTGGTCCTTCTGCTGATCTGCTTCAGTGAACATATGCCCATGGAGATTTGAATCTGTACCTCCTTATCCATCTCCTTCTTCCAAGCTGGCAAAGACCAAAGTTGCAGGATCATGCTTGTAGATTGCAAGCATCAGACTTGATTGCAAAGTGTCAGACATTCAAAACCTATGAAGAGTAAGTAGAACAGCTCCCATTCCTGTTAGTATGGGGTGGTAGATTTTAATTTAAATCTACGTTAATTTGTAGTAGCTTCAGAATCTGTATTTTAAAAAATATGCTGGCAAGCACTTGTTCTTGGTACTTTCTAGCAGAAATAATATAGCTTCTTTTGACCCTCTGCTGAAGGGAAAGTACTTAGCTAGATCGAACATATGGACTTCACATTTCAAGATCCCATGCTAAATCTTACATGGGACATAAACTTTAAAAGCAGATCTAAGAAGAATTGAAGCTATGATGTCCAGAGTATCTTATTAAGCTGCTGCCAAATCTGTCTTATCATAATGCTATCCAGAAACTCATAATTCTCTTCGTATGCATGACCAGAACAGCTCTAGCTGAGATGGTGTCTTTCAGAAGATGTCGATGTATGCCAGTGCAAGGGCACACAGAAATGTCCAAACAGCTTCTGAGCAAACCTAGATGGTTCCTGAGCTCCAGTCACTTTAACAGTACTGCTCTACCCTGGCTAACTGCACTTCCTAAGAAGCAAACTTGATTTGTCTGGATGGACTTTTTTTAAGTTAACATAGTTATGAGGCTTCCCCAGTCTTCTCTAGATCATTCTAAGCCAGGATCTTTGCCCAACAGAGCACTGCAGTCCTTTGAGGAGCCTAGTTGCAACAACTTTCCTTGGAAACATGGACAGTGATGGTGTTCCTCTCAGATAAAAAAGCCTAGTCCTTAGAGAAAACCAAGCAGTAAGTCCTCACTTCTACTTCTTCCCAAAAGAGGTTGCAAGACTTGCCAGAGTAAGGCTGACATTTTGATGGAAGAAGAGCCATTGCACACAAAATACTCAGCTTTCATTGAAACTTGACTTGTGTCCATCTCTTGGTCTACTATTTGCTCTTGTAAGCAACCCTTTTTGGGTTAATGGCTATTTTGAATATTCTTTTGGACATCTCATTTCTTTCACATACAACTCGGAGTTCAACCACCCAATTCTGTGCTCAGTACTTTCTTCAGGAGCTTCTCTTGTTAGTACCTTACCTAGTTATTTGGCCTAATTATAGTACTCCCAGCAAAATTAGTGGCATATAAGATGGTCAACATTTTGCATATAGAAAAGAAAGATGAATCATCACAGTGTCTTCACCGTAAGATGTCCTCTACTGGCATACTCCACTCAGATAAAACTTGCAGGTTTTCTTGCCTGCGAATAACAATTTGGGTTTTTTTTCTAAATTTCAATGAGCCCAAAATTTCTGTCAGCTGCATCTCTTGTTATTGCTGAAATTCAATCAAACACATTCTGAGTGTCTGACAATTAAAGCATTAAGTTTAGCTTCATGTTTAATTGGAGAGAATTTTCTCAGCAAGTACAAAGGGGCACTGTCTACTGCCTTCAGTCATGTTAGCTTTCAGTAGCAGAGACAGGTAAACTAATCCTTTCTTTCCAGCCAGACGACTGAAAATAGGCCAGGTCCCACTGGGAACAAAAGATGCTTCTAGAAAAGTCTGTAATTAGTCAACTTCAACCGCTCTGCACAAATACCTCATTAAAGTTCCACTATGATCAAGTCTGCTGATGCATAAGACAGACATAAACATATCAGCTGAAAGCTGTATTTTCTTTGATTCATTCTCTGAAGAAAATATTGCAGGGACTGTTTATCTCTTTAATCCAAGTAGACAGCCATTTTTCTTCATTGATAACCCAAACAAATATCTGTTGTAGCTGACAGAATATTTTCTAATAATTTAAAAGGATTGAATAATTTGGATCAGGCCCTGAGAACTGCTAATGCAGGGTCTGCAGAATAAATGCATGCTAGCACTTCATTCATCTCAGTTAGAGGCGTAGCCTGCAGTTGTGCCCAGCCACTGACTCAGAGTCAGTGCCGGCTAGATTTTTGTTCAAAGTTTACATCCATATACCAATGTTAAGTTTGATACTTCAGAAAATAAGATCAGAATGAATGTCTGATTTAAGATTAAGCATGGAAAAAAGAACAGCAAAGATGGTAATTTTAGTCATTTTTCTAATATATTCATGGTGTTCTGCATTCTTTAGCTTTTTCCGATACAGTTGTCTGCACATGAAACTCGAATTATCTCTTGTGAGATGTAGATTACTGTTCTTAGGACAAAGCGTTTTGCCTGCACTAGGATCTTAATCTTCAACACTGGTTCTTGGTTTCACACTTTCTCCCGACCCCACAAAACCCATCCACTGAACCCAGCCAATAGTTTCTGACAGACAAAGGAGCTCAAGGCAGCCCTGGTTAGCTTGCTGTTTCTGTGTGATTCAGCGTCAGATTGAAAAATCAGTTTTCCCCTTTTAAGTGTGATGGTGTCATCTCCTGCCCTGTGACTGGGCTGTGCATCTTTCAGCTGGCAAAGGGAAGCAGAATAGTGATCTCCCTCCCTGCACTTTGGCTAAAGAACCAGCAATGCTAGAGAAAGTTTGTTTCTCAAGAGAGAAGTCCTTGGAGGCTAATGACAAATGTGGTATAACTTGTTCATATTATATTTCTTTCCTAACTGATACAAGACCTCTTTGGAAAGAACCTACACCTTATTAAAATAAATTGGGGAAGACAGGAAGGAAAGGTAGAGACTGAGGCTGAAAATATGAATCTGTATTTTATGATATTCACAGAGAAAACACATGACTGTGATGTCAATTAAAATAATCAAAAGAGATTTAGATAGAAGCGATGAGTCTACAGCCAAAAAAGAGAAACAGAGTAAATTACAGGATTTATTTTGCGTAGGAAACTGTGCCACTTTTTAGTTTTAATGCAGTTGTTTCTACACTGTTTCCTGTTTTTTTTGTTCAAGGGATTTACCAAAGAGTTTTGATGTTCAGTGCTTGTTTTGAAGCCCTCTGCACTGCAGCTTGCTGTTTCAGATCCTGGGGACTGACAGATGCTCTGATCCTTCTTGGTGCAATGCCAACAGTGGCAGCAGGTAATGAACTACACTGCATGGCACTAGCCCATATGGCATGTCCACACATTAATTAGTTCTCAAGAGTCAGTCCTCCTGAGGCCACCCATTTGTTGCTTTCATTGACTACTGCCTTATCTTATTAATCAATATTCATTTCTGCAAATTTCTGGTAAAGCCAGTTAGCAGACCTGTAGCAAGCAAACCTAGAAATATGGCTTTTTGTAGCGTTTAAGTTCAAAACTTAAAGGTTGGCAAAGCAAAGATGACTTCCTAACTTTTACAGTTAGCACACTGGAGACTGAACTTCTGGCTCAGAAAATAATTATGCAGTGTTGATATATTGAAACCTGAATAACTGACAAAGGGACTTGGATATCTCCTTCCATACATGTTCTCCCCCTCCATCCTTATGGTAGTTGCTGCAGATTGAGTTCCTGACATAATACCTTAATCTGATATTTGGAATCAAGTCCCTCTTCTCTAGCAAGACTTTGGGAAGAGAGGAGGAGTAACTGGTAATTTCACTGTCTCTACACAAAAGTAGTGAGATCAATGAAAAAAAAATTATTATATTTATCAGTTCCTTTTCAGTGACTTTTTCTGCTTTAAATGTATCTAACTAGAATGCAATTCCCATTATCTGCCTAAAACTGAAAAATACCTGCCAGGAGTCTTCCAGGTACTGTGGGCTTATGTTTTTCTTTTTGCTTGTTGATTATATCAAGACACGCTCCTATCCCTTGGGAATTTCATGCAGCCAAGGTCATCCTTTGCCTTTCACATCAAACTTTTGGCCTGTCATTTCCTCAGCCTTTCCAAATTCCTGGGAAACTCTCTCTCCCTATCTCAGGTTTTGTTACATGTTTCTAAATGAGTAATTCTTAGATTTGCAAATGTTGATCCTGCACTTGGTTTTGTTTTCACCTGAACTACATTTCTGTCATTTGCAGGCAGGAACAAGCCTTGGACACATAGTTTACTGTCCTGGTTTTGTTAAAAAAACAGGTTTCTCTTTTAGTGAATTTACCTGTAAGCTAAAGCCTTCATATTAGCTGCATTTTCCTGGAAAACAAGATACATGTTTTGGTAAACATAGCAATGGAATGTGAGGTTATTGATAATGATAGATGTACATCTCATGAGAGGGGCAACGAGAAACAGGTGACCAAGAAACTGACCAACGGAGTATAACATTCCATTCACGTGAATACTTCATATAAAAGAGGGAGATCACGAGGATCTTGTCCCTAGTCTTTATGGCCGACACTAGGAGAGGACCTTGCTAGTCATCCCTCTGAACTGAGGCCTAGTGACAGACTGAATCCATCTCCGGCTGGCTGCAGAGTCCAATCCAGGACTTCAGGTGCTGGCTCTGTTGTTGCTGGGACTTTCAAGATTGGTTTTGTATATTTTGTATTATTTTCTCTATTCTTAGTAAAACATTTTTTAATTTTTCCAACTCTCTTCTCTCTGTCCTTCTTTCCCTCCCGATCGCCCATCCTTAGTGTGAAGTGGGGAGAGGGAGGGGCTGAAGGAGGAACTGGGGGGAGAGGGGGTTAACAATACATCTGACACAGTTTTATTGTCACCCCGCAATCAAATCCTCAACATTTATATACAGTAATAAATAAATAAATAGCTGAAAAGACAAGCCAATAAGGAGTACACTTTTTTTTATGACTAGAGCTCCTTTTAGTGCTTGAAAAAAAACTTTTTTGGCTTGGAGCTTGAATCAGTTGCCTAAAATAGGTTTTGAGGACCAGATGGGATGCCTTAGGCTATCCCACCTAGCCTCCAGCTCCACCTCAGCCTGCCTACATCTCCTGTAGGTCCTGAGTCTATTCTGCCAGACCCATGCAGATCTCCACTCACCAAGATCATCCTGCATGGCACTGGACCTGGTACCTTAATCTCTCTGAATGCCCTTCTCATGAACTTTCTTTTCTTTTTGTACATTTTCATCCCTACACCCTCAATATCATCTCTACTTCCCTCTAGGTTCATTTTGCTGGTACTGCGATCATTACTGAGGTCTCTCATGTTGCAGGAGCCAGCCTCCCTCCTCTCTGGTATCCAGAGGTAGGATGCATGGCAATAGTTCAAAGCCGCATCAGAGGTGGTTTCGATACGACATTAGGAAGCATTTATTTACTGAGAGGGTGGTCAAACACTGGAACAAGCTTCCCAGAGAGATGGTCAATGCCCATCTACAGCCTGCACTCTTGCAGAGGGTTGATGAGGAGGAGAAATGCATCTTGTCTGACAGCACCTCACTCAAAAGGGGGATGCATCCATCCTACAGTGCTGTTGCTGGATGGCAGCAGATAGGAGTACACCCAGCAGGGATATGACTAGGCTGTAAATATGCTCTGCCTCCTCTCCGAGATGCAACTACAGTACCACTGTGAGGGCAGCAGGAACCAATGATGCAGCACCATGGATTCTCTTCAGTTTGCTCACCCCAGGAGGTACCTCACCTGCAGGACTGTCTCTCTCCTGCCTGCAGCACCAGGCTTCAGTGCTGCTCCTGCCATGGCACCTTGACCAAGGGGTCTGGGGAAAATCACCTGAGTTGCCATCACTTATTAATCAATTAATCTAGATTACTTTCCCTAACAGTGTCAGATTTTGTGCGTGCTTTCTTGTGCTGGAAGAGTATTATGCAGAAGGAATTGGTCCCAGTGGGTGCTCTTGTACTTGGAGTGTTGGAAGACAGAGGTTACAGCACTGCATAAAAGGATGTGGAGTGCTGGTGCTTTGGTTGTGGAGCCTTCCCTTCCCTTTCTTAAAGATTGTTTTTATTCCTCAGAAGACCAAAAGAAGGTAGAGACGGGAGGGGTCCTTTGCCAGGTCCTCATAGTTCTGCTGCTGAGCTTTCCATCAAAACCAGTTAATCCACAGAGTCTCTATTCTTCTTCATGGACATTACCCTGAGAAAAGTGCTGCACAGCAAAGGCTCTTCAGAGAGTTATCCCATATGTCTCTCAAAAATGTATCCATGACAGTTCGCTTTGATATTATACCTCTAGATATGCCTGCTGTGGGATCAAGTTATGTTTAACTTTCTAAAGTAGAACATGAAGCAGAGAGGTGTTGTGTGGTAAAGTGAATATTCATATGGTGTATATCATGATGAAAATGTATATCCAATAAAAGCAAAATTATTATAGGACAGAGATAAAGGAGGAAACTGTATAGTATTGTGATATAGAATGATCAACCTAACTCCATAGTCAGTTATAAATCAAGTACAGTCAAGTCCAGAGCGTGATGGTTTTTTTCATTCCAGATTTCAATACACATTACCTTTTTTTCTGAAAAGGAAATGTATTGTAAGCATAATAGAGAATTTCACCAAATGCATTTTCTCATGTACTGATGCTGCATCCAAATTTTTATTCAGCTCTGGGTAAGTGCTGGTAGAAATTTTAAGAGAACAATTAAAGCCTGAAGAATTATTTACATTACCATTAAATCAAAGGATTTCCTGTGTTCACAGTTTCTTTGTCTTCTAGCAAGACCTTTTGCTGGAAGTTAAGGGACACGTCCTCCTGTAGTTCTCAAAGATGTAGCATAGACTCCCTGGAGACAGAGCTTACGAAACAAAACAATTCACAGAGAAGATGAGACAGAAAGGGCAAAAGTAGAGTGGAGGAGGGAGAAAACTCACCAGCGAGACTGTACATCTGCTCAGCAGGGACAAGTGCATGGTGGAATGAAGCACATCTGAAACAGAAAAGAAATAACTGTCAAGGTAGATAATTGGTTTGATGTTTTGCCAAATGAGTGGGTGTTCACATCAGTCTGAGCAGAGTGTAAGTGGTTTTGCAGGTGGTCCTAAAACATGGAAGAGAGCCTGGGGACAGTGGTGGGGGAAATGGATGTGCAGAAGGTTTGGGAATTTATTGGATAAACATACAGAAATCTGAACATGAGCTTGAATCTGCCCAGGCTTCTTAAGGAAAAGTCTCACACGTTACTGTGGTGGTAGCCAACAACTTTAGAAAAGTATTCAGAGACTTGAAAGGAAGGAATTAACTGAATGATTTTGCAATGTAAAGAGACCAGAACCAAAAGCCCATCAGAGGATGAAGAATTTCCAGTCCCATGTTGATTTAATAGATAGTCAACCTCACTTGAAAATCAAAACCCCTCATTTCTGCCTTGAGTTTTCTGAACTATTGTTTCGGCTGCCAGCCATTGAATCACATTGTGATTTTAGCTGATACCTGATAGATCTTACTGGTATCATTTTATGTTCTTATGTGATTTGTTTGGTTTGGTTTTGACACATTAGTCTCATGCAGTGAATGTAAGAAAGATTTCCTTAGCCAGTTTGTTTTAGGAACATTTGGATTTTCTGTGACCCTTTAAAAGCTCTTAAAATGCTTCTATATTTTTCAAAGCTAGGCAGATCCTTAGCATAAAGTAGTGGGGTGAAGTAATAAGAAGCTGATTATTATTTTGTAACATATCATAATGTAACATATCATAACATAACCTAGCATAACACAAGAGAGTGATTGCTGTAAAAACTGGTGCTAAGGTTGGCCCATTCACACTCTGTTTTCCTTCTACTCCCTATCCTGAAAATCTGCACCTGATATGAAAAACACAATGTAAATTTGAATAAATAAGAGTTCACATCTCACCATACATTATGTTTCATGAACAAAGTATGGACCATGATGTGAAAAAAAAACTCCTAAAATTGTTTTATTTTTTTATTTGATTTGGATAGCTTTTGTACTTCAGGACAAAGCTTGGCAAGTTGAGTGTATTTTTTTGCTGAAAGCCATCTGCTGAAAAAGATTTGAGGTTGAACTGTAATTTCAGGTTATTACTGCAAATTCCACAAAGGAAGGAAGTGGGAATTGACTACCTATTTTTCAGCTGCTCTAGACTAAATGAGAATGACAAGCACTGGGAAAAGAAACATCATTTCAGACACCAGGCACTGTCTCATGGGAAAGAAGTAGAAATAATTGATGTCTAAAAGTAAACTACTCATTAGGATGGACATGTGTATTAGAGAACCTGTGGTTGAACAACAGGATTGACTTTAGTCAGAATTTCTTTCTCATTCTCAGTGTATAAAAATATCAGCAGTGAACAAAATAGGTTTACACTGAAGCCAATACCCCAGGACAGCCCTGGGTGAGATAATTTTATATCCAAGTTTACTTGAGAACTAGACCAAGGCAAGTTGCCAGAGCTATTTCTGTGGTTCCTCAGCTTGTCCTTCCACTGGGATAAGGCTGTTCACTGAGGTGAAGGTAGGAATAAAATTTTCTTTTGCCAGCCAGCTTTGTTTTGCTCATTATAAGCTTGGCTGTTTCTCTAACTAGCCTGCCTTGGTTATCTTTCATGTCCTTTTGTAATGCCGAAGTCTTCAAGCTGTCTGAAGGCAAGTATTACTCAATGGGTGGTATGGTTACTGTGCCATTGCAGAGCAACACATGCTATCCAGTTATGTAAAGGGGAGAAATAAGTACATATGCTCATATAAATGTACAGAATCTTTCACTTAATGCTGTGAGGGATCAGCACGGCCTGGGAGCTGTGTGGGACCCCAGCTGGGCAGGCTGCAGTGTCCCTAAGATGGCACCAAGCCCCAGGAGGCAAACTCCAAGAGAAGATGGGTGCTCTGCAGGCTCTTACAGCACCTTTTCCAAACGGTGAAGAGAAAGACCATCATACCGATGGGAATCTAGTATGACCATCATTAAAAGAGCTTTACTCCTGCTTTAGGTCAAGGACACAAAGACAACAAAGCCATTAATTTCATAGGGCCCTTGGCTGCAGTGCCAGGGATGCGGTTCTCGGCACTCACAGGTTTCCTTGACACAGCAGCACCTTTAGTTTGTAAACCGCAGAATTTGGTGAATCAGTCTAGCTCTGTCCCAAGTCTCCCCACAAAATTGCTTTTTCTAGCACTCCCACTCCCAAGAAAAAAGAGTAATTAATAGCAGGTTCAGTTACTGACTACTGTTACACCTGGTGGCTTGCTCTGATGCCTGGACTCCACACTGCTGCAGGTGTTAAAAAGCAGAGACAGTATATAACCATAGGCTGGGTCTGGAACCTGAGATCAACATTGCCTATCACAGCAGGCGGCATTGATGAAGGATGCTTGCTGAACATACTTCCACCGTCACCTGTGTAAGGGTCCTGGTTTTGGCTGAGATTGAGCTAATTTTCTTCCTAGTAGCTGGTATGGTGCTGTGATTTGGGTTTAGAATGAGAATAGTTGTGATAACACTCTGATGTTTTAGTTGTTGCTAAGTAGTCAAGAACTTTTCAGCTTCTCACACTGTGCCAGGTGCACAAGGAGTTGGAAGGGGGCACAGCCAGGACAGGTGACCCCAACTGGCCAAAGGGATATTCCACACTCTGTGACACCAGTATATGTTTTCGGGGGAGCTGGCCAGGGGAACTGCTTCTTGGGGATGGGCTGAACATTGTGCATTGCACATTTTGTATATTCTTGTTTCATTATTATTTTCTCTTCCCTTGTTGTCCTATAAACTGTCTTTCTCAACTCTTTTTTTTTTTCATTCTCCCTCCCATCCCACTGTGGGGTGGAGGAGAACAAGTGGCTACATGGTGCTTGGTTTCTGGCTGGGGTTAAACCATGACAGTAAGAAAGTTAAAGCACTTATTTCATAGACATAAGTTAAAGCCTAGAGAACATAGGATTTAAGATGATCTTTTTAAGCAGAACCATGTCTATAAACATCTGATCTTAAAAATGGCACACAGCTACTCTTTCTAATGCCTTAGCTGCCTTCCCACTCACATACACATTTTTGAAATCTAGGGAAAAAACTTAATCATGCACCTCAGGCAGTGGAGGTACAAATTGGTCCTCTGTATTTTAAAAACTGCCATAAATACATTATACAGGTGGATGAATAAGCAGTCTTACAGATCCATGATTGCTTATTATGGTTTCCAGGGATTTTACCTCTGCAAAAAAGTGGCAATTCACTTACCCCACTCTCTTGTCTTCAGTTTCAGTAATCATTGTAATCAGGTTTATTTTTGAGCTTTTCTGATTGAGGTGACTAAGCAGCATGTAAATAAAATGTACTTCTTTAAATTATTGTTCTGGAACCATTTTTAAGCCTTTAATTTTTAACTGAAAGGGAAGACAAAGTATACATTCTTTGTGGACAAGACCATCATATGGGGAAATCACTTCCCTGGACCAGTAACATGAGATACAGCTGCAATTTCTGTGCTGTGGTGAGTGAAGATGGCAGTAAAAGCTCAATTTAACTGAATTTCTTTGTCGTAGGATATTCTGAAACTTGTTTTTCTTCTGAAGAAGAATGATTTGCAATAACTTTGGAAATCCTGAAAAGGTCTGCTCCATTTTAAAAAGCGTCATTCCCCATTTCTAGGAAATCTTGTATTGCATAGCTGAAATAAAGCCTTTGTCAAAGGCAAAGTGTCATTAACTTTTTGGAAATGTTTATTTGGCACAAATCACTGATGCAAAGAGTAAACATGCCAGAGCCAGGCTGGGTGGCTGAGTGGTTCTCTTTAACATTCTTTCATGTGGTCCTGGAGGACAGCCATGGTGTGCTGGAGGAGGAGTGAGTATCACAGCAGCTGCTGCATTTCCCTCCCACAAAAATTTCCAGCACAGAGCTGGAGAAGTGCTGACTTTTCCCATGGTGATGTGGCATTTTTTATTCTCTGCCACTAGCAAACTCACGCTGCCATAGGGATGCTATGTTATTGAAGTAGATGTCACACGTGTTCAAAGATCCTGAGGACACTCATAGAGGATCATGGAAAGCACAAGCTACAGTAGCATGTCCCAGATAGGGAAGATGACAGTGAGAAATGAAGAGATAACGAGTGTATCATATAGGGATGAAACCTCAAAGTAAAGAAAGGAAGAAAAAGCAGCTTTTGACAAAAAAAAAGAGGGGGCGGTTGTTGTTTGAGATTAGTTGAGGGTATTTCTCAGAAGCGATTGGTAGTTTTCTTCCTTTCAGGGAGTCCTGAACATCTCTGTTTCTCTACCTCTGCTCAGGAAGAAGCTGCTTGGTTAAACAGGGAACTGCTCAGCAAGCTCAAGTGGAAGAGGAGCGTTTACAGATCATGGAAGGAGGGGCTGGCAACTCAGGAAGCACATAAGGCTGATGTCAGAGGATGTAGGGAGGCAACTAGGAAAGCTAGAGCCTCCTTAGAATTAAATCTTGCAAGAGGGGTCAAGGACAACAGAAAGAACTTTTTAAAATACATGGCAGGTAAACCTAACACTGGAGGCAACATAGGCCCACTGATGAATGAGGTGGGTGCCCTACTGACAGAAGATACAGAGAAAACAGAGTTACTGAATGCTTCTTTGTCTCTGTCTACACTGCTGGAGGCTGTCCCGAGGAGCCCCATACCCCTGAGGCCCCAGAGGAAGGCAGGACAATGGAGGAGTTTGTCCTGGTTGATGAGGACTGGGTTAGGGAGCAATTAGGCAATCCGGACATTCATAAATCCATGGGTCCGGATGGGATACACCCACAGGTGCTGAGGAAGCTGGCTGAGGTCATTGCTAGGCCAGCCTCCATCATCTTTGCCAAGTCTTGGGAAAAAGGAGAGATGCCTGAGGACTGGAGAAAAGCAAATGTCACTCCAGTCTTCAAAAAGGGCAAAAAGGAGGACCCGGGTAACTATAGACTGGTCAGCCTCACCTCAACCTTGGAAAGGTGATGGAACAACTTAGCCTTAATGTCATCTCAAGGAATATGAAGGATAAGAGGGTCATTAGGGACAGTCAACATGGCTTCATCAAGGGAAAGTCATGCTTGACCAACCTCATAGACTTTTATGAGGACATAACGAGGTGGATAGATGATGGCAGAGTGGTGGACATGGTCTGCCTTGACTTCAGTAAAGCATTTGACACAGTCTCCCACAGCATCCTTACAGCTAGACTGAGGAAGTGTGGTCTGGACGATCAGGTAGTGAGGTGGACTGTGAACCGGCTGAAGGGAAGAAGCCAGAGAGTCGTGGTCAATGGGGCGGAGTCCAGTTGGAGGCCTGTATCTAGTGGAGTGCCTCAAGGGTCAGTACTGGGACCAGTACTATTCAATATATTCATCAGTGCTTCGAATGAGGGAATAGAGTGTACTATCAGCAAGTTTGCTGGTGACACCAAGCTGGGAGTAGTGGCTGACACACCAGTAGGCTGTACTGCCATCCAGTGAGACCTGGACAGGCTGGAGAGTTGGGCGGGGAAAAATTTAATGAAATTTAACAAGGGAAAGTGTAGAGTATTGCATCTGGGCCAGAACAACCCCAGGTTCCAGTATAAGTTGGGGAATGACCTATTAGAGAGCCGTGTAGGGGAAAGGGACCTGGGGGTCCTGGTGGACAACAGGATGACCATGAGCCAGCACTGTGCCCTTGTGGCCAGGAAGGCCAATGGCATCCTAGGGTGTTTTAGAAGGGGAGTGATTGGTAAGTCAAGAGAGGTTCTCCTTCCCCTCTGCTCTGCCCTGGTGAGACCACATCTGGAATATTGTGTCCAGTTCTGGACCCCTCAGTTCCAGAAGGACAGGGAACTGCTGGAGAGAGTCCACCACAGAGTCACGAACATGAATAAGGGATTTGTCTACAAAAAATGTAGTATCTTTTTTTTAGCATTTTTTGTCTACCATCAAAAATGACTAGTATTTCAGAATAAACCCAAGCATATCTAACACTGTAATCCACTTATATTGCCATTCTTCATGTATTTCTTTTTTTTTGTTGTTTACTTTAGTCTTACAAAATTTTGAAGTTTTCTTCTTCCTCTTCTTATGCAACTTTAGTACTGTCATGTCAGGCTTGTGTCATGAAAACCGGTAATGAAAGTACTGCTTTTTTAAAAAAAAAACCCTCATTCATTAATCATGGTGACATCTCATTTTAACTAGTTAATGTATAAAGGCCTTTGGACTTTTATGAATCTGTCATTTCAGAAGAACTAAAATGAAGTAATAGTATTTCAGGCAACCAAAGAACAATTCACCAAGGGCAAATTTAACATTATGCAACTGTTCCAAAAATATTCATTCTATACACAGAACAATACACTTTTTAAAAGTAAAAATCAAAACACACCAGAGATTTCACATATGAAAGCCTGGCTGCTTTCTAGGCAGAATGTCAGTTCTGTATTGAATCCTTACCATTCAAAGGGCCTCTTCCTTGCAATCAAAAAAGTCTTTGAAGAGAACAGGAAAACACGCTGACTAACTTTCTTAGGTGTTTTTTTAAGGTAGTATACATAGTTATTTGCTAGTGATCACTTTATAAGAAAGCGATACATCATGCGAATAACTACTGGTTTTACGATACTCTTGGTGCCTTATGCCTTACGCCTTACCTAACAAATAGTACCACAGATTTCTAAGGGGTTTTGTGTTATTTAACTGGAGTAAATTTTGAGACCTGAGTGTTTCTTACTAGCATGTAAGCATGCTAGATAAGGCTCTGAATCTCATGTGTAATTTGTCACTGTCATTAGATTAAGTTCCTTCTAATACATTCAATACGCAAATATAACAAAAAGTGCTAAAAACCCCTGTATCACCAAAGAAGCCATGCATGCTGGCAAAAGACTGTATTTCACAAATAGAGATAAATTACTTGAAAACATTGAAGTGAGGTGGAAATGCAGAATGTCCAAAAAAAGAGAAATATTGAAGAAAAAATGAAGTTAGAAGAGTGGCTTTAGAGAAACATATCTGAAATGTGACCTGGCAACATCTCATGCTATGATTCCTGAGTTGCTTTTCGCACCTGTAGAGAGTATCACAGAATCACAAAATGTTAGGAATTAGAAAGAACCTCGAAAGATCATCCAGTCCAATCCCCCTGCTGGAGCAGGAACACCCAGATGAGGTTACACGGGAAGGTGCCCAGGCAGGTTTTGAATGTCTTCAGAGAAGGAGACTCCACAATCCCCCTGGGCAGCCTGTTCAAGTGTCTGTCACCCTCACTGTGAAGAAGTTTCTTCTCATATTTAAGTGAAAACTCCTGTGTTCCAGTTTGTACCCATTGCTCCTTGTCCTATCATTGGTTGTCACTGAGTCACTACTTTTTTTCTCTTTTTTTTTCTTTCTTTTTTTTTTTCCTTTTTTTTTTTTTTTTTTTTTTTTGTGAAAGAAAAGCACCTCTTTTGACGGAGTATGTATGAGGGCAGTTTTCAGTTAACCATGCAATAACAGTGAATAGGGGTAGTAGAAATGGGTCTGTGACTTCCGATCAGGGTGACCCGCATGCAGGCTTGCTAGAGTTGCTCTTTACTTCTGCTGTACATTTCTGTGCAGTCTCTGGTAGTTGTCCAGGTGCATGTTAAAGAGCTCAGTGTGGTATTACAAGTCAAATTAATTATTTAGTCTGTGTGAGTCTTGAATTCATTACCTCGTATCTCCACTGAGCACAGGGATATGGCTGCCTGAATAAATTACTGTGAGATAAGACAGGCTGTGCACTTAAAAAGTATCATCTGCCTTGTGGAACTTGTCTACTTGCATGCTTCACTCTTGAAAAAAATATGAGGGAATTTGGGGTAACTTGCCTCTCAAAGTTTATGGTTGGACTTGATCTTAAGGGTCCTTTCCAATCAAAGTGATTCTATGATTCAATGCATGAAAAACACATTACAGGAGAGTTCCTGGGAGCAGTTACTATGAGGCAGCTGCCATGCTATATATGTCCATACTGGTTTTGATGTTTTGATAACTTTGCAATGACTCCCAAAATATGGGAATGAGAAGATCTGTACGCTGTTCTTACCACAATGAATTATGGTGGGGTTTTTTTGCATTTACAGCTAATCCATCAAAGAACTGAATATTCTTTAAGAGTAGAACATTTTCTGGCAAATACTCAGGATGTTAAAAATTGACACTTTAAACTGTAGCTAATGAGGCTGAAAATGACCTGGAAATGTTGTTTACTCCATTCCTTATCCAAAGACAGGATCAACAATACATTTATCATTCTTTACAGAAGTTTGCCTAACCTTTAACATGACCTCTGGTGCAGAAACTCTGTGACTTCCACAACCAGTGAACTTAAATTCCTTTTAAATCAGAGCTTGTAATTAAAGAGTTTTCCTAGTGTCTTACATAAATATTTTTGTCCTTTCTATCACAGATTAGAAGAAGATTTTACAAACTTTTTTTTTTTTTTAAAAAAAGAGACTTGAAAACCATCTTGCAAGACTTTAAAGAGTCTTTTTGCATGTAGATGGTTTACTGCTCCACATCAGTCTTCCAAAAACTTTGATTCATTCAACTGTTCCTTGCATGCAACCAAAAGCAATATTTTCCAGACTTCTGTCAGGCACATGACTTCTTTCTGGACCTTCTTTCTTTCTGCACTCGATTTCTGAATTGCATTTCTGCAAAAGAACTGCACAATTTGTTGTTCACCATCCTGTCCACTTTGTCACTCATTTATTTTTAGAACCTTGCGCTTGCTGAATTTCATCCCAGTTTTGGACCATTCTTCCAACTTGTCAGGATCACATCCTACAGCCTATGCAGAGTCATTTCTAGCTTTGTATTATCTTTGCTTTCAGTAGGCATACTGACCGTCCATCATCCAGATAATAAATTGAAATATTGTACAGACTTTTGGAGAATCCTGCTTGAGAAGTCTTTCAATTTTATCAGTGAATTCAATGAATTAGTCTCTGGAAATGAGTAGCCAAACTTTTTTTTAGCAGAGTCATTAAGGGCACTGGTAGTCTGTCCTAAAGCACAGTTAACGGACTTACCAAAACCTAGATACGTGATACCTTCTTTGTCCTTCTATCCACAAAGGCTGATGACCCTGTTATAGAAATAAATATCTTTTGGCAGAGTCAAAAAAGATTATACTTAACAACTCTGTGTTATATACTCCTTGTTTCCTTGCTAAGAAGTGGTTGGCTAATCAATATTTTCTTTGTTGCTCTCCTTTTTAAAGATAGGCATGTTCTTGGGCTTCATAGAGTGTTTCAGTGCTATAGCTGTCATTGCTGGAGTCTTATAAGCATCATTAGTTGTTCTGAAATTGCTTCTGTCAATTCCAGCCAACAACATGCTGTACTATGCCTTGGAGAATGAAACACTCAAGTTCTGTTTTTCACTAATAGCTTGGTAAATAGGAATACTGAAAACAAATATGTTCCTCTTGATTTACATTGAACAAACTGGAAACACAAAATTTGTTTCCATTTGGGTGTTGCCTTCATGGTGCTGATTTAAAAAATTACAAAAGTGATAAAGAAAGCATTATTCATTTTACAGATAGTGCTGAGATCAAATTAAAAATGAAAAATTTCTTCTGTCTTTCCCATAATGGTTCTTTCTGTGGTAATGTCCTTCTTTCCTGGCTATGATTGATTGCTTTTATTAATTAGTTACAGGCTAGTTTGTCTTATTTCTTTCACACACACACAGAAAAAAAGTCAATCCCCTGTCGGTGTATTTAGTAGAGAGTCTAGTCCACAGTTTACTGCATTAACTTTATAGTGAGTTGGAAGCATGTAGGGAAGACACTTATAATTCCTGGTTCTAAGAGCTCACTATAGCTAAAAGTAGACTTCAGATCCCTGGTGGGCTTTCTCTAAAGTGAGTAATTAATATTGTGTACTTTGTGTCTCTACTCAAGTGACTCATCTTCAGTGTCACTCTTGTTCAGAAACTATAGACCATAATCCCATGAGTTGATTGTGGCATCAGAGATTGGGTCACATCAGAAGTCAAGTTTGGCAACTGAATTCTCAGAGGGAAAACTGGATCTAAATAATGGCCTCTTTTGCTTTCTTGTTAGTTCCAGCACTCTATAACAGAGCAGGATGTCTAATCTTATGCCCTTTTCTTGTTCCTTTTACTTAGTCAATACATTACACTCTTGTCTTATTTCTTTCCTATGTTTTGTAATCAGACGAAGTCAAAACACACTATTGTATTCCCCATTTCATTAAAATTCTTGTTAGTTATTACTTTTTCATTTTCTCTCTTTCGAATGCCTCAACATCTGAAATTATCAAGTGGTTCCTTTAATGTACTTCAGTTCATGAAAACTGCTGTACATCTAGCCTGAGAATGTGACAAGTCATTTGATCTTTCATGGTATATTGCTTGATTTCATCTGTTCTCGAGTGGTGAATGTGCTTACCTTTGGTCAGCCCCCTGGTTTGAACTGTATCACAATTTCTCATACATATGTTTTAAAAGTAGGAGCTGGTTTTCTGCAGTTGTTTGAATTGGTGTCCTTCGAAGAACGTTATTGCAGGCGGGGGGAAAAGTTAACTGGGTCTGGGAGAAGTGATGGTAGTTGTATCCCAGTGTGGAGGTGTCATGCAGCTTCCCACTAACCTACATGGTCAAACTTGGGTTACATATGCTGACAAATCCTGATAGCAATGGCTTAACTAGACTGACATGCATCCCTGAAGCTGTTATGGACACATTGAGTATAAAGAAGCCGATTTTCCTGATTTGTGCTAATTTGATATTTTCTAACTTGGGCAAAATTCCAAGAAGTGGAAAGTAAAGAAGTTCAAGGAAGGTGAAGTAACAACATTGAAAGACATGGTTCTCATACAGCAGGGACACAGATCTGACATTGACACCATCTATGTCAGTTGTTTCTTCTTAGCCCAAGCTGGAGCTGAGATAAGCACCTCTAAGAAATGGTCAAAGTTTGTCTTTAAATTACCAGGTAATATGTAATATTCAATTAATAGCTATCTCCTACGGTTTTTGAAGAGGCAAGTTCTTACTGAACTGCATAAAATAAAATATGATGTGATGTTATGAAGCTACCATGGAGCTCGACGTATGTCAGCACTGAGAGTTATGTAGCCATTGTAACAACCTCAGGATTGCAGTGAAACAATTATATTGCTAGGTCAGGGGAAACTAAAGTAAATTATGGTCCTATACCTTATGTAATTGTTATTATGGTCTCAAAGAAGTGAATGAGAGCTCTTCTAACTTCATTTCTAATAAATATTCTTGACGAATTTTTTGCTGGTGAATGTAGCAATGGGCTTCTGTTCCATATATGACAATGAAATTAGTGCCTTGTACTTGCAAAATGTATCATCAGTAAAGTGTAAATCAGAGATGAACAGTTCTGGTTTATTGTTATTCTTGCAATAAGGAAATACTTTTTGAAGCTGGAATCATCCTGTTTTATTTTGCTGTTACATTTGGGAAAACTTTATGTGAAATTATGTTTACTTCTTGGCCAGCAACAGATTTTTCTGTAATGGCTTGGCAGATAAACAACATTTCATTATTTCTGCACTCTGTTTCATTACATCATGTTAATCTTCTTATGCAGGTACAAATTAATATGAATTCAACACTGGAAAATAATGCATGCTGAAAGACTATTCCTCTTGAAATACTAAATCTGATTTTTCTAATGTGAAGAGAGATCTGCGTACAATGGGCCTGAGTTTTCTAACAGAGCCAAATTTTTCCAGGAACTCAGCTTTCAGACCTAAAGAAAAGTGGGGGTTTAAAACTAAGAAGTACCTAATTTTTTTCCAAAGATACCAATGGATTATGAAAGGATTTGAAGTATTGGACTCTTTTAAGACACTCGATCATTGATTTTGTTTCATGTTCTTTTGAAAATTCCCTCTACATTATGCATTCTTTATGTCTTGATCAATTTCGTGTCACACCTGTGAATTGCTATTTTCATAGAGATTCATAGCTGTAAAGCTGTTCTGATACAAAGCTTAATGCTTTTGAAATTACTTTATTGTGTGAACAGATGTGTCTGAATTACAGACCTAGAAATGGAGGAGTTGGTATCTCTAGTATTCGTTTTCTTTGTGTCATTTTCTTTAATTAAATCCTCCAAGGAGTGACAAATTCAGAGATAAACAGCAATTAATAATTCACAGTGGCCAGAGGGAAGTAACAGCCAGTTGCACTTCATTGCACAGATCTAACAAGTAACACATAGCTTGGACACCCAGTTGAAGGAGTTGGTCACTAGCTGATTCTTCTTCAATTCAATCTCAGTTTGGATAAAACGGATCTGTAAACTTGAATACTTGTCTTCATAAAGCAATGTAAAGAATACTTATTTCTCTAACCATTGTCTTATTAATGCAATCTGTAATCTATTCTGCAATGCACATTGGTATTTTATCTCACTAAAATGGGATTCTTTTTAATCATCTGATGTGCGATAGAGGAAAAAAAGTCCCTTTCATGTCTTTTCTATGTTTGAAAGACTCACTGTGGTTATACACATGGTAGCCCCATGTCATTTCCTGGAGTTTAGCACCATGGGAAGTGACTATCACAGCCATTTAGTCATTGCAAATGCAAATATAGTTTTTAAAAACTTCTCTCATATTCAGGCTCTCTTCAGTCCCCATGAAGATTTCTTTTGCCTTCAAAACCCACTTCTTCCTTCCCATGTCTGTGCCTTGGCTTTTGCCTGTTGACACCTTCCCGTTCTCCATGGATTAACTAAAAAGCTTTTCTAGGTTATGGACTTCAAATCCATCCAAAATGTTCTGCTTGGGTCACATCATGTCTAGAATTGCCTCTTCTGCTTTCCACATTAAATCCATCTTCAGCCATCACATTTTCTAAACCAGAAAAAGACAGACCTGAAGTGGATATTCCTGCAGACTAATCTCCAATTCCTCTGATTTGCACTGGCTTTTTTTTTTTTTCTTTTTTTTCCTTAAGACCTACTAATGCAGTTTTCTTCAACTAATTTAGATCACAGAAACACAGAATATTTTGGGCTGGAAGGGACCTTAAAGGGCTTGTCTAGTCTAACTCCCTTGGAATAGGCAGGGACATCTTCCACCAGATCAAGTTGTTCAGATGGTGTCCTCTTGAAACAAGACAAAATTTTAGCAGTCATAGAACCTCTGTGACAAGGAGTTCCACAGTTTCTTTTGTTATTGCTTCAGATTATTTTCGTCCTGCCATATGCTCTTTTAATTTAGGCTCACTTAGTGTTTTTACAGGACATAGAAATGAGCAGCCATACTTTGTTTACTTTTTCCCTCCCATCTGAACTATACTTTCCTGTTGTATTTCTTCCTTCGTCATGTCTTTTGCAATGCAATAGATTCTTGATCTATTTTATCAGTCCTCATGCAGAAACTATTTGATTTTCCTTATCCTTTGCACTTACTTGAAATCAAGACTTTACAATTTGTTATATGCAGTATAGACAGACCTCTATTCAAATCCTAATTACATGTTTACTTTGCTTCAGCAAACTAAATATGAAAAGTATGTCTACATTTGAAAATGTTGACTGACAACCTTGGACTATTATTTTATCCATATTAGATTATAAACTACACGGGTTTGGTACCAAGTGCCAATTTCCCTTTTGAGTACATCTGCATTAATATTGAATAATAATAAGTAATTGAATATGCAACTGATGTTTAAAAGTCACATCCATTATGTAGAGACTTTTCATTGAAAACAGGCAAAATAGTAGTCGAAGAGTTCCAGAAAGGATTAATCAGCTTGATTTCCTGTACACTAACAATAGTTTAAGTTCTGAACATTCAGTGGTGGTTTTTTTTTTAAGATAATGTATCTATTTGTGGTATTTATCCGGACTTAATCTGGTGTTTAGTGGTAAGAATTGAGCACCTTTGGCTTTTGAGCAGCAGTCAGAAACATCCTGGGAGAGTACAAAAGGATCAGCTTAGCTCAGATACTTTGGTAGCGATTTCAGGCTGAATTTTGCACCAGCTAGGGGCAAGGATTAGATTTTTCACTAAATACAACATTTCTTACTGTTGCTAACATAATTTTATTTTAACATGTAGTAAGGACTATTGCAATTACTGGGCAATTCATATATTATTTTGAGGATTCTGAACTTAAGCTATTCAAGATCTTACATTTGGTAAACAATCTTTCTCCCTTTTTTCCCTTTGGTTAATATTTTTCATAAGCATACTGTTCTTGTTCCATACACTTTTTCCCTGAAAGCATGCATTATTTACTTTTATTTGTCAGAATTCATCTTATCTTGCAGTATGCTGAATTATAGATAAACTAGAAGGTTAGGTGAGCTGCCTCAAACTTGCTGAGAGATCTTATCTATTCTTATCCTGTTTCAGGAAAAAACTGCTCTGTTAAGGTGGTTTTGGTGAAAGTCTAAAGTCAGCATTCAGAAGATGGATATAACTTTGAAAAATATTGCTGGTGAGTAGAGTGACAAGTATCACTAAGATGCCAGAAAGAAGCAAGGTTGGAAAACACATATTCTCAGTCATAGGACAGCAATGTGAAGTAGTTTTGTTTTGTTTTGTTTTGTTTTCAGAAGGATGAAGGCTTTTCCAGGAGTCAGTAAGTAGTGAAAAAAATGTAAAAATTAGATTATTTGTAGTTGTTGGAGAAAGCAGAAGGGTCTATCTCCACCAAATTAACTTGTTTTGTTGGCTCAAGTAGCAGCTTTTTCTCACAGTCTCTCTTTGAAACTCATGCACCTGAAAACTGTGGATGAAACCTCCACCTGATGTATCAGGTCTTCATACATATATTTGTTTGGGGTTTTTTTTGCTTGTTTGTCTTGCTTTCTCATTTTGGTTTTGTTTTGTTTGTTTTCTTAGTTGTTGGTGGTGTTTTTTTGTTGTTGTTGTTGTTGTTTTTTTGGGTTTTTTTTTGTATATTTGGTTGATTGGGGGATTTTGTTTGGTTGGTTTTGGTTTTGATTGTTGTTTTGTGGTGTTTTTTTTTCCTCTCTCTATTTGCTTAATATGCAGTGAAAAGTAGATTCTAAATTTGCAGGTAAAGAAACATGCCAGGAATCAAATGTTCTCAGTGTTGAGGAAGTAATTTGACACTGTCTGAATTCCCTTTCACACAACACAAGCCACTTCAGAGCTTTTTTCAGGCTGTGTAACACTAGTGAAGTGATGGGGTCACGGCTGAAATTAATTACATAGATTCTACGGAGCTTGTCATGGAGGGTGCCATGAAAGTGCTTTTGACTGTGATTGGGATTGTAGAAGCTCATTGACTACATATAAAAATCATAAGCATCTCTCTAGTGAAGTAGTGTTTTCAAAGTGAGTAAGATATGGCAAGGTCATTTTGACATCTTGTAAAGCTGTTGTTAGTCAGGAATTTCCAAACTTGCTGTAGAGCAGTTAGTATCTTAATAAATACAAGATCTGTAGACTCATCTCTTTGTAAAAATGCAGTAACTTGTGGTAACTACAGCAGTTGCAATTGTATATAATTATTCTTAAATATTTTTAGGGTAAAGTGCCAGGACATTTCTTAAAAAAGTAGAATTTTAACTTTTATTTTTGTTTTCTGTACTCAGTCCCTCGGTACCATTCCTGTCTTCCCTTTCATAAAGTCTTCTCTGCTGTGTGTGTTACTTTTGATTATTCTAGCTACTTCTGCACTTTGGATACCAAATATTTGTCTGTTAATCTGACAGTACTTTCTAGTAGTGCTTCCTACTATCTATTAAGAGTCCATGGCAGAGAAATCTGATTTCTCTTTCAACTAAGAATGTAAGAACATAGTAACAAAATGGACCACAAAGATCATCACATCCTTTCCCCTGGGAAAGGGAAGGATTTTCCTTCCCTTTGTTGATTCTCCCTCTCACCATGTATTGCTTTTGGTTTGCCTCCTTTCTTCTTTTGGAACTGTCCCTAGGTAGCAAGGAAGATTGCATTTTGACTATAATTAATACCACTTCATTCATTACCAAATAAATATTCTTAGCACTATTTACAGCTGTGGCTATTTTAAAATTCTTCCAATGCCAGGTTACAGACGCATTGATTAAAAGCTGATTATAAACCATAAACCAGTTTACCATTACTGTAAACTAAGAAAAAATCTAAAATAACACAAATAATGGTCAACCAGCAGATTCTAAATTTTCATTCAGGTTTAATACATTAACATTATCCATAAAGTATTATCCATAAAGTGAATGATAGCATCTCTAAAAATACTTACTACTTTCAGCCAAACATTATATCTCTCAGTAGCAATGTCTATCAGAAGAAACATCAACACATCTGTAGCATTCGCCATGTTCGCCTCTGCTAGAGCCTGTGGGAACAGTGCAACAGGTACAACAAACTGAACGTCTTTGTAAATCCTACTCAGACTGTTTGGAGTATTGACGCAGAGGCATTATTCTGCTAAGGAGAATGTATGAATCAAAACATGAGCCTTTGCACCTGTCTGTCCTTCGCAATCATTTTCCTATTTTTTTTGTAAGAAAGGATACTATGGTATTGATTTATCAGTATTCATCTTTGTCCTTACTTCTCATCTTAGATGTAACCAGTTAATTCAAGAGGTTGCTAGAAACACAGAAAAAAAAAATTAAAATTTAAAGATTTTTAGTTGCTAATGACTCTGTCAATGATATACAGGTTAGACATCTCTGTATTCATTATTTAAAACAATGTACACACCCCCATGCTTTGATAGACTCTGTAGCTGACAAGTTCAGCTTCCATTTCATTTATTGCATTTCTTTATTTGTTCTACTTATTGCTTCCATTTCATCCTTCACCAGCAGAAACGCTCTAAAATGTGTTCTTAATTGTGTTAAATAATTTTTCACTTGTCCCCATTGCCAGTGTACTTCTGCAAGTCTCCATTTGCAGAATATACTGAGAAGCTAATGTGGGTTTGACAGCAAAAGGAATCACTGGAAGAAAAGGGAATAAATTGTAGCCTTTACTAGGATTGTCCCTCTTTGTTGTACCGAGAGTTAAGCCTTTATAGCTGACTTCTGAATTCATTTTTAATAGCATGAACTCTAAATGTGCAAAACTTCCTCAAATCTGCCTATTACTGTTAAAAGTCTTTGGTTTCCTGGGGCAGAGGTTTTAGTCTGAGGTGTCTCATTATTTAGACATCCAAGTGTACCTGCAGATGATGTGTCATGAGTCAAATCCTGTGGTCCTAGCATCATTGTACCTGACCTCTGAAGTCAGTGGGAGTCTTATATGACCAAAGAAAATGGCATAATATTGTTAGGTTTTTAAAACAAAACAAAACAAAAAACAAAACAAAACACCACATCTCTGGTGTGAGAAAGAGATGGAGTCCAAGGTAATACAAATTAAGGAGCTGAACAGTGAATTAATAATTCTGAAATTACTGAAGAGTGCTATCAGTGAAAACACCAATAATACTCTGTGTTTATGCAATGAAAAAAGAAACATACAGGTATTTCCAGTCTTTCATTTCAATGTTTAGACAATTACATTTACATGTCCAGTTAAAAAAAAAAAAAAAATCTGTTTAGCAAGTGATTAATTACATTTACTGAGAATATTAAAAAGTCATAGATTCATAGAATCATAGAATGGTTTGGGTTGGAAGGGACCTTAAAGATCATCTAGTTCCAACCCCCATGCCATGGGTAGGGACACCTTCCACTAGACCAGGTTTCCTCAAGCTCCACCAATCTGGTCTTGAACACTTCCAGGGATGCAGCATCCACAGCTTCTCTGGGCAGCCTGTTCCAGTACCTCACCACCCTCATGGTGAAGAATTTCTTCCTTATCTCTAATCTAAATCTATCCTCTTTCAGCTTAATGCCATTACCCCTTGTCATATCACTACATGCACTTGTAAAAAAGTCCATCTCCGTCTTTCTTGTAGGTACCTGTAGGCTGCTATAATGTCTTTCGGAGCTTTTGCTTGTCCAGACTGAACAACCCGAACTCTCTTAGCCTGTCTTTGTAGGAGAGGAGCTCCAGCCCTCTGATCATCTTCATGGCCTCCTCTTGACTCACTCCAGCAGGTCCATGTGCTTCTTATACTGGGGGCCCCAGAGCTGGATGCAGTACTCCAGATGGGGTCTTGTAAGAGTGGAGTAGAGGGGCAGAATCACCTCCTTTGATCTACTTGTCCCACTTCTTTTGACACAGCCCAGAACATGATTGGCTTTCAGGGCTGCAAGTGCATGTTGCCAGCTCATGCTGAGCTTCTCATCAACCAACACCCCAAGTCCTTCTCCCCAGGGCTGTCCTTTGTCCGTTCTCTGACCAGCCTGTATTTATTCTAGGGATTGCCCCAACTAATGTGCGGGATCTTGCACTTAGCCTTGTTGAAATAAATTATTATGTGAGAAAATTAAGTGTGAAAACTGGAACCAACTTATTTTAAAATGACAGGAAACAATAGCTAAGATATAAGAGAGCTAGGTGCTCAGACATTAAATGTTGTGTTGTCCTAGGTCTGAATTTACATTTATTTGCCTTTCAAGTTAAAACAAAACCAAACCTTCCATTATGTCAGATTTGTTCATTTCTACTCATATCTTAAACCTGGCAGGACCATTGTGATCACCTGCTCTGATTTCCTGCATGAAAAAACAAAAATAAAATACAAGCAACAGAGCATTAGCAAGTAATACCTGTATCAGGCTCACAGACAGCAGAGACTTTATTTTTCAAAGAAAGCGATTTAATCTTGATCCTAATATTAAAAGCCAAATGCATAAACTAGACTGAAAAAATGAAGACTCTGTTTGCAATGCGTTTGCAAACCCATATGACTAACTCATTACTTCCACTTTAAAGTTTTCAACTTTGAAATGTTTATTTGCTCTATTTATATATTATAACCTGTATATAAGTTATACTTCTCATTGTGTCTGACAGCTGAAAAATGTTTTGTCAAACAAAAACTCTCACTGTTCCCCTCCCAGTGCATTTTTCCTGCTGAGTAAGAGGAAGAACAGTGAAGGAACTTATTCCTCTGTTGCTGATTTTTATCAGATTTCTTTTGATGAGGGAAAAAATCTCCACATAGAATGCTACATGCATTCTAGAGGGATTTCTTGTTTTCATAAATGTAATTATGCTTCACTTACCTTTGGTTATTACATTTGACAGAAAAATAGAAATGTGCATTGGATTAAGGGTAAAATAGGAGTATCGCAGTACCTTGGTTTTAAGCACGTAGTCCATAGACAGTATCTAAAATCCAAATTCAAGTAGACAACATCTTTATATATGTAATTTTCATATATTAATGTATATATATAATTTACAAAATATTTATTAAAGTTTATGGAAAACTGTAATTATTAATTATTACAGTTAACAGAAAACCTCTTGGTGGTCTGAAATCCCCATGCAGCTGGTAAGAAGCTGCCTGAATTTAGAAAAACTGGTGAAAGGAAGGTTGCTGAAACCCTTCATTTCCTCAGAGCTTAGCTTGGCTCTGGTCTTGAGCCAACTGTAATCCACGCTGAGCTCCCTACCATGCAAATAGTAACTCTTGTGAGTTGGCTAAGGAAGGGTTGGGGTGTTTTTTGTTTTGTTTTGTTTTGTTTTTTCCTTTATGATGCCTCTTTTTTTATTGTCTATAGCTGTCTAATGGCAATATCCTACACAAGACATACACGTTAATTGACATTCTTCAGTCTGATGGAAGAAAAACCTCACAGCTGCAGCCTCCTATAATGGCCAAAGGTACATTTATGGGGATGGGTATTTCCCATTTCACTGTGGATGTTGTGTCATAAAATAGCCTTGAGGAGAAAAATGTGTAAAATGGCTTGGTAGCTTTTCTTCCATATGAGTACCAGACACTTAAGAGTCCTTAGATGAGTTTCTCTTCCAAGTTATTTCCAAGGTCAGGTAACTGTGTTTGTATTCAAAGACTCCTGAATGTACAATGCTCAAAGGAGTGTTTTGAATTCAGGTCCACAGAACAGTCTCCATCATGAGGAGGTAACTGTTTGTTTCCTCTTTTCCAAGCAAGCAGCCTCACTGCCCTCTCCTAACTGCCCAGTCCCAACAGAAAGTAGAGAAAAACACATGGATTCAGATATCACCCTTCTTGGCTGCAGATCTCTGTGTATTTTACTGTTGCTGCCTGGGTTGTGAGGAGAAAGCGACTGCAACCCAGTTTTAGTGGGTGTTTCTGGCTGTGCTGGGCATGGCCCATGCCTGTTGGATGGGGTAGGAAACCAAGCTGCCACAGCACTCTACCTCTTCAAATCAGTGAGGATGGTAAGGCAGCTTAGGTGGCATCCAGTAATAGACAGATGCTCACCAGAGATCTTGGGGAATCATCTCTTTTCCAGACAAACACTCCTACTCTTGTGGATCATGCAGCTCTTGCAAGACTGAAAAATTTATTTTCTTGGTTTTCTTGAGATACCAACCTAGATGGAAGTCTCACAGCAAATGACATTATCATAACAGTTTAAAAACCTACATCAGATTATGGTTAAGCAACATTCCTACACAATTTCACTTTTTTCCTGCTTGGAAGGAAATGGCAAATGGATGTACAAGTCCACAAGTCCTGTTGTAGTTTTATCCAAGACACTAAAATGAAAGGGCAAATTTTATTATACTGATTTGTTCCTCTTCCCTTGAAATTTGAGTAGTTCAGTGGGTTTAATTTCTCTCTAAAGAAATATGAGTCCACATAGTATTAGATTAAGAATTAAGTGTTAAGAATTATAATGAGCTACCTAATATGTGATTTCCAGCTGTTGAGCACTAATCTTGCTTCAGTGAAGCTCACAGAAGAAAAATACAAAACAACCCAAATTGGCATAAAGACCATTTTAGTGATAAATACGTTAAACCTCTCCAGTCAACCACTGTACATCATTGACTCATTCCGCTGGCAAGTGAAAAGGAGAGCTGGCTTGCCCATGTGTTTATGACAGACTCAGCTGGATTTCTCAGAAGAGCTGGCACAGAGGCCCTGAGTGCCTCCAGGGCAGGTGGACATCACTAATCCCACTTTTTAATTGACTTAATAAAAACACTGGAAACTATAAAATAGAAGAAACTAGAAGAAACTACAGAAATTACTTGTCTTATTCTTTTTGAATAGGGAGGACTGACGCATTTAAGAGTGGGCATGTCTGCCAGCAGTGGCAGGTCTTTGAACTGGAACTACCATTTTCTCTCTGAGGGACAGTGGACAGTGCACCTCTCCCTTCTTCCAGGCAAGTCTGAAAGCACAATCATGACTTCCATCCTGGCTTTCCTCAGTTACAAAAAAATATTTTTCCATGTGGCCACTCATCGTGTTGCTAGACTCTCTGACACAGAAATAAAGAAGATTCAAAACCTCTCCTTGACAGCTGCAATTTGGCACAGAGCAACCCCATTGCAATTGATTGTCCTAGATACACACATCATGGTGTTTGTCCTTTCTGGGTGCCATAGTATAAGCAGGATATAAAACTACTGGAGAGTGTCCAGAAGAGGGCTACAAAGTTGATGAAGGGTTTGGAGGGGAAGCTGTATGAGGAGTGGCTAAAGTTTGTTCAGTCTGGAGAAGTTTAGACTGAGAGGAGACCTCATGGCAGTTACAGCTTCCTCACAAGGGGAGAAAGAAGGGCAGGTGCTGATCTCTTCTCCTTGGCGATCACTGACAGAACCCGAGGGAATGGCTGAAAGATGTGCCAGGGGAGGTTTAGGTTGGACATTAGGAAAAGGTTCTTCACCCAGAGGGTGCTGGACACTGGAGAAGGCTCCCTAGGGAGGTGTCATGGCACCAAGCCTGGCAATATTCACGAAGTGACTGGACAACGCCCTCAGACACATGTTGTGAATTTGTGGTTGTCCTATGCAGTGACAGAAGCTGGACTCGGTTATTATTATGGGTCCCTTCCAACTCAGGACATTCTATGATTCTATGAAATTTTCTTTCTATAGAGAGCATAAGGACTCTACAGAATAAGTGAGGCCAGTGTTTGCGGCCCCTTGCACTACAAGCGGATGTTCTACCTGCCATCTTGACAGGACACACACTGTTTTTAATTTTATTTTTATAATCATCTCATGTCGGCTTAGTTTAGTTTTATAGTTTATTAAAGTACACTGGAAAGCAGGAATTCAGGAACTGAAAAATGTATTTGTGCCTCAAATATAAACAAATGCTGCTGAAGCTCACGCTTCTGAATGATGCAGCCATGCCAAGCTCCTGCCAAGAAAGCTTGCCTACGCGCAGTCTCAATGTGAGTCTCTCTGTCTGTCTCTTTCTGCTGTAAATAAAGTTACTCATTGGTGAACATCCCAGGAAAACTCGCTATTCATATGCACAGAAAATACAGACCCTCAAAAAAAAAAAAAAAAGACAAAAGAGGAAAGAAACGGGTGATGACCAAGATGAATGGAATGAACCATGAAATAATAGAACTGGATTTCTTTTCATTCCAGGACAAAGTTCAGTTAATTAGTGAACCATAAAACTGGATGAAAGAGAAAAAAAAATATACAATTTTATCATAAAACAAAAACCAACAAGCACCCTATCAATAGTTACTGGAGCAGTGCAGTGTTGTTTTCGGTTAGCAAACTGTATTATATATCTTGCTTGCAGATTTTGATGAATACAATTATCTGGGAAAGAAAAAAAGAAGCAGTTGTATTTTATTGGTTGTGAAGTATTTTTATCACTTCAGCTGAAGTACCAGCTCTATAGACACTTCACACATGTAAGTCATTATAATAAAGTCAAAAAAGCTACTTGGATGCATGGGGTTATATAATGGTATCTTCAAGAGCAGGCTTTATTTTCCTTGGGTTTTACACTGGACTTTACAAGAATAAATCCCAGCTCATGATTACACAGCAGTAAGTAGTCTTAGTTACTCAGGTTGATATTTGCTGTAGCTTAATTAGGAATTTAGGCAGCTCAGGTAGGGAATGTAAAGAGGTATGTTCCTGCAGAGCATGATTCAGAGCAACTCACTTAGTAGCCTAGCTCACATGCTCTGAATATTCTCCTCGAGATGTCTGCCTGCCAGGGAGGGCTGGGCATGTCCAAAGTCAGGACTTAGGAATACCAGGTTTGCCTCCATGGTCCTTTGGCTCAGCTCAGCATCAGGACTGAGGACAGCTGAGCTTGGTGTGAAAGAGCATTAGATGGGCTCTGTGTCTGTTGAAGGTCCTTTTATCAATTTTGTTAACATCCTGTTGGCATGGCCTTGTAGCCTCCATTCCTCCCTGTTTCCATACCACAATATGTCACTAAACCCACAGTATTGATTTTCAGGCTCAGAATCCAGATTCTGTATCCCCCAAAAGGCAGCTTAGCTTCAGCTGAAAGGCTCACCAGAAAGAGATCCCTCCTGTTCTCCCTTCAGCACAGGAACAATCTAGTTCACAATGACTCTTATTTCACCATGGCTTTATGAGGTGCCAATACACCAAGCGGCTTATTCAGTCTTCTCTCTGCCTACCAGTCAGCTTCCTGCTAAGAGCAATTGGCTCAGCTGACAGCATCCCACACAGATTTCACTTGGGCAGATAAGGTGGAAACCATTAAAGGAGGTGTTTGGAAACCAGTAAGGCTTCCTCAGTTTGGGCTTTCCTTTGAAGGTCCTCAACCCTGATGGGAAGTCAGGTTTGTAGGAATTCAGTAGGCTTCTGAAAGATGCTCTGACCTGCAGAACAGCGGTTTCCTCTCCAGCTTCCCTGGTGCAATCTCTGCATTCTGAAATCTAAATTTTTATTTGCCACATGCAGCTGTCTCTATTACAGCATCAACCCATTCATCCTCAGTAAGTGGGTGGACTTTGTTTCTCTTTTCTGTTAATAGCAAAACTGCATTTAGCCACTGTGCATTTCTGTTACTCATATCTGTTCCTAACAAGAGAGTCACACTTTTCTTTTTCACTTCTCTGGGTTTAGAGAAAAAAGCTCTACAGTGGGATTTAAATCTGACACTGATCATTGTTGGCAAAAAAAAAAAAAAAAGTTAATGACCAAAAAAGACAAAAATATTCCTTTGATTCAAAAAGCACCTGAGGTACAATCGTGTCATGTGGAGCACCTGGATTGAAAAAAAAAAAAAAAAAGAGATCTTTAAGCCAAGTCTAAGATCTTTAAGCCAAGTCTAATAATGTAATATTTCTGGAGAGTTTACTTTCTCTCCAGCTGACTTTTCAACATGTCTGATGAGGGTGTGAAAGATTTGATCCCAAGACTACTGAAATCAAAGTAAATGTTCCCAGCCATGCCTGAACTCTGTTGATTCAATCTAAATTATTAGTTGGATGAACCTGTTTCAGAATTGTGGGTTTGTTTGTTCCAGTAAGTCAACTTCCATCATACATAACTGACCACATTTCACTGACAACAGTGAACTGACCACATTTCCTCCATTGCAGGCTGTCCCCAGGGTATTTTCTATCCCTCCCATTTGAAAATCTCTTCCTTCAGACCTTTAGGGCTTTCCTAGAGTCAGTGTTCAGTGGTAAGAGCTTTCTTGGTGAAGGGAAATGAATCCACATGATATCAAACTAAGGCCACCCTCTTCACGAGTACATTCGCCTCCATGTGTTGTTCTGTGAGAAAATCTCTATAAACTGCAGTTCTGGTAATTTATATTCTAAGATTCATCAATATTTATGATTCCAGCTAGCATATCTGAGCTGTGGATTTAAGACCTCACTGCCCTTCAGGTGTGAGGACCCTAATGCTTGCCCCAGATGAAGGGACATCTCAGCTGAGCCAACAGTGGGACGTGTGAGCTGGTACCTCAGTTCTTCCCACTTATAGTACCTTGATTGAAGTGCATTTGTACAAATACACCTGAATCTACAACACGGACTTCACAGCCAGAGCAATCAACGAGGCAGATAGCTTAGGGGAAAGTAAAATCTTACACTGCCACAGCAAAATCCTTTATCGACGTCTTTCACCTCAAGCCATTTCATTGGATGCCATTGCATCTGCCATGCCATTTGAAGTTCTTCTGTGAAGGTCTGATCGATGGACCAACAAAAAAGCCAGTGTTCAGGTTATAAAGAATAAATTGAAAGTTCCAAATACTGCTCTGTCATTCAGCTCAATATTTTGTAAAGTGTTTGTGCTAATATGGAGTTGAGAATTTTATTTAAAATTCATTAGTGTGCATTTCAAGGTGACTGCACTCTTTATTCTGAAAACTTCTTCTGCATTACTTCATTCAGCCCTATAAACACTTATGGAAAGCACTCTAAATATAAATTCCATTTGCACTTCTCTCATTTAAATTGCTTTCAGGAAAATGCTGATATCAGGAAAGAGGCACCCACATCCATATGTTTACATTTATAGCAAGTCTCAGTCACTTTTCTAATGTTAATTAGGAAATTATGCTATTTGAAAAACCTGTAATTACTCACAGAGCAGCACTCTGTCTCCATATTCACTGCTCTTATTAATGTTTATGGTACCTACAAAAATTGCATTCAGATTCAGGGCTGAGGCACACAGCTGAGGCAGACAATATAAATAAAAAGAGATACACTTTTCCCTCAGTGTGATGACAGGTCAGAGTGACCACCACTGGGCCGTGTATAATGCTGGGGAAAAGAGAACCACAAGATGAAAGCTGTGTTCCTGCTGCAGAAGCACACATCATCTGCCTGCAGGAGACCTCCTCAGCTCAGGAACAGTTATCTAAACAGGGTTAGTGACAAAGAGAGGTTCTCCTGTCCCAGGCACTTCACAAGGAACAATTTCTCCAGTCAATCATGTCCACAGATGGGTCTGCATGGAGGAATTCAGCTCTCCTGGATGGTTGCTGGTGGCAGCTGTGGGGTGCAAGCTGATGCATCTCCTCTGGGGCAGAAGGGGAGGGTGCCCTGCCAAGAGGTTGCTGTGTGTGGGGAGGAATATGAGGCTACAACAGTTTTTGAGATTGGGAATTGAGCTGGTTTGCCACTGGAACAAAACCCAAGTCTTCAGCTGTTTGGAAGGCACTCATCATTCAACCTTTTCTAGCAAAATGAAGGTCTGCTTTATTCTTCTCAGAAAGAAACAAAGACCGATCATGAAACCCAGGTATTTTCTATGCAAAAGAAAATCCTCTGACATCTCAGTCGGTCCCAGGCTACTTGTTTGTCAACCTTTTAATTGGAAATACTATAATCTATCAAAAGCCTTGGGCAGGTGTGAATAATACATAATGCGTAGATATATTCTATGGGTGTGCTCCTTATGTAGTAGGTCCAACCTAGTCATGTCTCACCATGAGAAGTGCAGGGTCTTTGATGCTCTGTGTGAGTAGCTATTTCCTTGGTGAGTTGCTGAGGTCTCTCTTTAGGCACCAGTGTGATGTATATAGTAAAGAATAAGTAACACTTTGTGCACTTGAGAAGTATTGAAAGGTTGCATGCTGCAATTAAAATGTTTGTTGAAAATCAACAAGATGTTCAAGTTTGAAATGTAATTATATTGCTGGGGGGAAAAAAGTTGTTCTGATTGCTGCTAACTCTGGAAACAGTATTTAAAATACATTTTGTATTGACTTGATGGTGTCTATTGTCTCAGTGAGAGATGGCTTTTTACAGTGCCATGGAGTAGCTTGTTCTTGTTGTACAGCTCATGAGTACATTAGAAATAAAAGGTAGTCACCTAATTACAGAGCAGGTACAGTGTTATTAGTGACGTGTAGTTCAAAATGGAACCATAATTATGCATGAAGATCACTCCAAGAAACACTTAATTGCTTCACTTAGGGCTAACAACTTATAGCTACCAGCATGCTGCTGAGTGATAAAAGCAATTCTTCCCCACACACTCCTGGGTCGTATAATATGCTAAATCTCTGCCAGGATGGAGATTGAGGAAAAAGGTGTATTTGTAGCAAGGACTGAGATATAGCTCTTTAGAATAATAAGTTTTCTCTACAGCCAAGTGAAACTGCTTATATGTTTTTTATTGCTCAAAAAATATCCTCTCTAAAAAGCAAAGCTTCTCCCAATGATTCTTGATGTTGTTTGGATTTTTCCCTCTGTTGTCAAATGTGTAGCACTATTATTAAAACAAATTATTAAAAAGTGCAGTTATAAAACAGATTGTACAGATGTTTTTGAACATTCTGTTAAAAATTCATAAATTCATATGCTCATATTAACATATTCTTATGGTTTATTGTAATTTCTTAGACAGATTCTATTTTAAAAAATAAAAATGTCACATTTTTAGTTTAATGTTTCTGTAAAATAATCATGAACAGAAGAGGTCCATTCTTAATTTTATCACATTTTGGAAAAAAATCCTGAAATTTTCCGCTCATTTTTCAACACGTTTCAGCTCTATGAAGTGTATTGAGTTTTGTGATATGAATTCTTGAGGCAAGAATATAAACATATTTATCAAACAACTTAGGGATGATTTTCAAATTTATCTTTTACATTAAAAAAATTCAAACTAATATACATAAAAATAAATGTATCTGCCGTACACTTCATTTAAACTTGCTATTAAGAATGCGAATTTTTGTGATAGAACAAGAAAATATTGAATGTGCTCATTTAGATATTCCTTTTTGTTTTCTTGCTTCAGCTCAATATTTGCAAACCCATGATAATGAAGACAGCCCTATATTATAAGTTTAAATTGAGTTTTCACTTTTAAAGGCAGGAAATAGAGACCAGGCTATGTATTTGATTTTATTAGAAACATCAGTTTTCTATTTTTTTTTAATTTAATATAATTCTGCACACATCATCTAGTTTTTCCTTGTTTTCTTTGTATATGTTTGCAAATATTATTATTACCTGGAATCGATTGTATTTATTTTTCTACAAAACTTGGGGTAAAAAAAGGCAGAGCTTTTGTCTTTCAGTGAAAGACAAAATGCTGGGAAGCATTCTTGCTGGGAACAGGATGAACAGATAATTTCAATTTCTTAAATGATCAAAATCCAGGTCTGAATCTGACCTTTTAATCTTTAAGCCCTCACAAGGGAATGGTGAAGAGTTATGTGCAATGGTCCACCCTTGGATGCTAACTCCAGTTGGCAGGTGTCAAGCTACAGAAATACCTAAGCAGTGGCATTTGTTCCCTAGGGAAGACAGCATCCAGGGCTGGAGGCTTTGCTTATTGCCTCGAGGCCTGCCATAGTGTTGTTCTGTCTTCCAGATTTCCTTTTGCTTGGCTGTTTCCTTTATTTTTAACTCCCATGTCTGTCTATGAAATAAATATAATGTCCACCTTCTGGAAATGGGAAACTTCGGGAAGTCTGTAGGATACGAACATATACAAAAACATACACAGACACACATAACATAAATTTGCAACCTACATATACGTCTACACATTTACAACCAGTCCCACAACCTAGTTTATTCTGAAAGTTAAACTGTGTCTTCAAAAAACCACCTGGGGAATGAAAATAAACGAAGAGAACCTGATGGCTCTCCAGATGCCTTCTCAAGGAGTCTTAACAGTGGGGAGAAAATCCCCACACAGCTGACAAAATAGATGATCCAATAGGGGGAGATGCATACTTAGATCTTACATCTGGGAAAGTACTGTGGGTCATGAGACCCCACATGCTGTAACCCAGTATCTGTTCTGAGGGTAAAGGAATGGGTGGTATGGGGAAAGCCTTGTGTTTGCTCCCAGACTGGAGTCAGTGCCTTGGACAAAGAGAGAGCTATTTCAGTAAGATTTTGCAGGCAATTAGCCTAAAATAGGGAAAATCTGCCTGCAGCTTATACCAGATGCTTCCTACAAAAGAAGTGGGAGAAAAAAAAATTTAATCACATTTAAAAAATTTTTTAATAGTTATACACAGAAAAAAAGATGATTTCTTCTGAGATACGGACTTTCTTCTAATACAGTAGAAAGAGAAGTTAATAACCGCTATCAAGAGGTTTGTGTGTCTCTCTGGTAATCTCCCTGAAAATGTGTAATGTCAAAAAGAGATGAAAAAAATCACAAGTGAAAACCTCTGTGAGAAGGAAGAGAAGCAGAAGATCTTCAATTCACACCACTCTACAGAGGTGAGGCTTTCAACGTGCACCAGAGCCCTTATATATCAGTAACTCGAAAAAAAGAGTAAAAATTGACTGAAGGGGGTGGAAGGGAAGTGCTTTATAAGGAGGACAAGAAATGCACTATGAAATTGCAGTCAAATATATAAATCTGTGTGACTGTAACCGACTTCTCAGCATCATGTTGTAGCCATGTGTTTCTTGCCATTTTCACAAATGGAAAAGCGCTGTTTCCTGAACTGGCAATTGATCTGCTCCCCAGTATTGATGTTAGCATACCTGGGACTTCACAGCTGCTCGCTTTGTGGCTGTCCAATTTATGAGAAATATTTTGATTACTGCCTTAATTAATCCAATTTCTGTCACCTTCGGTCATCTTACATGGTATCAATTTAATAAATAGGGTCATTATGTTTCTTCTGCCAAGTTTCTCTTCTTTGTCTCCTTGGCTATGGCTTTTCTGCCTTTAGCACCCAAATTAGATGCTTCGCCTCCTAAATCCTTCCTGTCTGCCCATTGTTTAAAGCATGCACGAGACAAGCTCATGCTTTCAAAATCAGGGCCAGGCTTTACAATATTTCAGAGCATTTGTTAACATCTGTCTTACAGAGTAAGTCAGGTTTTGCCCTAAATGCCTGGGTGGGAATGCTCTGGAGGCTGCAGGGCTGCCATGGTGGGACTGAGGGGATGCTCTGTGCCCAGATGCTCTGTCGGCAGGAGGCAAGTTCACTAGGCATGGCATAGTACATTTTCAAAAGCATTTAAGATGGCTGTATCTAGCAGATATTCACATGAGGATAATTAGGCTCCAAGCTCACTTTCCTCCTTCCTACCCACATTTTTTTCTGGTTCTGCTAAATTTCAGAGTTCCTTCTCCAAACCAGAAAATGAAAGAGCAAACCCAAAGAAACAGGAAGATTTCTTTAGTGTATTCAAAATAATGCATATTCCCTAATCCTGGCATTTTACTTGATTATTTTTTAATGTTTACATGGTTTCCTAAGGAAATGTTGTCATACTTGTCTCTCAGTTCCCATCTAATATTTTGCACTGGCTAGTTTCATCCAAAAATGAAAGATGCATAGAAGTCTGGACCATTGCTTTTACTAATTCTATTAAAGAATTTAAGGAGAGATAACCCAAATTAATGTCACTGCTGAGGGAAGATAGGCAGAAGGTTGCAGGCTGTAGGTCAGTCAGCACAGTTACACTTCCTTACGCTGCTGGGAGCACAGATGTGCTTCCTTACACACTCAGGCTTCTGCTATGGATTTATATCCAGCCAGCTCAGCTCTGTTTGCACATGCTCAGACTGACATGCTTCTGCGTTATTGAGAAAAACCCAAAAACTTTTAATATCAATATATAAGAACAAACTATTAAACTCTGGTTTAAGGAACAGAAAATGGGAAGCGATTTTGAGGGAGCAAATGTTACATTTGAGAAGCAGGAATATTATAGCTGTAGATACTTATTGTCTCTGTTCATATGCCTATTTTCAAACAATTGATTTTAAAAAACTGGTATTATTTTTAAGTATGCATGTTCCTTGCCAGTGTCTTTTAGCTGCTCTAAACATTTCAATCTGTGCATAGCTAACAGAAACCTGTGATGCCAAAAGCTGGTCAGACACAGAAGAACAATTACAGTTAGAATGATACAAAGGGAGAACTAAAAGTATATAATGATCTGAATTGGAAAAAAAAAAAAAAAGAAATTGTCACTGGAGGCAACACTTTCCTGGTTGGACAATTATAAGGAAAAATATATAAAAAATTAGACAGGAGAGTCCAGAGGTGTGAGGATGGCAGATACAGATATATATATATATATTTATAATCTTCAAAAACTTTCTTCATGGAGACAATGAAATGCATAAGTGACATAGTGAATATTAGGTGGTTAAAAGGTCAAGAATTTGTGAGTAGTCTGGATTGTCATCAGCACTGAGATGAATGAACGTTGTTCTGTCCAGGTTTATGTCATTTACCATGTCTGCACCCCTGCAGTCACTGTCCATCATATGTACGAAGTAGATGTCCAGGAGGGTCCATAAATACGTTTTCTACACCTGCCCCCCAAAGCTGTTAAGTCAGAAAACTTTTCCTAATCTTAATAATGAATTTGAAACATTTACGATGAAAGGCCAATAGACATAAAACCACAATGTAGCATAGGAGGAGAGGAGACATAAAGAACATCACCCATGTCCTAGATGCCTGCAACAGCAGGAAATTTGTTAGGTGAAAATGACCAGGAGAACAACCTCAGTGAGTGGGTCACCTTTCATACCACACAGCAAGGCAAAACCTCAATAACCTGCTACGCCTGGCAGTCTGACCCAAGGGGAAAGTCCTGTTACTGAAAGGGCAAGTGAAGGATATGAAGGATATGAAGGGAATGAAGGATAAGTGGACATTAGACTCCCTGCCCAACACAATTTGTTATAAAAGTGTGCAGAAACAAAATAACACAGTTGTCCAGCAGCGTGCTGTTTGCATTATGACGAATTTGTTCCATTTTTTGTTTATTTTTTTCCATTTCTCTCAGATGTGGCCACCAACACTATTGCTGCAGGAAATAGCCTTCTGTGCCTTGTTTACACTGCTTAAACACACAGTTAAACTAGTGACCCAGTATCACTTTATCTATAATGTTAACATGAATGAGTACATCTTGGGAATTCTACCTTTAAAAGATATCAGAAATATGTGCTTTACTAAGATATCTCAAGACCACTGACTTCTACTAATGACTTTTGGGTTTCCTTATTTTTAATCCCAACCTTGGTTCCATTCCCATGGGATGCTAAATCTTGGCATTTGACAGTTTTACAAAAAATTGTAGGTTGTCTGTTTGGTTTGTGAGATTTGTTTTGTCTGTTTGTTTGTTTTAATTTAGAGGAATGCAGCATAAGGCATGTGATAAAAATGAGGACATGGCTTCACAGAAAACAAATCTAGTGCTGAAACACAACTATTCTTGAATGTTGTCACAAAAATTTCCGTGGAAAATGCAATGAAAAGTTACTATACTGAACACAGAGATTTAGTCCATCAACAGTTAGCATATCAAACAGATATGCATCCTTCTGTAAATGGAGAGCACAGTGCCTCTGATGAATACAGCTGACCAAGGAACAAACATCTCACAAGAATAAACTGAGGTTTTAACCTTTGTCTCTATTCTGATGGGTCTTGAAAATAAATGCAATTGTTTGTGGGGATTTTTTTAAGAGAAAGTGGGAGAACTTCACCTGTAGTAGTGGTTAGGACAGATTGGTGAGATATAAGAAAAATTCTTGACCTAAATCAGGCAGTACAGAAGTTTAAATCTCAACCTCTTTCATACCTCCTGGAAGGTCAGTCCCAACAGAGCATGAGGAGGGTGATCTTTCTACGTAGGAAAGCTAAAGACAGAAAATTTTGATGACCTTCTTGCTTGAAGATCTTATCAAAACAGACAATCCTGTTAACAACTTTGGTTTAGTACATTGATACTTTCTAGTGGTCACAGAATTACAAAATGGTTGAGGTTGGAAAGAATCTCTGGAGGTCATCTCGTCCAATGCCCCTGCTCAAGCAGGGCCGCCTACAGCCAGTTGCCAAGGACCATGGCTTTTGACTGTCTCCAACAATGGAGAATCCATAACTTCCCTGGGCAACCTGTTACAGTGTTTACACTCTCACAGAAAAACAAACAAACAAACAAATGAAAAAAAAGCAACCCACTTTCCTGATGTTCAAAGGGAACCTCCTGTGTTTCAGTTTGCCTCTACTGCCTCTTGCCCTGCCACTGAGCACCACGGAAAAGAGCCTGGCTCTATCTTCTTTGCACCCTCCCTTCATGTAATTATACACACTGACAAGGTCCTCCCTGAGCTGCATTCTCTCCAGGCTGAACAGCCCCAGCTCTCTCAGTCTTTCAGCACAGCAGAGATGCTCCGGTCACTTCATCATCTTTGTTGACCTTCACTGGACTCTCTGCAGTCTGTCCATGTCTCTCTTGAGTGGAAGAGCCCAGAACAGGACACAGCACTCCAGGTGTGGCTTCACGAGTGCTGAATTGAAGGGAAGGATCACCTCCCCTGACCTGCTGTCAATCCTTTGTCTAATGCAGCCCAGGATACTATTCACCTTTTTTGCAGCAAAGGCACATTGCTGGCTCATGTTCAACTTGGTGTCCATCAGAACCCTAGGTCTCCACCTGAATCTATAATCACCACTAGTATCTCCACAGCATTTTCTTTCCTAACCAGAATGGGGTGAAACAGGGTATTTTCTCTCATTTATGTCAAAACCTCTTTCTGCTGCTCTGGGAAGCTGAAGAGGTATAAAATGATTACTTGTACCTCCAGTTCAAAGCCCATCCTCTTCACGCTGTCAGAGTGGTGCAAAGGGAACTCGGTGAAAATATAAGTGAAGTCCATTACTTGAATGTCATGCTGATAATGAACCACTGCATGGAGTTAGCTATAGTAATTTTAAGAGCCACAGTGGTTTAAAAGTTACTCTTGCAAAATTCTTTTCTTTTTGATCTCTTCCTGCAAGAACAGCAATGATTTTCAGCCGAACAGTTGTGCCCTGTCAGAGCTCTGACCTTACATGTACTCTGTTCTCAGGGGATTTTTTTTTTACCCTGTTTTAACTTGTGCTGTTCAAAGTCACCTGTGAAGCATATTCCCCACTGGCACACGAGTCCTGGAAGACCACCATGCAGTTTGCTTTGTCTTCCCTGCAGGAATCCCTGAAGATGTGACAATCTTCTTCTGGTACTACAGATGAGGGACAAAAGCACCTTTGATGGGATTTTTTTTCTTTTCAAAACACTGACCCTACTGATTATTATCTGTTCGCACAGCAAATACAGGGAAAGAATGCACTAGAAATAGTTGCTTTTCTTCCGATGAGAATATGAGACATTAATTAGGGTTGAAACAATTCCAGGATCTGCCAGTAGTCCATTTTCTTCTTATAGCTGGGAAGGCACTGAATAGAGAAAGTTTAGGAAGACTAACACTTGATTTACAGATGTAGTTTCTTTTTTTGGATGCAAGCATGATTTTTTCCAAGTCATAACAGGACAGCAGTGGAAACCAGATCCCTAAATGCCTTTGTAAATTGAAGTGAAACTGTAAGTTAAACTTAATGGGTTCCATGCTTAAATATGCATGTCTCTGAAAATTTCCCTCACCACTCATTCTAATATAAATGTGTGAAGGGAAAATTGAGGATGTTACATATTTAGAGTTCAGTAAAGCACTTGGCACTGTGTTCCATGAAATCTTGCTGCTAAATTGATTCAGATTGGCTTGGATAGCGGCACACTCATGTGGGCTGAAAACTGCCTGACAGATTGTAAACATGTGGCAGTGATAAAGAGTCCTCCTTCTACAGTGTTAAAGATATGTGTCTAGTGGCATATACTATAGGGACTGTGACTAATCAAAACTCGTTACATTATATTAAGAGTATGAAGATCTTCAATGTTAGCTGAAAAGAGAGACCTAAATCTGGAAGGACTGAAGTATATATGGCTTTGCAGAGGTTTATTAATCTTTTTGAAGTTTAGAGATCAGAAGTCCTGAAAATAGTAGCTCCAAGAGATTAGAAATAAGATTATTAATAATTAGGACAGGAAAACAAACAAACAAATAAACACACAATATACCTAATAATAAAAAGTGCAATGAGAGGTCATAGACTGGAAAAGTGTAATGGTTTATTGAGAATAATATGATACAGGAACAAAATAAGACAGTAACTTCAGAATGTGTATACAAAGTTATGATGTAATGGACTAATTTTGTTCTGATGTTGGCTATTAACCATGCTGATTATAATTATTTCATTACTATTGCTTGAAATAATCTTCTTTCTCCTATGGAACATTAAAAAAATCAAATGGCTCTTCCATTGTGTGGTGGAACAGCAGTTTGCATAGTGAAGCTCTGAGGCATCTCTTGGTATTGCAGAAATACAATGAATAGCACCGACACCTTTTCTCTAAAGCTCTGAGATTACTATATCCTTCCTAAAGACTGCATTCTTCATATTACCTGAAACACATTCAAGGAAATTCAAAGAAGTACAACAAATAAACAAAAAACCTGAACTGTGTTTGTCTGCAAGGAAAGAATGAGACAGCTGAACTTGCAGAATTTTCTACAAAATGAAGAGGTACTAGTTGTTTTCCTCCTTGAAAATATTTACAGCTATTTTATTCCATTACAGGCTCACTGAAATCTACTGGAAAATCTGTGAGTAAAAACAAACATTTTGCATTTAGCACTCAAACATTTAGCACTTAGCACTCAAAACGTGTATTTTGAAAACACAAAAACTCAATCCCTGGACTGAGTAGCGTGTAAATCAAGAACCATTCTACAATCATCTCACTGTAGTTTTACCCTGATACAACCTTAAGGTATGTCAGTTGTTTCACAGGACCCTCACAAATGCTACATCTTCAGCTGGGTGATAAATCTGAGTTCCTCTTCAATGAAAAAGGAGTTATTTACTAAAAAATAATATTGCCTAAAGAAATAGGTACCATTGATAATTGGTAAATGTATAGCTTGATGACATAATGACACTATGTATTTGCATTCTCATTAATGTGTCAACATGTGCAAAAACCTGTTATTACACCCACATCTTGGGAGTTCCATAGCAGGTACAAAGGATGCAGCCATTTACCATAAAAAAAATGTGTTAAAAGCTGGCAGGTAATCATGCACTCACAGGTGTTTAATGTGAGCTTTTACTGATAGGTGGGAGGGGGATGCTTCTGCTTCACATTTTAAAGAGAGGAGAACATGTAGGTTTGATCTGTCAAAATGTGAAGTCTTTCTGGCAAATGGCTTTGCATACTCATGAAGGAAATTGATCAAGTGGGTTCAAACACAAGGTAAAGAGAAATGCCATGACCTCGACCAAACTCTCAAACAGCTGGTTAATAGACAGCAGCACTTACCAGTCTGTATTTGGGTACAGTTTCACAACAAACAGGCCTGCAAAGCATTCAGCTTGACAAAATGGTTGTGAATCAGTTTTGAAACAGAACTTTAATCTGAATGAAGCAAAAAAAGAGTGTCTAGGTTAGTTCACAGATTAATGTAACATATATTTGTATAGCTACATTGTTACTTTACCCATTTTTTTCAGATATGTGGACAATAAACTCATGAATTGGCAAAATAACCTATTTGCTTTTAGCTTGGACTGGCAAGGCAGAGAGGTTTTCTTGTTAATCATCATCCATTAATGCTTAGCCAGCTGAAAAGAACTCTGATTATGACACTCCTTGCTTTCCAGCACTAACACTATAAATTGAGAATAATTAAAGGCAATCAATGATAAGAGAACTAGAATGCTGCAGTTTATTCCCAGTGTGGCCAAATATATACATGCCCAGAGGGGAAAAAAGACTTAAAATTCTTTTTTTTTTTTTTCTGTTACTTAAAGAATCCAAGGATGGAGGATGTAGTTAGCAAAAATAAAATAAAATTTTAAATATATATAAAAATATATATAGAAATATATATCTATATAAACCAAACTGCAGAAAGAGAAATAAAATGCAAATAAGCAACTAAACCAAAGACTTAGACATTTTCCCCACTTAACACAGATACATCTTCCACATTCAACGTTTTGGATATAAACTTTTTTTTTCCCCATTATTTTGTTTTCATTTCATCATTTTATTACTTAAACCAGAGGAAAGCGCTATCAGTTTAAACAGAAATAATGGTTTGGCCTTGCCTGTAGACCCACTTGGAAAAGTAAGTTACGTGCTTAGTCACTCCAGTTTAATCTTACTGAGTGCCTTTGGGAACCAGGAATCTGAGGCTTCGGCAGAGCTGCTGGCCTGAGCTCTGCTGGAAAGCTGCATGGCCAGTGAAGCCTGGAATCAAGAAAGGGAACCGGTATAAACCCATCACCTCTCTGCTGGAGAGGGTGAAACACTGCCCTCAGATCTGCATATTGTTTTGCTGTTGCCTGGAATCATCAAGAATTTCATCAGATTAAGATAGGCAAAACTAGTTTTATACCACATTTGAGAAGGAATAAGAATAAAGCTTGCATGTCAGGAAGCCTCCCTGTGCTTCTAGCAGTCACTAAAAATGCTGGTCTTATAAAACAGCACATACTGTTTTATGAGATTTCAACTCTTGTTTCTGTTAAAAAATTGCTTCTCATAGACTGCAGAATCATGCTGCATGTCACTTATATTCAAAAACATCATTTGAAGATTCTGAATGCAGAAATGGCCAGATTTCAATCATTACTTTAATAAAAGTATTTTTTTAACAATGAAATAGGGTTGTCAGTTTTTATTTGTGAGGTAGTTATTATAAAAATCAATTTACATAAAAGGCAACCTTAAGCTGAGAAATACCATTGAATGGTTATATTCCTTAGAGAATGCCATGGGAAATTGGTTTTGGCCTGTGATATTTAATACTTTGATCAGGGACTTGGGAGATAACACAAGATCACTGACATATCTTCAGCTTAAAAAGCAAATGGAGATAAGTAAGAATAAAGAGAACAAGTCTGTAACTTGTCGTGGTCCAGATCACTCAGCTAAATAAAAACTACTATACAGTATATTCTCTAAACCAGCTTAAAATCATACCTGTAGGGCCATTTAATTTAGTTTATATTGATAAGAAAGAGCCTTCTGAACTTGGGAAGAAAGTACTGTAACAAACATTTTCAGGTGACACTGGAATCAGCTGTATCTGATGCCACAGCGTGATTTTGTTTAATATAAGCACTCAGCACACAACAGAGTATCTGCGTAATCAATGTGGTGGGTATTACTACTTGTTGTGAGCACATCTGTGCTTAATTGTAATTTCCACCATTAAAAACACATGTTGAACTGGAGAGGGCTCAAAATAAGCACTGGAAATTGGTGTCCTTGAACTGTTAGTTTACAGTAGCAGATTTTAGGTAACTGGCTCTTCAATCTGGTGAATAAGTGTATAAGCAATCCCCTGGTTGAAGTTGAAGATGAACAATTTCAGTTCAGAAATGAGACATACCTTTTTCAAGAAGAGCAATCATCTGGGACAAATTTGGTAGATCACCTTCAATACATTGCCTGCATAAGACTTTTTTGTCATCAAGATTGAATTTTTATTTATGCTGTGGTGTAAACAAGATAATATCACAGCCATTTTTGACAGAATGTCAGAATACATTATCAGAGTGGTTCTCTTTATTTAGTTTTAAGATCTATAAATCCTCTTAATACACCTGAATTATTGATTTTTAACATTAGCTAATTAAAAAAAAAATAATGGCTTTCAAGGCAATGCTGTCTTTTAAGCTGTCATGCATAAAACTACTCAAAGTTAGCAAACACCTTGTTCTCAAATACAATTCTGCAATATAATTGGAAAGGAACCACACATACATAATCTCAAAAAACACTGACAATGTTATGAAACGAGCTTAAAGAACTGTTCCTGGCATATTTTTACTAGATGTAGTAGTCATAAACGATGAAAAATGCTGCTCACAAGCATCGTGATTACTAAAGCCGGCAATCAGTTATCTTGACCTATTGTCGTGGTTGGCGATGACTCTTCTGCAGCAGAGCCTGTACTCTATGTAGTTTACTCCCAGTCCATCATATCTTGTATTTGAGGCCCATCCCTGCCCTCCATCCAATACATCACTCAAAGGCAAATCACTCCTGCACCAAGCAAAACCTGTTCCTGCTGACCTGGCACATTTCTCACCTGGTGTGGTGCTTCCTTCCCATCACTGACCTTGAATGATCAGGCATGTGACCAAAGATTCCAATATCTCATTTTCACAGAAGACAATTTTTAAGGAATTTGTGTATAGGGGCCCCTGGCAGTGTGGCACCTCATAGGCAGAGACTAAAAGACAGTGATTTTCACCTCTCCTGAACATACATTGATGATGTAAACATGAGATGCAAATTGTGCAAGTGAGAGAAGTGGGAGTTTGGGAAAGGATGGATAAGAAAATACAAGATAACAGGAGTACAGGCAGTGGCTGCTAATCAGGAATGGACAAAAGCAATTCTGTGAGACATTTCAAAATGTTGACATTGTTTCTATTCAATGTCAGAACAAAATGAAAGCTTTCCAAATGATTCACTAAACCCTAGACCAGAAATGGCTGCCTTCTTTCACCCAGCAGTTTTGTTGCTGACCTCTGCAGGCTCAGACCCCTGTTTGGGTTAAAAAAAGGCAGATTTTTGATTCCTTAGGCAGATTAGAGGATCTAAAGTCTTCCTGTCCTAGACTTACACCTGAATTAAATTAGCCCAGCTAGTAAAAGGGCTTTCCCAACTCCGGCAACTTTTTTTATTTTTGTGGGCAATAAAGGCATTTTGTCATGTCTTTTCCTTTTGTTTTTTTGTTTTTTTTTTTTTTTTTTTTTTTTTAAGTTGCTGTGCCAAAAGTACCAGCAGCTGGGCCTGCATTGGGGCAACAGGGAGAGTGCACAGCACCTCTAGACACCAGTTGACCAGAACTGCTCGGTTTGTGACAACAGACCAGTGTATGCTTACTTGCTCAACTCGTTGCATGAAGCTAGATGGTGGTTACAAAGCTCTGCCTGGCTGTTTCCAAGACTACTGCTATGTTAATGAAAATGATTACCCAGGAAAGAGACAAAACCAGAAATGACCTGAAGAGGCACAAAAATGAACATAATTATCAAAAATAATAGTTTAGAATTCAGAATATATTAATAATTTGTAGCACACATGCAAAGAAATTGCAGAGGTTACAAAACTCAAGGAACCTCATCAGCATAAGGAAAAAATGTTGTTCTGAGAATAACTGATTTGCATTGGACTCCTAAGCGAAAGTCAGGCAGAGTACAGGGCAAATTTTCTGGTACCTTTGAGCGCCTGTGCCTAGACAGGCATAACTGAGAGCTTCAGCCACAGATAATCTCCCAGAGCCCTTGCAGAGCCAAGGAGCAGGTGGTATTTATTCTTTTACTACCTGTGAAGGATGTACGTGCCCACCACTCTCCCTCAGGACCAAGGTCTGAGGAAGCAACATGGAAAAATGCTATGTGAGAAATAAGCAAGCATCCAGTCCAAGGATTACCCAAGTCCCTGCAGCCACCAACACGGAGTCAGGGCAAGGTTATTCCACTGTAGAGTATCGCAGAAAAGAGACTTCCTGTGGTTTCCTGTATAGGTGGGCAAAAGTAGGTGTGGAGCTGGGTAAGGGGAATGGCTTTAGAGAGCCATCAGGCCCAGCCTGTGCTTTGGTTCCCCATTCCTGTGTGATTCTGAATTTCTTATCAACTTTGGCAACATTTGTTTGTGGTAGGGCTCCTGGCAGAACTGGGGACCAACTTGTCTCTTGTTATTCAGATGAAAGCCCATCCCAGGTAAAAGTGAGACTCATAGATGGGTGTGATATTTTTCACTTCTATGCTTCTGGTGGGAGACTGAGTCTCCCTTTCTAATCAGAGGGGATGATTTGGGGCTACTTGTTATTATTGTTCCTAAGCAACATCACTTACAGTGGGAACCCTGCTATGCCAGTGTACAGAGTTTGCATTATACCGTGTGAATTTTGTTCTGGCAGTTCCCTGATTTTCTTTCTTTACCCTAATGAAAGTGGGGCTTTTTGGTGTTGTGGGGTTTTTTGTGTTTTTTATTTTTTTTGTTTTTTAGCACATTCAGTGAAACATTTAGTGAAAGGTGCGTGATAATAGAGACTCTGCAATAGCTGTGCATGCACAATGACCTGTGGTCACATTTAAATGTCTTAGCCCCAGAGAGTGTTTTTTATGAAAGCAGCATAGCACAGGCTTATTTATTACCTGCCAATTCTATTTCTTGGAGTGACGTTGCTTTTGAGCCGTTGTTTTTTTCTGCAAAAGAACGTGTTCCTGTGGATGGATGTGGGGGTGGGTGTATGGGTGGGTGGGCAAGGGAAAGGGATGGATGTGATGGGAGGACAGTACCTAGATATTACAGAATTGCTGTAGAAAATATCTTGCTATTTATTCCTCAAAGCAGATGGTGCCAGTTGATTACCTTCACCAATAGAAGCTGTACCTGTTAGTGGGGGTGTGAAGAAACCTCTCTGCAGTGACAGCTTAGGGAGAGGCAAACTATTGCTTAAGGTCTTTAAGCAAGAAACTGCCACAGAAAGATTAATGCGTGAAGGTTAAAGACCTGGGGCAGGAGAAGCAGGGTCAACTCTGTACAACCCAAGGCTGTTGCCCTGAATTATGGGGACTGGTCTGCTACACATCCATGGGGGGATAAGTTATGTGACACATCCATCCCTCAGGAGGGAATTTGCAGAGCTGAGAGGCACTTGTGCCCTAATGCCAAAGCAATTTGCTCCTTTGTGGCTGCCCTGGTCACATCTGAGTTCAGCCCACAGCGACTTGCCCACTCCAAAACCCCCTCTGTTCCTTTGATTCAGCATCTGTTTAAACTACTCCTGAGCAAACAGCTTAAGAAAGAGTTCTCTGCTGTGTGCGTGCACTCCTTCCCCTACATCAATCTGAAGGGCAAGCCTGCTTTGCACATCTCTGTCCCCGAGTAGCTCAGCAGTGATCTTTGTCAGATCAGCCCTCTCACTGCACAAGGTGGCGTTAATTTTTTTCTTAATATAATTTGCTGAGTGTTCTGTATAATAAGTCACCCTAACCAACATGGCTCCCATCACAGAAACTTAACGCTGTTTCTACAACCTTGTGCTTGATTGCTTTAATTTCCACTGTGTTGGTTTTCCCAGTGGCTTTAAGAGACTTGTCTTGGGTTTGCACTGACTCAAGGAAAGCAGAATCAAACTGTCTGTGCAAGGAAGAAGTGTGGGGGATTTTAAGCAAGTAAGGCAGGAAAAGGAGAATTTCTACAGTACAGGAGAAGAACACATGCCGTTTTTTTCATATGTTTGCTCCTAGAACTTCACTGCAACAGTAAATAAATAGCCTCAGCAGTTTCTGAAAAATGCCGTTTAATGTTTGCTGGCCCCTGGGAGTGCTAAACCTTGTCACATTTGTTGAAAATGCCAGTAAAAGACTCCTGGGAATTTCATCCCCATGCCTGCAGCTTTGATAAATTTTATAACAAGCTGGTGTAGTACAGCACTGCTAGTATGAACCACAGTGTTTGTGAGGCACTGTGGAAAAACAGCAAGAAAAATGTACTCTAATCTTTATTCCTATCAGGTTATCAAATTCCTATCAATATACTACATCCTTAAGATGTGGACAAAATAGATGAAAATGGAAGGAGAGTACATGTGCTCTTACGTTGAGATTCAATATTGAGAATCCACTCACCATTTTATTTTTTCTCAAGACTGCAAAAGAATTGTACCCTGGTGAAATTAAAAATTCTGGCTATGACCCAAGTCCCGAACATTCAATTGAATCAGGAGTAACTCTGTTGTAGAGCAAATGTGAGGAAAGAACTGAAATAGTCTGGGTATTTTGAAGAACTTAATGTTGAGTTATGGAAGACAGAGATTCAAGTTCCTGTGCCATTTGCTTGGGGGAACAGTATTCCTCCATTAAAGTTTCAGACCTGCATTACAGCAGTAAAGCTGTTCTGTGTAAAAGCTGTTAGTGTTTGTTTACCTCCTGACACAAACTTCACTCAAATCAATTTATTTTTCTGCTCAGTAGAATAGCATATTTTTGCATTCACATTTTTGCATTGTACTCTAAGAAGAAAGTCCAGAGAGCTTTATTCCAAAGCTGAATCTTGCAATGCAGAATGCTAGTTCTATCCGCTGCCTCATGTTGTGGACGACAAAGACAAGATGCACTGGTGGAAGAAAGAGGAAGCACTGACACATATTCATCCATATCTATTTTTAGAATTTTATCTCAGATGAAACTTGTTTTAATTCTCTGAATATTTTGCTGTTTTCCTTTCATACTCCAGTATCCATGCACTTTCATTTCCATTAAGAAACATCAAGAATAGAATCACAGAATCATAGAATGCTTTAGGTTGGAAAAGACCCTTATGATCATGAAACCAAACCCTTAATCTAACACTACCAAGTCCACCACTAAACCATGTCCCTAAGTGTCATATATACATGTCTTTTAAATACCACCAAGGATGGTAACTCAACCACTTCTTTGGGCAGCTTGTTCCAGTGCTTCACAATACTTTCCATAAAGAAATTTTTCCTAAAATCCAATCTAAACCTCCCCTGGTGCAACTTGAGGCCATTTCTACTTCTCATAGAATCACAAAATCATTTTGGTTGGAAGAGACACTCAGGATCATCAAGTCCAACCATAACCTAACTCTAGCACTAAACTATGTCATTAAGAACCTTGTCTAAATGCCTTTTAAACATCTCCAGGGATGGTGACTCCACAGCTTCCCTGGGCAACCTGTCCCAATGCCCAACAAACCTTTCAGTGAAGAATTTTTTCCTAAAATCCAATCTAAACCTCCCCTGGTGCAACTTGAGGCCATTTCCTCTTGTCCAATCACTTGCTACTTGGGAGAAGAGACCAACACCCCCCATACTACAACTTCCTTTCAGGTAGTTGCAGACAGCAATAAGGTCTCCCCTCAGCCTCCTTTTCTCCAGGCTGAACAGCCCCAGTTCCCTCAGCCGCTCCTCATCACACTTGTGCTCCAGGCCCCTCACCAGCCTCGTTGCCCTTCTCTGAAGTCTCTCCAGCACCTCAGTGTGTTCCTTGTAGTGAAGGACCCCAAACTGAACACAGTATTTGAGGTGTGGTCTCACCAGTTATTCTTGTGGCATTATTACCTGTTTCATCAAACCTCAGCTCCACCCTCAAAGTCAAATATTTTATGCTTGTGTTATTTTGAGATCAATTTTTGCAAACTGTAGGAATATGTCTTGTGTGCATAAGCTGTTATGTTATATTGCATTAATCCAACTGCAACTTTATCTGTTGAACTATGAGATTTGTTATTGTAGTATTTAAGAATTTTGAAGTAATTTCAGTATGCAGAACTGCTGCACAGTTAAGCTTCATATTTCTTTTGCTGTTCTCCCTTCCCTGGTAGTTATGATAAATACACATACTTTTTACTGCTCTATGTTTTCCCTGCAAAGTAGTGGTCTACAGGAGGAACGTGCAGTCCTTTCAGTTTGGATTTACTCCATTTGAGGAAGATCTTTATGACAAAGCTATTCCACAGGTGGTAAATGTGCCCACTGGAATTCTGCCACAGGAACAGTGATGTGGAGTTGTATTAGACTGATGAGTCAGGCCTCACATCCCTTCTGAAGAGACTAACAGCATGTCAGTTATTACGTTACTACTGTCTACTTGCTCATTTGTCTTATTGTTGCAGAAAGAATAAAAGCTGTGTTAGTCTAGTAGCTAAGGATGCCCTGCTTGCTCAAAGACCCTATAGTTGAAATAATAATAAAGCAGGACTCTGAAAAGAAACTACAAGAGAATAATAAAAAATTAAGTTGCTGCTTAGTTTTGGTGAGCTGAAGGACTCTAGCTTCACTAAAGCTTCATTAACTAAAACTAGCAAAACAACAATGACACACATGCTGCCATTGTGGTGATGAGAATGTTTCCACATTCTTTTTGAGAGCTATGAGTACCAGAGCTGTTTGGAGAGCATGCTGAAAAATCTGACGGGTATTAACTATTCTTCCTCACTTTTGAAATTGATCACTTTTTAGCAAGTGGCCTAGAAGTGAAAAGCCTTGTTCTTAATGTTGGTTCTGCAAGCCATTCCACTTCCCCCCATATTGGTTACCTACTGTAAGACAAGCTGGGGGAAAGGGTTGCTTTTCTCTGTACTTGCAAATTATTTGATGTAATTTGTTTGAGACCTCCTTCTTTCATCATGCTTTCTTAAAATTAGAACCAAATTAAATGTGTTCCTAGCCTTTGCAGAATACATTGATTAGAGCTGAATTATGCTCAGTTGTGATCTACATTGAAATTTGCATGACACATCTCTCCTGGAGTGAAACTAAAAGGGAATTTCAATCGTCCCCTATTTCTTTTCAGTGAATACAGTCCATTAACCATTAAATCCAATAAGTTGTGGTCAATATTTAGAACAGATGAATGTGTAGATTTAATGAATGATGCAGCTACTAGAACAAAAGTCTCAAGTACTTACCTAATCTGTGCTAACTGAATAGTTTATGTCTATTAAAGGATAATTAATGACAAGCACCTCTCTTTTCTTTTTCCTTTTCTTGTTTGTATTGCAGCAGTCTCCACTGTCCCCAGTTTCAATCAAGACAGCATCCTTGATTGTGAAAGTAAATACTGTAAGATCTTGATTGGGAAAATATGTAGGTTTAGTATGACTCATCCTTATCATTTGCAGTGATTTATGTGTGTCTGCTATATGCAAAAAGGTAGCATGAGCATATGTCTTTTGAGGGGCTAAGGTAGCAGATGCCTACTTTCATAGACCCACAGTGGCAAGTTTAAGACTTCTGGTCTCACACACATGCCAATTTTCAGCTTCATAAGCTGTAAATGGGTATTTGAACATTAAATTGAAAGGTGGTTGGTATGAAGTGTTATAGTTTGCGTCCTGTAAATGGTAAAGGGTCAGCAGAGGACATACATCCCACAGAAAGTCATGCATATGCTTAACTTGTCATGTTGACAAAGTTCCACTGAAAATAGAAGGGAAAATCTAACAATTTCATTTCTACTGGGTCCTTTGAGCCCAGGATATTGTTTCAGGGGACTGTACAACTCATTGCACATGTGAAAAAACAGAATCATTTTTTCCTGGCTTTCTGCTGCTTGCTACCTTATTTTTTTTTCTTGTCTTGTTTTGATGTGTTATTTCTCCATTAGTTTTCAGAAACAATTCATTCTTCATTTGAAAAGGTTGTATTAGAGAAATTATGTGTGCATGCATAGAAGAGAGTCAGAAAGAGACAGAAGTTGCCTTCTGTCTGGATCCAACAGGAAATAGCTTCTCAAGTAGCTCTCACAGTAAGAGTAGAGCACATCTAGGTTATCTCTGTGATGATATAAAATAACATCCACCCCACCTCACAGCACCACACAGAGAGCCTCTAATCCCAGATGTCTAACATAAAAGCATCATAACCTTGTGATACTATTAAATGAAAGGTAAGTTATAGATGGGTTCTGACTAGCAGGAATCTTAAGCGTTGCTGTTATGAGAGAGGGAGTAACTGCAGAACCTCTGCTCTGAATGGGTACAGCCAGCTTCTCCCATGACAGTTCAATTTTTCCCAACCCTCTGTGCAGCATTTGGCTCTGCAGTGTTAGTTCTCTGATGACAGAAGTGCAACAACTGAACTCTGAGAGAACTGGTATTGTCACGCTTTTATAAATTTTTTTTTCAAATGCTTACACAGATATCTATTGGATCTTTGTTTGTCAAGCATAAGCACTGTCAATTGCATCTGCTCTTTTTTAACTTTGGAAATTACAGCTTTCTGATCAAAGAAAACATTAAATTTCTTTCCATCCTGAGGAATAATACAGTTCTGGTTCTCTTCAAAACAACACATCTCATGTCTTGTTGCTTTGCTCTTTCCTTAAGACATACAACTTACCATAGCAAGCTTTTCAATTAGGGCCTGATCCAAAGCTTATAAATGCTGTTGGAAAAACAAACAAACAGACAAACAAACATTGCCTCCAGGCTCTGCCAAGCACTTTTATGTGTAGTTATTCACACAGTGGTCACACTTGCGTGACAAGGCTACGTTGTAGGAACAATATATACAATGCAGCATTTCCTTAGGATATTAATAGTCATTTTGGATAGTGGGAAAGCTACCCTTCTCCTTTTCTTCCTGTCAGTTCTGGCAATCAACTGTAAAATGTGATGGTGATTAGATGTGGCAGATTTTTTCTGTACCAGTTCTTTTATGCACCAAAACTTATGTCCTATTTTTTCCCCTTCTATATTTCTTTTACTTTTTAATCTAAGACAAGATTTATAGCATCTTTGGGCACTAGATACGTGATCCACTTTCCTGACAGGTGCAAAGGGAGAATCTCTGGCCTCTTTCATATTTGTCTTTTTAGCTCTTGCCACAATGTGATAACTGAAAAAAACCCTTTCTTACTATTGCACTGTTGTGCTAAGAGTGTAAGTGGAAAATGGTAAGAGAGAGACTTAGTTTTCCACAGAATATGCCAGCACCACTGTAATGCAGGCAGTTGTTCACCGAGCTGCAACTTCAAAAGTGTGAGTCAAAGTGGCCAAAGTGAAGTCGCTAACCTTCCCCCTATTGTTGACCAAGGAGGACAGTGGGGATACCCACGGTAAACATAACCCCTCTAGTGCTATGAAATCAAAGCAGGGGAAGGGGCAAGTAGTCCCTCAGATGGAGAGGGGAAACCTTCCAAGGACACAGACAGTAGCTTTTCGACAGGTTTCATGAACGCTGAATGCAGCCGGTGCGCTCAAGGCGTTCCTGAGCACGGCACAGACATTAAACTACCAGCGATTCCCCGCCAGCTCTGATCCTTCCTGAGCTGCGCATTAGCGGAAAGTTGGGCTTCCTGTTGCTGTCGCCTGCGGTCCGGGAGTGAATCAAAACTGACTCCGCGATCTCTGGCTGAGCCTGTGCCTCGCAGCCGCTCGTCTGCGCATGAGTCGCCGCGGGAGGCTCCGCGGCTGGAGTATTTCAGGGGCTGGGCAGCGGGAGAAGATGCTCAGTGCCTGAAGGCGGCCGTGCGCCCGTCGCAGGGGGACCCGGAGAGGGCACCGGCGCGGGGGGCACAGCAGCCTGAAGGCAGCGCGGCTCGGCCGTCGGGGCAGGTCCCGCTTCAGCACCGCGGACAGCGCGCAGCGAGCACCGCGCTTCGGCTCCGGGCCCCGCTCCCCACTCCCGCGGCCGCGCTCCCCGCTTCCCCCGGCCCCGCTCCCCCGACTCCACTCCCCCGGAGCCCCGACCCCTCTCCCCGGCTCCGATTCCCGGGTGCCCCGACCTCACCCCTACCTCCGGCTCGGGTCCCCGGTTGCCCCGTCCCCAATTAGCCCGGACCCCGCTACCCCGCTTTCTGGCACCGCTACCCAGGTATCCCGGTTCCGCTTCCCCGCGGGAGCTCTCCCCTCTGCCCCGGCTGTCAGCCCGCCCAGCCCCGTTCCCCTCTCCCCTCTCTCTGCACCTTCCTCTCTGCTCCCCGCCCCCTGCTCCTCTCCCTACACCCCTCTGCCTCCGGCTCCTCTCCCCGCTCCCCCGGCCCCCTGTCCCCCGGTCCGCGCCGCCGGCAACATGCGCGGGCGGCCGCGGGCGGCGGCAGGCGAGGCTGCGGTGCCGGCTCGGATGCCTCCTTCCTCCTGCCCTCGTCTGCTCCAGGCGACCCGCTGAGAGATGGACTTGGCAGGCGTGCTGCTGGCGTTGCTCCTCGTGCTGGTGCTGGTTGTCTCTCTGCTCTCCAACCTCCTGGTGCTGCTATGCTTCGTCTACAGTACGGAGATCCGCAAGCAGGTCGCCGGGGTTTTCCTGGTGAACTTATCCTTTTGCAACCTGCTCCTCACCGTCCTGAACATGCCTTTTACCCTGCTGGGGATCCTGAGGAGCCAGCAACCCCTCGGGGGCTGCGTCTGCAAGGCAGTGGGTTTCCTGGAAACTTTCCTGACTTCCAACACGATGCTGAGCATGGCAGCACTCAGCATCGACAAATGGATTGCCGTGGTGTTCCCCTTAAGCTACACCAGCAAAATGCGGTATAAGGACGCAGTGATACTGATGGGCTACTCGTGGCTCCACTCCCTCACGTTCCCCTTGGTATCTTTGTTTTACTCGTGGGTAGATTACAGCAGCGTTTATGCCTCTTGCACCTTGCACCTGAAGGAAGAGACGGAACGGAGAAGGTTTACAGTGTTCACCATCGTCTTTCACTCCACTAGTTTCATGCTGTCGCTGGTGATCTTGTGTTTCACCTACTTAAAGGTGCTGAAAGTTGCCCGGTTCCACTGCAAGCGGATAGACATTATCACCATGCAGACATTGGTTTTACTGGTGGATATACACCCCAGGTAATGTATGCGTGTTGGTATTCACAGCCCCAGGGCAGTTGCGGTAGGTACCCCGGGAGGAGAGCATGTCCTGCCTCCCCAGCACCCTTTCCTTCACTTCTGACTGCCCTGGCCACATGGCGAACCCTTCTGCCTCTAGTTTCAGACGCTGCTTACACTGCCAGAAGACGGTGGCTTGTGCGTTTGTAGCCTGCTTTGTTTAAATGCTAGTCCCGCTCGCCGGGTGCTCCCACTTGCCCTAGCTCCCTTTAACAGGGAGCCGCTGCTTTGGTGAGTGCGATCGTCCCCAGAGTCGCAGGAGCCGGGGCTGCCCTCCCCTCCCCAGGGGACTGCCACCCTCCTGGTCTGGGGCTGCGCTCCCTCCCCCGGGGACTACCCTGCCCTGTCCTCCCCCAGGGCAGGATCTCTCCGGCCGGGAGCGAGTCCTTCCCCTCTTCCCGGGGTTCACATCTTTCCTTCTCGCTTCTTGCCTTAACCCACCGACTGCTCTTTTCCCTTTGCAGTGTGAAGCAGCGTTGCCTTAATGAGCAGAAGCGGAGGAGGCAACGGGCTACTAAGAAAATCAGTATTTTTATAGGGTCGTTCGTGATCTGTTTTGGTCCTTACATTATCACCAGGTTAGTATCGTCTATTGGGGTGGGGGACTTTCCGGGACCAGTATACCCTCAGACGCACAGGTTCTCGGAGGGTGCTACAGCTAATTTTGGGGTGCCGGAGCTGAACACCCGGGTCTGGTTCTGAGGGGCAGAATACACAAGCACACATGCACTCACACTTGCACACACACCGACCCTGCCCGCACGCCTAGCCGCTGGTGAAGCCTCGGCAAACTCTGGCTCTCCTTTCTTCATTGCAGCCAGGTCGGAGTGCCTCTGCCAAGAGCAAGAGGCTTTTAGGACAGATACCAGGAATTAATTGCATGCCGGTGGGAGATAAAAGCAGTTTAAAAGACTCACCACCTTTCCTTATTAGCACGACCAGAGCAAGAGAGAGGAAAGCAGACAGCTTTTCGTGATTAGCTCAGTATTTTTTTCTTTTTTTAAAGCCATAGGGCCAAATTTATTGGAAGCTTTGGTGACATAATTTAACTTTATCCAGGCTGATAATTTGTCAGTTAAACTTTGTGTCTGGAAAACTTAATGTCTGTAATGGTGCACAACAGCCTTGTGATGAGGTGTGAGAGTCATCTCCCAGGAAAACTAATAATGTATAAGAAACATCATGCTCCTCAACTGGTCAGAATAATTGGCATCCACCCTGGTGATTTGCACCTTTTTAAATAGTCATGTATCATTCTCATTCTGTACTTTCTTAGTCTTTAAACAACATATGGTTATTATTTTAAATTCTTGCATAAATCAGTGAGCTGGAAATCAATTTAACTCTACTGAATTGCAGCACCTCAGGATTGAACCTTTAATATCTAAATTGAAATGGGCTAAATTTTTCACTAGTGTCTTTTTAAAAATTATGTCCCTTTTCACAGTGTTTTCAAGACACATTTAAAGAGAACTACTTTTGTCAAGGAAGGTGCACTAGTCTTTGCAAAACCACCCTAGTCAGGGTTTCCTCAAGGTTTCTGCCAATCTGCCAGGGTCTGCAGCCACACCAGCTTACAGAAATTGTCTGGCTTTAGAGCACTGATCTCTCACAGTCACACGTATATAGGCCATTTATGATCACAGTCATTACCCTTCTTTTTGTATGGGCAAGGGACAGATTGAGCCCAGTGAACAAAAATGACAATATTTTTTAACCTTTAAGATGATATTTCTATCAGTTTCCCTTTATCTGAATGCATGTCAGGGATTCCTGACAGATCGCTTGGATAACTCTTCTTTTTTTTTTTTTTTCAGTTGAAAGGATTATTACAAGTATTAACATTACATCAGAGAGTTTAAAGGTTAATTGTACTGTTCAGTACATTCTGAGTCATTTTCTATTAACTTCTGCTATAATCAGGATAAAATCATATTGAGCAAAGTGGATTTTGCCATCTTCTTTCCATCTGAACATTAGCAAGCTCAGCAAATTCCAGTGTTGTCACATTTTTCAGGGCAGAGATAATTCTCATAAACTCTAAAATAAAAGTGACTTCCTTTTTCAGACCTTGCATTTGGCAAATGTGAGACAGTGCATTTTCTACATGTGACAAACTGGTATCTTGTGTCACTAGAAAGAAGACTGAGGGTTTATATAAATGTGCGTTTCAAGTTACAGCTTCTGCCTCAGTCACTAACACTTGAGGTGGTCCAGTGACAGAGAAATGGGAAGTATTTGGGGAAGACAACATCAAAGGCTTTTTGCCCCAAGGGCAAGGCAGTGGCACTGGATAAAAGGTGGTGGTGAAGACGAAGTTAGAGGACTTGCTGACATGCACAGTTCTCCATTCTTCCACCATTCTGCTGTTAGGGCAGGTGACACTGAAGGAATTTCTATGGAGGCAAAGTCAGAGATCTCCCTCCCGTTTTCTTGCTCTTTGGCCTGGTGACTCAGTTTGTGTTGTGAGCTCAGTATTTGCTCCTCATTTCAGAAATTTGAATGAAATTATGATCATTAGCAAAATATGCGTCTGTTCACTAAGAGCAGACAGATTAATTTCATCTTTTCTGTAGCAGCACTGAAAACAAGAACATGATACTGAGATGCATTCAGATGGATATTTCTAAGGCTGACTTGATTTGTACAGGCCCTTCATCTTATTAAAATCTAGGTAATTTTTCTTATGTTGGCTACAGTGCAATTATGTTTGGGCCCATAGTAGATTAAAGGGAAGACATAGCAATATATCTGTTTTCATGACTGAAAGATACCTAATTATTCTTATTTAGTGTCTGTATAAAAACATCAAACATGTAAATATCAAATGTATATTTCTTGTATCGGGGCGATATATAGTATGCAACAAACCTAAGCAAGCATGCAACAAGAGTAATTTATCATACATTTATTTATTCCTCACATTTTGTGCCTTCCTATTCTCTGTTTTGAATTCACTGGGATTTTTTCCAAGCAGCTTCAAACAGAAGTCACCTGTTTTTTAAATGCACATGACACATGGATTATTTCAGTTTCATGCATATAAATGAGAAATTTTCCTGACAAAGTCCAACCACTTGTTGCAATGTTCAGTCCTAGTGGTGATAAGTCAACTTTTCTGCATGGAGGGATCAGAACAACTTCAAAAGTCAATGCCCTGCAAGCTGGGAACTCTGCACTTTGGAAAGAGGCCAAAAGGTTCTTCAAGACTTGGCAAAGCTTCTGATCTTACATCTTCAAACAATGGTGTTCTAGGGTACAGGAAAAGTTATTTTTTCTCGTGGCACCTTTTTTTTTTTTTTTTCCCTTCTGGAATAAATATAGCAAAACAGTATATTCTTAGCCTTGCAAAAGGCTTCACAAAAGACATCCAGATAATAAAAACTTCTCACCATGTTCTTTCCACTTTTCTGGAAAGTTTTCTCACTGCAGATGCATTGTATGCTAGACATTTGCTGAAATAGTCTGAAGATTTGCTCTCACTTCTGTGGAAAAAGTGTTTAACTTGGTTGCAGTTTCTCCCCCATGATTAATGCACCCATCTCAACTGAGGTGCTGAGGCCACTAATCACCTACAAAACACAGACTACGAGACACTGGCCTGGAGGCAGCTGGCTGGTCATGTAATGATGATTAAAATGTTGTCTCCTTGTTGTCTTTGGCCAAATGTGGTCAGTCAAGTACACACAGAAACTTTCCTAGGTAAGCAGATGCAGTTGTGCTCTTAAGCATAGTGTGGATTTGCCACTTAAATCTTTCTGAAATATTGCCATGTTGTTCTTCATACTACAATGGTCTAACATGAATCCTTTTTGCATATGTGATAATTCAGAGCAGTGGTGTAATTCAGCTTGACTGTTCTGTATCTGAGGCATTGGTTTCAGTGGTCTAGTACAGGTTTCTTGTGTCCTTTGAGTGATGCATAGTATCCAAAACCTTTACATACGTTGGCAGATATGACAAAGGACCTAGAGGAGACCCACAACTTGCAGGAGTAGTAGCCTGATGTCGAGGGGGTTACACGTGAATGTCTCAAGTGTTACTGAACAGCACCACTCAGTTCACTGAGTTGAGTGAGCCTTGACTCTCCCAGTCACTTGTGTCTATCTCAAGCTTGCCATGGGAGAGGGGTAGTCACTTATGTTACCAAAATTTTGACCACTTACCAGCACAACTCTCTAAATTCAGAAAGTGAACAATAAATTCCAGCACTTTCTTATCTCTGATGTATAGGAGCATTAACTTCGAAAACACACTTTTCTCTCTTTTCATACTGGGAATAATTGTTGTCTCCCAGCGGCCTTGCTAGGAAAGTTTCCTTTGCCTTTGCTGAATCCAAGGAGTAAGTACAGGGCCCTTCTCCTGCATAGACTGTGTACTGTAAGAAAATAAGTGTCACTTTAATGTTTCATGAAGCATGAGTTGAGCACTGGGGTCAGTGTGAATATAACACTCAAGTGTTTCCTTCTCTCTTTAATGTTTAACAGGTTGATAGAGCTCCTTCCTTTTGTTACCATAAATTACTACTGGGGAGTTATAAGCAAGTGCCTCACCTACAGTAAGGCTGCATCAGATCCATTTGTTTACTCGCTTTTACGTCAACAATACAAAAAAGTTCTGATCAACATTGTCAATAGGATACTCAAGAGGGACCTGTATCCATCATCGGGGTACAACAGCTCTCTCGACACTGAAAATGATTACTGCTTGCACAGAACAAACTAACAGTATGAAAAGCATTCCCCTTTGAGTGAGACAGGTGTTTGCCGCTGCTGGGAAGCTGCCTTTTCCCTCTTGTGCTCACAGTGGTGACAGTGTCTTCAAGGTGTGAAAGCTGCATTAATGTGATGCAGTTCGTTGTGGACTTTTCCCTGGTCTGCAGCCAAGTACAATACATGGCAAAGCCTTGACCCTGAGTGAGCGGAGTTGCTTGAGGGTTTTGAGAGAGCCTTTGGATGCTTTAGAGAAGCTTAGAGAGCTTTCATTTGTCTCATGTCTGAAGACTTGGTATATTTTGGAGCGTCCCACTTCAGGTGTGATATTCCAGCATCTTCTGGGACAGCAGGAATCCCCAGGTTGGAAGGAGAGGTATAGAGTCCTCTGTGCTGTGCATGTAACTTGGCAGCCGTGGATCTGCTCTGTTAGTTTCAAACATTTCAAATAAGTCTTTTAATTGATTGATTTATTGTATTGGTGCCTCAAATGAGTGATATGGGTCAGCACTTTGAATCTGAGATTGTTATTATTTATTACTAGGCATCATGATTGTAACATAGCCTTTAGGAAGTGGTACCTATATTTGATATGCCAGTATTCTATCAAGCATAACCAAAGTCCACATATCTGAGTTACTACTATTTAGCACTTCAGTGGTATGTGATTACAATAATTACAGCAACAGTAACAAAGACATATATGGAATTAAGTTAAATCACACTGTAGTTCCATTGCTGAGCTAGTAGTCCTGTTCAAACAAGCTTTTATTGAGAAAAAAACAATTAGACAGTAGAAGTGGCAGATACCGCTGTGTTTAAGGTCTATTACTTCAGAAGCTGTTTTCAAAGAACAAGCTAAAATATATTAATTCTTTTTAAGGGACAATTAATGTGTAAAATATTTCATGCATCGGCTATATTTGGTGGATTGTAATAATATTGTACAATCTTTTATTTCATAATGATCAGTTAATCTGGTGATTTTAATGGATATCAGGAGATGTCTGAGAATTATTATAGCAGACCTGCTGCCAAATGCCCAGAAACACAAAGCTGCTTTATTATTACATGTATTTTTCTCTTTTATTTATTTTTAAGTCTAAACAGGCTTTGGAAAATGTGGGAATTATTTTTGAACAATATTCCTTTGATTATATGAGACTTGAATCAAAGTATTCTGTGGCATTCAATAAGCTGCTATTTTCTAATTGAGTACATAAGGGGAAAATTAAAGCAACTCTAAAGTATATTTTAAGAAAAAAAGAAGTAAGAAGATAGTAAAGAACACTTATTTTTTGTGTAACAATGGACTTGACCCGATTAAGCATTGAGAAGGCTATTTTTGGTCAAACTAACCGTATAAGCATGTGATTAGGCCCAAATATAATTTCCTTTGAAGTTAACAGCTCTGTTCCCATGCTGAAAATTAAGTACCTGCTTAACTGTTTTGTAAAATCACTGTTGAGCATTCAGCACATGGAGAGGGATGTTCCCACCATCCACAATGAGGAAGGAGAGCGTCTAATTGCAATCCCACTGAAGTCAAGGGAAGGTGATGCTGCATAACAATTACAATGTTCTCTTATCTCCTACTTTTAATCTCTGAGGCCTTTCTGATGCTTTTTTTTTTTTCTGCCATGCAAGTACCTTATGCCTCTGTGTTTTGCATCTATAGTTCTGCCTGTGTTTAAATTGAATGTACTATAATGGTTTTGTCTTCTTAGTAAAGTATTTGTACTCTCTCCAATTTTGTGTAAATACAGTATTTCAGAAAAAAAAAAAAAACATGTTGTCTATGGAATCTTTCCAGTTTTACTATCTTCCTTTCTTCCTTCACACACCTCCCCTTCTGCCACCTGATGCTTCAATCTTTCATTTCAGCTGCGACATAAGGGCCATGGATGTTAAATTTTCGGTTATTTTTTGGTCAGTTTTGTGCCAAAAAGTTTTGATAGTCTGAAGCATTTAAATGTGAATAAACACGAGTTTATGATACCTACAGTTGTATGCTTACCTTTGGTTTCCTAAATAAAATGGGGCTCAATTTAAGAAATTTATATGTTACATACAGTTCAGTGTGTTAATTGTCACCTTCAAGACATACTAATATAAATAAGTCTTCACTTTGTTTTTTTTTTTCTATCTTAGTATCAAGGAAATAGTAGAGGAGAGAAAAAATAATAAACTTTAGGGCTATTACAGCAATGAACTTCTAAAGCTATTAAACCATAAACCACATTTTAAAAGTATAAACCAGGAAATAGCTAAACTGCTACATCTGCTGTTAAGTTAATTAATGAAGCTTATTCATGCCAGTTGAGGGTGTTGCCATGCACACACTTCACAATACCACTCAGCCTCACAAAGCATTGAACATTTCTGGAGGTGTTTAGGTCTAGATGGAAAAAACCCTTTTTTTTTTTTTTTTGAGCTGTGCTGGGTATTCCAGAACATCTTTTAGATTTGTTTTCCATAGAGAACTAGTAAGGTAAGGTCTACAATGTGTTCCAGATGCAAGGTCGCCACAAACTAAGGAAGAGGCAGGAGAACTCTAGTCCTCTCAATATTGATTTGCAATGAAATTTATGTGCCTTTAGCATTATCAGAAGACATCTTCCTTTCCTCAGTATGCGCAGCCAGTTCTGCAAGTAAATTTTTCTGTCTCCCTTGTTCTCTCCATCCCTTCTCCACTCTCCACCAGAGAAGGGCTTGCTCTACTTTTCTAACGAAGTAGGAAGTGTTCATCGAGAGGTGTTGATTTCATTACCTGAGCTTCCTGACCTAGGTAAAACTCCTGTTAGCTTGGTACTTCATTCACCATTGTCACAGAGGGACCCTGAAATTAGTTTTAGGTGAACAACCAGGTCCAAAACAGACTTTTATTCTGTCCGGAAAAGTCCGGGAAAACAACCAATTAGAAACGGGGTTTATACAATCAGTTAGCACTCCAGTAACATAAAATACAGGTTCGGATATAAGTTGAGGAAATTATTGGGGTACAGCAAATAAGAATAATGGAGATCCACAGTGTGCATACACATGGCTCACGAAAAACAGTGTCTGACTACAGGAAAATACACTCATTTGTCTAGTGAGGAAAGCACACTTACTTATATTAAAGCAAAGAATTATATTAAGGGAAAATACACTCGCCCGTTCGGCAAGGAATTTTTAAGGAAAATACACTCGCCAGTCCAGCGAGGAATTATTAAGTTATCATTCACCCACATGCAGAGATGAGGCAGTCCCAGTTCTGGGAGTTTACCTTAGACGGTACTCCAGTCTAAGGAGGGTATGCATCTGTCACAACCATGCTCTGGATTATTCAGGGGTAGGAGAAGGTAGGGGAAAATGACACTTTCCCCCAATTTTTTTGGATGCTGCAAAACAGATCAAAGGATTTGGGGCTATACTGGGGGTGAGAACATATAGCTCACATGATGGGAGCATTCACCAGAGGTGGCAAGGCTGTGGATTCCCCCATACTGACATTTTAGATAAAACAAACATTGGATACGCAGTCCTGGTGAAGAGAAGATGCCAAATTAATGTATACTGTGATTAAGTTATAAAAGACATACCCATCATTAACCAATTGACATGAGATAAATGCTTTCTGACCACCTGCAAAACAAGGGGATATTTTTCAAGTTTAGATCATTCTGCATGACAAGAGGGAAACAGAAGATTAAGTGATACATTGTTTAGAAGCAGAGTGCTTAGTTTAACTAATAATTAATGGATGTATTGTAAGTAAGAAACTAAACAACTATAACTAACATCATCAATTATTTCTTCTTATAGATGTATTGTATGTAAAAATTTTCAAAATTTGGAATGGATATGTAATAATTATGTGAACATAAGCAACACAAGAGCATCCAGTCTTTGGAGCACTTATGGAGGATGATCCCCAGAGCTCCTCAGTGCTGTCAATAAAAGAATGCTGCTTAACAGTATAATTGACTCTGTTGTTAAGTTTATCCATTTCACTGAGAGTAGGGTTTGGTTTGAATCAGAAGATTTCAAACAAAGTTGAAGTATGCTATCCAAAACAGCATCTTGCCATTGGCATGCTCCAGGAAACTTTATCTGGATTTCCTACACAATGATCTGGAGTGAGTTTTGCTAGGAGATAAAAGACTGGCCAATATCTTGCAGGTGTGTTTGTGGAGTTGGAAATGCCATGGAGTCAACAGAAACTGCCTGACACAGTGATGTCTCTAGTAGAAGGAGCTGTCACCCACCTGTGGCTGCTTAGAGAAAACAATGGTGAGCTGTTGAAAGAGTGTGTGAGGGAAGCATCATTCTTCTAGCAGCAGGGCCCAAAAAACTCCTGGGCTGTGACTTTTCAGCTCCTAGTTGCAATGTGAATCAATAAAAAAGTTATCTCCCCTTCTCCAAACCTGTATTTTGTATGCAGAGACTGAAGTTGAGAACTGCACCTTCTCTGGCTGACACACTCATCCTAATGGCAGAGTATAAACTCTGAAGCACAACAAACCTTTAACAATTCCATGCAACTGAGGAGATATTCCCTTATTTATTTATTTTTCTTTCCTTGATAAATTGCCACCAAGCTATGTCCAAGCCTGATAACTTGGATGTTTTCTGGGAAGATTCAGGATTGAGTTGGTTCGAATCTGCCTTTTCAGAGGAAGGAAAAGAGTCTGTGTGCCCCATTTCTGAGGTGAGTGCTCTGATGTTTATTTAGTACAAAGAGAGTCACCTCTTCAAAGGAAATAGAAACTAAATAGAAACTTTTCTTTTTTTTTTTTTTTTCTAGCACCTACATTGCAAATAAGCTCTGAAACTGACAGACTTTCTGAGGCAATAAAGCTGAAGTAGTGCTTAGACTACAGATTCTCAAAAGGTTTAGGTACGTGCTGGATCCAAGCCTGCTAATTCCTGGCAAGACAGATGTGCTTCACTCCAAGTGCAAAAGAAAACCCTAGATTCCTCATGTTGTGCAATACTGAAAATGTATGTGTTTCTGAGCTTAGGTGGCAGCTGAGAAATAAAGACCTTGGGTTCCGTGAGTTTTCACTGCACAAATTCCTTAGCCTCACTGAAGAGCGGGCATATTATTCATTTGGGTAAATCAACACCTAATAAACTTTCGCAAATAATCTGCGCTGCTCAGTGATTACTTATTATATATTTGCCTTGTCTTAACATGGGTAATGGTGGTACTGAGCTCAGATTTCAGAGCTAATTGCCATGTTAAGCTTATTATATGGTTAAACATGTGGGAATGAAAGTTCTTTAATGCTAAATGCTTTTACATGACTAGAGAATAATCATGCTCTTTATAACTATGGGTTAAAATCTGAGCTCTTTAAGAAATGTAGCAGTGTTGAGCCTTGTTGAATAAAATGACCTGTGACAAGATGTTCAAACTTATCTAGGCAAAATGCTTAAAAAAGAACCAAACTGAAGACAGCTACCCCATATGCGCAGGAAGGTTTGACTACATCACCTGGAGGGCATATTTTCTGTGGTATTTAACACTTTTTTTCCCAAAATAATGATGTGCACTTGTGCAGGCAGAATGAACAAGCAACTGTGTGTCTGTCTCAAAAGAACATGGAATATTTCAAGATTGTGAAGAGCAAAAGTCTTGTTCGGTCTGGTTCAGGAGGACACCTGGTTTGTGGGAGGTGTTAATTACACAAGTAAATTAGAGGTTCTGCTTTTTATTTTTAGAAAGCAGGTCCAATTAATATTTAATGGCTCAGCTGGAGACACAGCAGAGATGACCTTAAGAAAGGTTGTAAATATATTAACATCTTTCAGTGCCAGAAGCTTAGAAGAGCAAAATGTCACCTGGCACAGTATATGCAACCAAATCCTTCTCTGAGCGGGAGCTGCTTTTCTCTGCAGCTTATGAATGTGGCACGGGCCAAACGACGGATTAATGCATATACCTCATTCTTCTCCCTGTAACAACAGGTTTTTCTTGTCAGGACATGAGGGTTCACAATGCAAACTAGGTTCTTCTTCTCTTTTTCTGTAGGTGATCAATGTATGAACCATGAGTTGCTTCCAGCCAGGCTTCTCATACATTCTCTATGCAAATGAAACATATTGCAAAGCATGTATGTTAAATGTCATAGGGTCCTTCTCTTTGTACATGGCATATAGAGATTTGCATCCAGTAAATTTGAAGTAAACTGTCCAGCATGCATTTAAGTTTCCAAGTTCAAAACTTAATCAAAATGGATTGAAATCTTGAAACAATTCCCAAGAAGATCCCTGCTTCTAAGGCCTAACCCTAAAGTAGCTTTTCTTAACTCACTTTGTCAATTTGAATTTTTTTTTCAACTCAAGGCTTAGCACTCTAATTGTATTTCAGTGAAGCCTGACCTTAAGTGGCAGACTCATTACCACCTTCTTTTCACTTTTATGATTCCTGTCATTACATATCCAACCATTCTGTTCTCTTTGCTTGCAGCTGTCAGCCCTGGGGCACATTTTCAGAATTCTTTATCGAAACCCAATAAATTGCTCAGTGCCATTGCTCCGTGGCTGTGAACTGGATATGGGGTTTGTGTGAGCATCTTCATGAGAATATTTAAACAGATTTTAAGTCTTCTGTTTCATATTTGTCCTTATTCATGATAAAATAAAATGTCGATTGGTAATACATGAACTTTGGTTTACAAATGACTGCTGATCGCTCCTCACAGGTGCATTGCTGAGACTGGCTTTCAGCTAGAAATCTGGCTTTTCAGCTAATCAGACTCTTATCGTTGCTGATGAAGCCTGCTTTAGGCATTTAAAGGGTCATTTGGGCTCCCCACACAGTAGTCTGAATAGTTCATTATCTTTTCATTCTTGCTACCTTGCTGGAAGCCAGGGAAGTACTACAACTGCTTTTCTCAGAAGACCTGAGACACAGACAGATGAAAGACCACACAGCCAAAAAAGGATCAAAAAAAGATCAGTTTAGAAGTCACCTAGGAATGGAAGACAAACACTTTCACTCTGAACCTGTATGTTGATCTTTTGTACCAAATTTCTTAGGCCTTTGAAAAATGTTTTTCTCATGATGGCTGAGAGTGCCTCAGAGTTGACAGTGGAGCTGAATTTCTGGGAGAAGACTAGTTAGGACAGAATCATAGAATGGTTTGTGTTGGAAGAGACCTTAAAGAACATCTAGTTCCAACCCCCTGCCACAGGCGAACACACCTTCCACCAGACCAGGTTGCTGAAAACCCTGTCCAGCCTGGCCTTGAACACTTCCAGGGATACAAGAACAAGATGTTCCTCCTCTCATCCTGAGGAGCTTGCCACACCAGCACCATGTAAAAAGAAGTTACAAACACCTCTTTCTCAGAAAACACAGCTGCATGTGTTTAAGCCACAGCTCCCGTTTACGCGCTTCTAGGTGGAGCTTCAATGGGTGTGAGAGATGTCAGGCTGAGATCTCTACTCTCCTTGAAGAATGTCACTTTGGCCAGTCTGGAGGCTGGACAGAAAGCGGTCCTGCTCTTTCTCTTTGGAAAAGAGAGTTTGAGATGCTGTGTATAAGACAGCATGGATGCTGCATACATGATGCTGAAGTTTAGCAAGTAGGACGCTAGTTACAATGGGGGAGATGATGCTCCTGCTTCTCTCCTGAGGGCTGCTTATATCCTATGTGTTAAGTTCCACTTATTTTGCTAGTGGGCAGAGGCATAACTGAAGGGGAAAATACAGTTAAGGCTAAGAACCTGGCTTCAGTGAGTTCAGGTAGAGGTAAGCCAAGGTTTTACCTGAGGGTTTTCATCAGTAGAGTTCAAGTCTCTGAGCCCTGTTTTTTTCCTCAGCTTTCTTATGTCTCCCTGTGTACACCCCTGCTGTCCTCTCTGATGGATACCTGTGTCTTGCTGAGCACCTACAATCACTCCAGCCAACTAAATTTAGCACTTGTAAACACCTTTTCTCCAGAACCGGAGTGGTGACAATGGATCTAAAAAGTGATTCAAACCTAGGGTTTGTTCCTTCCTTCTTAAAAATTCTGTTTATTCTTATTATTCATAATTTCCCATATACTTAGTTATTTTCATCTCTAGGCTTAGAGCTGAGCAGACACAGGAACAGCAGCATTTGCTCTTTGCATCTCTGCTAGCCTATGTTCCCTTCACAACCGCTGAAAGCTCAGTCAATCCCCATGTTTTCCCTACCTTCATCATCTTTTAAAGTCTTTACCTGCCCTCTGGTTCCTCACCTCACCTGAACGTCAGGATATTTGAACCCCTTCTTTCAGTTCATGTATTCCCTCAGGCTATTGTAGTGGCATTCACACCTTTTCTTTTTTTTTATTTTCACTGCGGTTTTGTTTTTCTGTGCATGGTGTGTGTTGTGATTTTTTTGTTTGTTTTGGTTTTGTGTTTTGTTTTTTTTTTAATATTTTTTTTTTTACTTACTTTTGCACTGACAGACTTTTTAGTTTTTAATTTTGTGCCCCTGAGTAAGATTGTAACATGCAAATTAATTAAATTAGAAAGGAAACTGTGCTTTTCATTTTTTGTGCTTGACAAAGAAAGCAGGTAAAGGAATCAAACCAGGACACTTACTGAATCTATTTTATCCCTTGGAATTACAGCCTACCAATTTCTGCAGTCAGCGGCACAGAGAAAGTAGCAATATGACTGCTGTCACACTTCCACATTCAGATAAAATTGCCAGATAGCCATTTATGGCTGAATCAAGGTGTTCAGCATTAATTCCTCATAAAAATAAAATAATTATTTTTGGAGTTTCAAGAAGACTTCCCACCTACTATCTCAATAAACTTCAGAAAGGGAAGATTGGGTGAAAATGCAACCTACCCAATGTGGATGCATGGTGGTTTTCTCTGGGCATATTCTGCAATGACTAAATGTCTGTTATTGTCCTGGCAGCTATAACCTTTGCTTCCAATGCTGATGCTCTTAGGTTCAGCTGTTGGAGTGTCAGTCACCTTTTGAATTTCAATTGTACATGACATGAACCTGCAAAAAACCCTCAGATAAATGGATCCCAGGACCTTTTGCCTTGTAATTTCCCATACTGCTGCTGCATTGATTTGATGAGTCTTGAGGGTAGTTGTTGCTTGGCAACTTGAAGCTAAACAAGTCCAGCATGAGGTGGAGTATGTAAATGGCTGGCTCTGAGCTAGTGAGGTTTCTTGACGTACTGACATCTTTCTCACAGGGGAAAGCTGGAGGTTGGACTTGCCTCCTGGTAAAATATAGTTTACTTCAAGGAGAAACAAGGAGCTATTGAGAGATGCACCTAGCATATTAACCAGTAAGAAAATGAAAAAATTCAGGTCCAGCAGGAAGATATATAGACATCTGTGATCCAAAGATGTCCTGTTTAGCAGTGGTTCAAAGGAAGGCCCTGACTAATCTAAATTTTGACAAGTTAATATTTTTGATGAGCCACTGGTTCTTTGTACCCTATTCATAGTAGAAGAGTAGAGGACAACCCAGTGAAATCAACAGTTGAGGGAAATTAGAAAAATACAAATTCCCAGTTGTCATAGAGAGCTAATTTTTGGAGTAGGTTGTGGAGCCAATGATATGGCTAGGACCACATACAACGGCTTTTGAGCTGCTAAGGGCCTTGTCCTGAAGCTCTGTAGGCTAAAGAAGTGGAGAAGAAACTTAATCTAGTTTGATATGTGGATGATATAGCATTTCTCACATCTGTACAAAACTCAGCAGTTCTGGATCAGATCTTTAACCAGAGCAACATAATTATATCAGTAACACTAGATGAATTTACACTGGCAGAGGTTTGAATCCAAAACATTGGCTTTTTTGAAAAGTAGGGAGAATGATTTGCCTAATTGATGGAGCTGTTCCCAGAGTCCAGCCCATGTCTGGTATTGTTCCCAGCATTTAGCCTGTGGATAGTATTTAAGACCTATAGTCCTTCTTTTAGACTCTCTGATTGCCCTGATCTTGCTCTCTTGACCTTTCATAACTGTGACTTGGCCTGTTCTATACAATTTATGTTTTTAGAAGCCTCTCACATACTTGAAATACTTGTAGATGACTCCTGATTATCTAATTACTCATTATTTGGCCAAGAAAAATACATATTCAGTAGCTCAAATTATTTCTCACAATGAGTCAATGCTTAAGCCCCCATTGTATTTGTTACCTCTGTCCAAATTCCTTCCAATTTGTTAAAGCTTTTCCTTTTAATGTTATTGGATGTACAATAAGATAACAGAAGAGTGGGACATATCAGTGCTGTGCAGGACTTTAGCTGAACCCTGCAACAAGTCACACAAAACAGCCCTGAGCCTGTGACCCACCACAGCTACTGTTACAGACTACACTTGCAATAGACATCCATATCCAGGAACTAACTACTTTCTTATAAGTAACTTGGAGAGATGACATGTTGCATATGGGTCTGGCATGGCCATGTAGTCTACAGGTAGACTTTGACAAAGCTGGGAGAAGAGCTTTGAGGTCAGCTTGCTCTCTGTAGAGCAGGCAGGTTGTTGGCGATGCCTCTATGAGGCTGGATAACATGCTGCTGAATATTCTGGCTGCATAGGATGCTGCATAATCCCAAGGATGGTCTCCAACCTGGTCCCTCCACCCTATCCTGCACCTCTGGTCTTTGAAGATGTGCTGAATTGTCCATAAAGGACAATCTGAGCATGGCAAGTGAAGCTCACCTGAATACCGCAGGCTAGAGATAAGCTTGTCTACAAAAAATGAAGCTTACAATTGTTTTTTATTTAGTAGTTTCCACCAGTGGTTCATAAATTATTTGAATGAAGGCAGAAAATAAAAACCGAATAAACGTTCTATATCTGTTAAAAGACTATTTAGGGGGCATGACTGCAGTGCCATGTGGCCGTGACACCCTAAAGGCTGTGAACCTTGTATGGAAAACAAATCTTAAGACATTTAAAAATGATCACGGCCCAGATTTTTAGTTGAACTTGGTCTCTCAGTATACTGATATGTAATTTTAAAGTACCTTAATACCTTTAAAAATATCAATTTTTGACTAGTTCAACATCCTATTCCTCCTGGCTTTAGTGGGACTTGGGTCTTGATTTGACTTGGGAATTTATTTCTGAAAGTGAATTTGAAATCCTCAGAGCTCTCATGCCAATATAATCTGAAATGGCTACTGGTCCTTGCTGTTGGAGTTTGACACTCAGTTTTCTGGAGAGTGCCATCTGTGGGGGCCTGCTTTTTTTGGAAAGTGCCAAGGATCTGGTTTCAGGGAACCAAGGTCCACTAAGTGTTTCCCATAAAGGGTATCTACAAACTAAAGCACTCAAAGTCACATTTTCAAAATGTTTCCCAGCACCTCTGCAAATGTGCAAGGCAAGCCCTAGAGGACTTCTTTTGAATGTTTTGGCATTAATGTTCTGTGAGACAGGGAAAAGAGATTAAGAGAAATGAGTCTCAAAATAGGACTGTCAAGTTCTTTTCTGGTAGAGCTTGCATTAATTTTTAATACTCCATCTGTGATCAGAAGAAAAGAAAGACCTTTAGTTCTCAGCACAGATCTTTTTTGAGCACACTTATTTTTCTTTGTAGCTGTTATATATTCAGGTCTATGATTCACCAACTTATTTGTGTTATTTTTCTTACTTTATGGTAGTCAGGCAATGTCACCTTTGGGCCTCATCTTGAAATAAGACCACAAAATGCATTATGAGTAACCCCTTAGCATTAGTTCTGCCTTGCTACTTTACATGTGGGAGTAATAGGACGGAGCCTTTGAGAGGATAACAAGGCCCTCGTGTCACTTCTATCATTTTAATGGTTAAGTTTAAATAATATCCTGTGCTTGTTGCAGGATTTGGTGATTGGTGCATGTTATTTTGCACATGTTCTCCTGGATATATTATAGGACCATATTTATTACTGTTGTCTCTTTGTGGCCTCCTTCTACCATCTGGTGCCAGGTTTCCTTCCAGTTTTTTCTATCACTTGTGCCTTTGATCATGGCTGAATTTTAACTAGACATCATTTTCTTCTGTCATCAAAAGAAACTTTCTGAGTGGCTTCATTTATAACTGATTAGCCCAAGAGAGCACAGAGATCACATGAAGGGTGTACTAAAAGCAAGGCATTTATTTGGTTGAATCTTCCTAGGATAGTAAGGCCTTCTCCTGCTTTAGTGGCATTCCTCTGCCTTATGATAGTTCAGTGGATCACCTGGAAGTGGTGTAAGGAACTAATTTTGTTAGTCATTGGCTTAGTTAATCTCTGACAAGTCAAAAGACAAAACCAGAATTTAATTATCATTGGAAGTACTTGTATTGAATATAGATTGTTTAAACTTTTTTGAGAGCTGCAATTTTGTTTCTTTATTTATATTTATTGAATATATTTAACTAGGGATAACATATCCATGACCCCAACATTAATAGAAGGGGAAAAAAAAACCCAACCACCCATTCATTACTTGTTTTCGTTTCTAGCATGTGAGGAAAAAAAAACAGGGGAAAGAAATTGACAAAACATGCCAAAATGACAAAAATAAGAAGAAAATAATTATAGTCCCAGTTTGGAGCCATTGCAGGAAATTTGATCTTTGGAGTATGGCTAGATAGGTTCACTCTGGGAACATCTACCAGAACATTCCTCCTGCCCCCCAGTGCACCAGTATAAATAGGGACCTGGCCAATAATGATAAAAAATGACTGCTAGAGGCTAGAGGAGATTTATGAAGTGTTTGAGACATGTAGAAAGTTTCAGTCTGTGATCCATTCTAGGTTAAACTCTTAGGCTACTGTGTAGGAAAACAGGAAAACTCTTAGTTGTGTGGTCTTTTTCTCTATTCCCTACTCAGTCTCTCCATCAGATTTCTGGTTCTCAGTGTTTATGTGTTATAGTTTCTAAAGCTGGTTTAATCTTGTGGGTCATAAGGGGAACAAATAGAAAGCTGAGATAAAAGCCACTGCTGAAAAAATCCTCCGTGAGAAAGTTTAAAGCTCCCCAAGCTTAATGTAGATGGTCCCAAAAGACACAGAGAAACATCCCAAAATATCTGCTCCTCTTAACAAATGTAGAGCTCTGTATAGTCTGTGTATCTTTACAGTAAAATAGCCATTTATCTGATCCACATGCATGTTAATTTGAATTAGAAATATTTGTTTAGAGGACAAATGTGTTTTCCTCTGTTAACTTAGCACCTAGAAGCTGAAAGAGAAGCCCTCCTGGGCCTTTCCCAGACCTCTGCTGTTGCATGAGACAGAATCAGGGCAGAGGGGCATAAGGTCTTGCAGAGATAGGTAGAAGAGCTATACGTTGTTTGGTTGGTTGGTTTTTTGCCTTTTGTTTTTGTTGGTTTTATTTTGTTGTTATTGTTGTTGTTTTTCTTTATTAAATACAAACAAACAAGACCAGTTGCAGATCCTTTTCTCTGCCATGTTCTGCAGAAACTCAAAGAGGGGGAGCAAAAAGAGGAGGATGCGGATTGGTTTCTGCTGTGCAAATGAGAATATCTCCTGGATTAATTTGAACTACTGTAAAGTCTTAAAACTATGTCGGCTGACTTTGTACTGGAGCAGATGGGATGTGCTGCCATACACAACTCTGCCAGCTTCACTAGCACCTGGCGGGGGAGAGAATATGAAGCCATGAAGTAGCATTTTGATCTGCTCTCAGTCTGTTTGTCCTTCAGAAAATAGTTATCTAGACAGCACTGCTTCTGTTTGTTGTTCAGCCTCCTATTAGCATGGATCAAAATAAAAAGAACCAGGCAATAAAACCTGGTCTGAGTCCAATATATTCCTCTACTAAACTTCTCTGCCAGTAGTAACGACCATGAGAATGCAAGTTAAATGCACTGCATTTAATTCCACTTTGAGTACCTGCCAAAGACATAAACCTGTTTTGGTATTTAGTCCTGTCTGAGGATTTCTGGATTGCTGCTGTGTTGTGGACTGTAGGTTAACAGAAAGGTCTGACCAGTAAAGAGGTAGTCTGTGATAAGAGCTAGTAAAATTATTTAACTTAACCTCATTGTAGTGATTCAAGTACAAATGATTAAACCCAGCTGATGCTGCTACATCTGCTCATCACTCCAGGGTTTGTTTGTTCATTTTTGAGATTCTTTTAGAACTGGAGTGAATGTATCATATTTAAGCCTAAGCCACAACTTGATGTCAGCTCCCTGGAAAGCCTACAAGCTTTAATAAAACCCAGAAATTAAAAGGCAGAGCTGGGAAAGTCCTTGTATTCCCAATCATCCCTTCCCTGGCTGCTTTTTTAGTGCTTGTGGGTTTTGGCTGCACACCTGTTCAATACCTACTAGTAGTCCCATTTGATATAGTCAGTGTTATCACACAACAAAACTACAATAAGAGGAAGTGACATACACAGAGTACTAATAATGGGCTGAAAAATAACTAAACAAGGTAGAAATGATAGATGGATAGAAATATTGTATGGGTGGAAGGTGCAGTAGCTGAACTACTCTTCACTTCAGAAAGGTGCAGGTTTACAGGGTTACCCAGAGGAAGCAACTATGCACAGGAGAATGGACAAAGCTCCACAGAAGGACACACTATAAAGCTTAGGTTCCAGTCCCTTGGAAAGGAGGAAAAGAATAGGTGATCTAAGGTAAAAGTGAATGAAATAACCCTTTCAGATCTTCTGTTCTCCATGCATTACAGCATGCAACCATGGAAATATTTATAGACGGTGGTGACAAAGTGATAAACTTACCTTTGTTGCTAATTACCTTAATGTCATTCTTAGGTCCCCATCTACCCTACTTACAATGTAAATTTTTTATCTTGGTACCAAATAGACATCCTACTAAAGGTTTGGGGACCTTTGGATATCAGATATTGAGGATTTTAATGAGTTGTTGCAGTGGAGCTTGTTAAGGATATGATGTTTGTGGGTGCCAGATCTAGACCACCAGGGATGTAAAGATTTCTATTGTTCACTCTGATGCCCAGGGGCATCTCCATCACAGATTTGTGGGTGCAGCTGCTGCTGTTCCCAACAGCAGGTTCAGCAGCAGTGAGGCTGAGTATGTGTCCCACAGTGTCATGCACAAATGCACGTGTACACGCGTGTGTGATGTCACGTGCATTTACCAGCACCAACAGCCCTCACATAAATGTAAGTACAGAGACCCCAGTCTCTCTCAGAGAGGGAGATTACATGGGGGTGGGGGGGGAAAGGGAAGGGGAATTAAGAAAGGATTTTGTATGAAAATAGATTAGATTGCAGGGACTGGGCACAGGACTCAGTCACAAGCATACTGCCTGTCAGCCTGTCTGCATGCAGCTTTCCCCTTTATTCTACTCCTCTCTGATTTTCCTACTCTTGTGCCTCCCTGATCCACTCTGGTCCGTCCCTTTGTGCCTTCACTTAAGCATGCCATAATAAGATTTGCATGGTCCATGAAGTCACTTCTAATATCCCATAATATTAACAATAATCACATTTCATGTTTCTAATCAGTGGCAAAGTTCAGGCTGACTCCCTTCAATGCTATGACCAGGTTGTTTTTAAATTGATCCTTCAGTCAGTGACCAACATGTTCTGATCCCTGTTTATGTCTCCTTCATCACCTGTTTGCTAATTCCTGGGTGTCTGTGCTTTAATTTATCACTTTCCTTGTTACTTGTTTATTCTATTATACTGAATAGTCCTTGACCTGAGAACTTACTGAACAAAGTGCTTCTTCATTGTGCGCACCCCTGCAGGGCTTACTTGGTAGTGTGTTGGTGTGTATGGGATCCACACCACACAACACATCCAGGTGTTGCAGGGGATGAGCTAATCCTGAGCTAGGCCAGTTCTCCCATTCTCATGTTTCCAACAAACCTACATGTGCAAACCTCAGGTATGGGTTATCTCTGACAGCAATACCAAAAGCCTCTGTCTCTCCTCCTGCCCAGTGCTTCCTTTTCATCCTTTAAGGAAGTCAAGAAAAAACGAAGTGGAAAGACAAGAACCTTAAAGGACTCCTAGGCAGGCTGGAGGGCATGATTGTGGTGTGGGACAGGATATAGCTTTGGGAGCTCAAAGAATGGGTAGAGCTCTGCTTTTGTCATCTGAGATGATGGCCCCTTAAGCCACTCTGCAGATCTAGACAATGTTGTAAAGAAACGCAAGGTGACCTGCAGGATTGAGGATGCCACATTTCAGCTGTATGTAAAGGTGGTAACTCTGGTCCTGGAAAGCCTGCACTGAGGCCAAGGAGTCCCTGACCCTTGGCAAGGCTAATTAGGCTGAGTAAGTTGCTGTGATGATGAGACACAATGTTCGTTTTGTTTCATAGCTCTTTCAAGTTGATCACTAGGTCATATCGCCTTGTGCAAGGCAGAGAAAATACTGTCTCCATTTGACTCTGATGAATACAATATAATGGCCCAAAGGCTGATTGAACAGGGGAAACGTGAGGAAACCAATGCCTAGAAAAGCTACAAATAATGTATATGGATACAATAATCTTGAGAACAACAAATGTGTACCACAAGTATTTAATTCAGGGAACTAATGAATGGACACTTCCAAATGACACCAGATCAGTATTCCCAGTGTGATGGCACTTCATCTCATTAGGATTTGAGATAAAGTATGGAGCATGCTATGAATGTGAAGTATCACAGTAGGACTAATAGCACTGGCAAAAGCAAGTGTCAGTGTTTTGCAAAATGTTTTGGGGATCCTAGTAAACTAGACTTATATTTGCTGGTATTTTAAAATATGTGATCCTAAAGTATGTGGCATCTAAACTGGGATGGTGTCCTGAAGCATGGTTAAGGGGACAAGACATGAGGATATAGTGCCTAGGCTGAACAGTGTGAAATAAAGTGAGAAATCACAGGCAGAAATAAAAAAGTGCCAACATGATAAAGACAGAAAACGGGAAAGCTGATGGGATTAAAGATACTGATGAATTAGTTCTGCAGCAGAGCTCGCCTCAAAAAAGCATTGGGATGTGTGGGAGAGATATCACTTCATGCTCATAAGGAATGCAGAAAATCACAAGACAGACATCAGCATTTCCAAGGACTAGGGGTCAGCTTCTGTTTGTAGGTATAATCTCCACAGCCTTTTTTTTTTTTTTGCTGTAAGGAATTTAGCCTCATCCCCTAGGTTGGATCTGGACATCCTCATTACTTCCTTTTAACACAAAATACACAGCCCAGCCCAGAGTCAGGCTTGGGCTCAGACCCACCCTAGGCTGTAACTGAGGACATCAAGTACTAATGTGCCTGACTGATATTCAGAACAGTCGACCACAGGCTGCCAGGGAACAGAGCTGTGTTGGTACTATCTTCTTTTTTTTATTATTATTATTTTTGAGTGAGAGAGAGAGAGAGAGTCCAGACATCCTACTGTGTGATGAGGGCAGAAAAAGGACAGCTAAATATCATTCTTCTTAGAAGGTTTGTCTTTAGTGCTGTTTATTCCCAGGTCAGACTCTGCAGTTTCCAGGCCTAGTAGGAAATACTGGAGGCAAGAAAAGCCCCACTCTCTTGCAGAGCCCAGCAGCAGAGAACATTCTTTACTGTGGATCTTTCCAACCCATCTAGCAGTGTAACCTCTTCCATTTGCTATTCGAGACACATAGAGGTTTCTTTTGCCCCATCAGCCTCTTTTGTGTGTTTCCCTACAGGGGGGTTTATTTGATTACATTATCATATAGCACCATAACTCCCTACCGATCTCTGATAATGATCAGCAGGAGCCAGTGTGGTCTGACTGCAAGGACGGATTCTCTGCTCTCGTACGTAACCACGTATCTGTCCTCAGAGGAACATGCACTCCCTGGAAATATAGGATGCTTTGATCTGGTTTGGTCTAGATTTTTGAAAAAAAGGTCATTTTCCTGTGACACAGGATATTTTTTGATATGTAGGTAAGAAATGAGGAGTTCACATCTTATCTAAGGCAAGATACTCTACCACACCTGTTGCATAGGGATAAAAACAGACAATGCATCTTTCTCTGAAAAAAAACCCAACCAACCAACCAAAAACCTAAAAAAATCAATTGAAGATAGACAATATAGATTTACCATCTAGATAAAGCATGTATTGTTGTTCTGGAATCTTATCTACACTTTTGCAAGTTTGCTGTGGCTTTTTTTAGGAATAGACAGAAAAGACTGGTATCCCTTCAAGGTCCCTTCTGTAAACTGGATCTCATCTTCAGTAAAATGCCCAAGAGGAAATTGCAGAGGGGGATCATGGTAGCTATTTTGTGGGTTCCCATTCGTTCTGTGCTGGAGGGGATGCAGCTTAGAGTCCCTTTGCTGTCGTGTTGTGTTTCAAACTTGCAGTTAAGTGGGTTATGAAATATCATTATTTGGAAGGAAAGTTGCTTTCAATGGTTTGCTTTTCTCTCTTTTTCCCCGTCTCTCTCCAGGCAGTTGTTCTCGGTTTAAGCAAAACTTGTTTTAACAAAGCTCCCATGCCCCTTAGGAAAACTGCTGCATAAAGACCAAAGGCATCGGACTCTTGGCTGAGGAGCAGGCAGGCGCATCCCTGCAGGGACCCCCCTTCGGTCAAACTGTTTATGAAATTGTAAGCCAGGCTGTGAGAGAGACGGTCAGGAGGCAGAGGGGAGGGGGAGCTGATTCCTCCTCCCTCTCTGTCTCAAAGTCCTTTTGCTTTCCAAGCTCAAATGCTAGCTGAAATCTGACGCCTGGGCTGCATATACTGTGAGACGTGGGCATGCCCTTGCAGTGCACTGATTTCCTCTGCAGCTTGGAAAGCCAGAGCCGCGCCGAGCCTCTGAGCGAGGAGCCGCTCCATCAGGCAGCGACTGCCACATCCCTGTGCTGCCCACGCAAGGGGCTCCAGTATGGTCCTGAGGCTCCTGCTCCTCCTCGCAGGGCTGCTTAGGGCCACCAAGCCTGCGCCCCGCTGTGAAACCGGCCAGGAGACCCTAGGTAAGCCTAACCACCCCAAAAGCCCTCCCGTTCCTCTCTCCTTCCTTCTCTTGGAGATGGGTAGAGAAAATGGTTCAGCTTCAGGATGGGGAAGGCAGGAGCTCTGTCACTCTCCCCTAGGAATGAGGGGATCAGTTCTTTAGAAACTGCAGACTGACAATGATGAAACTGGGGTTGTGCTTGGGAAGTGTGGATGGGAAGGCAGGCGGTGGTGTGGCTCTGAGATAGAAAAACAAGTCTCTGATGTAAGGGAGTGTAATATTCCCCCATCACTGTCTTTTCAACCTGTGTGTATGTGTGACTTTCTATCAATTTACAGAGTTCCCAGTTGGTGGAAACCTCCTTGCTGTCATGGGGAATACAGAGGATTCACCCCACCTCTGGCCTTGCCTTCTAGGAACGTGGTAGTCAGATTGCAAGAAGATGAACTTTCAACCTTCCGTGTGATTTTCTGCTTAAGAAAAAATAATCTTCTCCCTACATTTAGCTTTAGGTCACTTATTTCAAATCCAAAGTATGAGAAGATTTATTAGGATCTGACAGCTGTAGGGTGTGTTTTAGCTTGCTATAAGCAATATGGAATTTGCATGAGCTGATTGGCTGGAAAAGCCGATCTAGCCATCAGAATAAAGGTCAGATAGGAACATGCTGCTAAATGGATTGAAAACTTTTGGTTCAGTAACCAGCTGATTAATGAAAAACGTTAACAGTATGTTTTTAAAATATGTGCTGTTTTTAATCAAGTCGGCTTAATTCAGCTTTCATTTATGTAGGGACAGTGGATAAGTGAATTCCACTGTAGTGACAAGGTCTATTCCAGGAAAACTCTTTTCAGAGGGTTCAAACTCAAAATGATTCAGAAAAATAATTATTTTATGGGAATACAAGAAGGGATAATTTAACCTGAAACTGACCTTAATGTTACGCAAGGAAGTTCAGCTATATTTCAGTGCTTAAATATAAACTGTAGACTGTCCCTGGCATTGAACTGCTACACAAGGCAGCCCATGAGCCATGTACTGCTTATAATTTGAGAGTGCTTTTCCCATGAACATCAAAGTGAGGGCTACCGCAGCCAGAAAGGGTTTTATTTTTGGATAAAGATGCACAAAAAGAAGCGTTGTAGACTATTTACAGTCAATTACAGGAAGAGGCTGTGTGGTTTGCAGGATGCCCTTTCTCCGTGAGGTATGATTCTGCTCCAGTTCCAGCTGATCAAAGTTTTGCCTTGGGGTATTAATCCTAGTAACCACAAACATAAAGAGCATTGGGAGGTAACTGCTGTGGCAGATTTTGTGAGTGTCAGCAACTGTGCTGTCTTTAGGGGATGGCTTGAGGAAAGGCAGATGATGGAAATACACCTTGCATGTGGTGGCACTGGACCACTGAATATGGCCCTAAATTGATGGCTAGTGGTGGGGAAAGTGAGCTGTCAACATCACTGCATGGTGTGTGATGTAAAGGGCACAATTCATACTGGAGGGATGTTGGACCAGGGAATAGGGTAACAGCTTGAACAGTAAGACACCTGCCAGGTATTTCAAGGCCCTTCCTTTTCTAGAGGAGAGACAAAGTATTATCAGATCGTGTGAAAAGAAAGTGGATGGTGGTGCTGCACATGTTCACAAATCCTCTCAACATCCAGGACAGTAGGTTATGTCTTCAGCTGTAGCAGTGGGAGTTTCTCTCCTGTTTTGGGATCCCTTCTGCAGATCTTGGTGGATCTCAGTGGCCAGATCTGTGGTGCTCTGCAGAAGGAGAGCAGCATGGAGCTGCTCGTGCAGGAGAGAAGGGCAACAGGAACCGGTGTCACTGTCTGACTCACAGCAAGGCTTGAGCCGGTTTCTGCAGGCTGCCTGGCCTTCTTGGTGATATTTGCTCTGCTGTGACTCATTTTTCTTTTTATAAGAAACCAAAATGAAACACAGCTAACAATACCAAGATTCTTACAAAATGCTTTGTGCTCTTCTGTTTAGAAAATAAGTAAGTGGTTACTGTCATCCAGCCTCACAATATGGTACAGGCATCACACACCAGGTAGGGAGCTTTTTGAGCAGCAACTGGGAACCACGGCAGTGAAACAGGGCAGATCCTTTCTCCCCAGCTGTATCCTGTATCCTTGGGGATCCGGTAAGCCACTGCCTCCCACAGCGATCTGGTGTTACATTGTGCTGTTGCAAGGTGGCACTTTCAGAGCCTGATGGGCTTTACTGGCTTCTTAGCCTCTAGTTTAGGTGAGAAAAATACCACTCAGCATGTTTCCCCTGAAAGGTGGCCGGATTTTGGTGGAGACAGTTAATAGCACAGGCTCCTGTTTCATCAGAGTTGTGCGTGTTTCTACTGCTGACATCAGCAGTTGTAATTAGTTAAATGCAGCACTTTACCATCACTGACAACAAAAACAAAGTAGAAGCACGTGCCTTGAAAAAGTAAAAGCTCGTGACTTTCCTTGCAACTGGGGCCAGCTCTGCCATTGGGTGCTATCAGGGGTCAGGCTAAGGCTGCAAAATAACAGCGGTAAAACCCTGTCTGATCGCTCCTGTTCAGAGGGTGCTTTTTTGGGGACTTCTGGGGCAGAGATACGCCAGTGCTCAGGTGCATGTGTGGACCCCCAGGGCTTATAAGGTGAGCGGGGAGGCAACACCCGGGCGCTTGTCCCGGGACCGGCGGCTGCGGGCACCGGGCGCTGCAGTCTCCGCCAGCGGCTCCGGGCCGCGCTGCCGTCTATGGTGCCACCGTGTGGGCTCCTCAGCTTGTACAGACGGCTTCTGGGGAGACAACGGAGCTGGGTCGGGTTTAGAGGCAAAAAGGATGCCTGAACCTTTTGCTGCCCCCTCTTCCTGCCCGAGCATTTGAGAGCTGTTTCTGGTACGTGGTGTTGCACCTCAGGTGTCACTTTTGAGGACCGGAGCAGCAGAGATGGGTGAGCAGCTGGAGCACTGCTCCCAGGGCTGCCCGGGCTTGCACACTTATCACCTTGTCGCCTCATCTCTCACCCACCTTGGCAGTTCTCATCTTCCTGACTTGCCTTGCTCCTTGGCCAGAGATTTCCCCTTCATGAGGGTTTCCAAGTTTAACCACTGGAGATGGGAGGGAGCAGAGAGGAATAAGAAAGAGAGCTGGGGAGGGAAAATCCAGCAGACTGGGGGACAGGGATACCGTATTTTCCTCAAGGGCTCATTACAGCTTTTGTGGCACTAGCTCTTCTCTAAGCCACGCCATCGAGTAAAGTTCATTTTCTTCTGGAAAGCCAGACTGATTGAAGAATGGGCTTTACATGTAGATGCTACATCTCCCCCCTCTCCTTCTCTGGTGTTCCCATCTCCATAGTGTGCCATGGTTTGCTGCTAAGTGAAAAAATGAAAAGCTATTGCCTTCCATGAGCTTCATGCTGGTCCCAGCTTCATGGGACCATTTTTTCACTTGCTGTGCACATTTCTAATGCTCATTTTGGGGTGAAACCCACACCTGTGCACACACCCAAGGCAAGAGCCTCTCCAGCTACTGCTCCTCTCATGTGTGTGACTGCACTGGGTGACCTGGCAGTGGGCTGGGGGCTGCTCCCCTGTGCCAGGGCCAGTGGTGTTGTCTGGGTCCCCTGTCCTGCCATGGTTGGCACAGGCAGGTGCTGATAACACCCGGCAACAGCACCATGCTGCCACATGTGGGAAAGCCCAAGCTGCAGGAATCTCGCCTGCTGCATCTGAGATGGATCTGTCCAAGTCTTGTCAAGACAAAAAAATGCAGAACTAGCGTCTACATCATGCACACTCACAAGATGAGAAATTCCAGCACTCGTAAACCTGGTTTTCATCACCGAGTCATATGAGTTTCTCTGGATTCCCACCAGCTCAAGTATTTCTACACAATTATTATTTTAGCAATAGTGACTTTCAACTACATTTAACATTAGAAATGGGATCAGAAACAGCCACTTACATGGGGAAAGTAAGTTTATATTGAAAATATAATACATCGGTATATCCTTTTACTGCTGAAATAGTTTATGTATGATTTTAATCTGAAGGCAAAGTTTTCTTCAGAATACTTGTTCAGACATTTTTAAAGCATGGGTGTTTAAATACATAGAAGTCAAAAACTGAAGAAAAACCTTACTGCCCTAAGACACAGCTAGGCTTTTAACAAGATTTAGTAACACTAATAGTTGATCCCCTTTAACATTTCTCGACATTGCCTTTTCCTTCCACAGTCAATTAGTGATTGTTTGGAGCCGCTGGCTGGCTGATAGCTACTGTGGTCCCCTTTGGGCTGCCCAGGCCATGTGAGAGCCATCCTCTCCTCAAGCTTGCACCAAATGTTGGGTAAAAGTCCCAGGTGCCATTGTCTGAGGAGGGGCTGAGCATGGAACTATCATGTAGAAGTCATGTTGTGAACATGGCGTTTGAGGCTGGTGGGCTACATCCTGGTTTATTTACTGAGCTTTTATGACTGCTGAATCTTGTTTGAACAGTCACTCTCCCAGTTGAAAGCAGCTGGTCAATGGAGTTTAAGGACTTAGAGTTGCTTTGACCATTGCAAAAATGAAACTGAATTTTCAATCCCTTTGTTTATCATGTTGTAACTCCATTGATTTAATTGGCACTATTTCACTTTTACAGGGTTATAACAGGACACTCCTATCTAGGAGACAATGTGAGATTAAAATACAGATTTAGAATTCCAGTGCTATGAAGATTTTAGTCAAGGCTGTTGAATTACTTGTCAGGGTTTTTGTAACATAAAAACATCACATTGGGCTATAACTGAACTACTTACGGAAGAACCATATTTGTTGTTAATTACAATACTTCTCATACTTCTGAACAAATGAAAAGACAGAGTTACGGTAAGGGGCTGGACAGACTGTGTTTAAAAAGGATGAAATGAAGTTCTTGTAAATGTTTTGGAATGGTTCTAGCACCAAAGACAAAACTCTCAATTTTTCAGACATGATTCTCTGTCCAGTTGCATTTAACAGGGTTGAATGGAAGCAAAGGTAAGCTTAAGACTCTGTGGTGAGCTGTTGAGCTGTTGGCCAAAGTACTTTGAGAGTACTGCGACCTTAGACAGTGGGAACTGAGCTATAGAGAGTATATGGTCACAAAGTGAAGCTATGGAGCCATCACAACTCCAGATTACCAGCCTAACAAGTGGCTTCACCCTTCTCCAGTCACCCTGAGAAAAATTTGATCCTTTAGACCAGGAATGTCAAACTCATTTTCATCAGGGGCCACATCAGCCTCATGATTTACCTTCAAAGGGCCGAAAGTAATAGCTACATTTATACAGTCCTGAAATTACATTTGGCCCTTTGAAGGCAACCGTGAGGCTGATGTGGTCCCTGGTAAAAATGAGTTTAACACCAATGCTTTAGACAATAGTTATAGAAATTTCCTGTCCTATTCCACCTTCTCACCCCATCTGTTGCTTTAATGCCAGCATTTCCCAGGTCTGGGCTGATTTATCCTTCCTTTGTTGGCCAGACACTGAGAGATGGTCTCAATATACCTCCAGATCATCTTGGTGCACAGTGAATGCATGTCAGCAGCAGCCCAGCCACTTGTGCAGCCCAACAAGTATTCAGTCAATTTGGCAACTCCAGGGCCATTTTGCTGTCATTGTTGTTGTTGTTGTTGTTGCTTTTGTTTTCCCAGCTGGAAGTTCCTCCCTTCACAAATGGGAAAACATTTCAGATGAGGCCAAAAAAGGGCACTTAGCAGTTTTTGTTTTAGGATCGTGCTTTTATTCAGGATTTTCAGCTGGGAGGACTCCCTAGAGAAGCACGTACTGGACAGAGACACAGCTGGGGTGGAACCGGGGATCCTGTCACTAGAAGTACTGAGTCTAGGGTGGGGACAGATAGGCAGACAGCATATTCTTCCTCAGTTCTTTTAGGCTCTTGCAACTGCAACCTTATTTGAGTTGCATCTGGACAGCTAGAAGCAATGGAGAACTGGCCACCACTGAGTCTGGCTTTGAGCCATTGCTGAGTGGCATGTCTCAGTGTGCATCTGCACAGATTTTGACCTGTGATCTGCAGGTTCCGTGAACTCCCATCATCCATGAGAAACTTTCAGCATCTTCTTGCAGGCCCCAAACCAGACCTGTGAGAGAAACAGTCCTGGAAGTGACTGCAGTGTCATTGTTGTGGGAATACTGTTAGTAGTTCAATAAAAACGGGTGTTTAACCAAGTGCCAGGCAGCGGGTGGGTTAGAAAAAGGCTGATTAACAACGAACACCGGCTTGTGTCTTCCTGCTGTGATGTTGCTCTGCAAAGTGAAGGCAGATTAGGCAGTAATCTCTTTCAGGTGCTTTCAAGCTTCTGCATGTGAGGGAATAGGGCTTGTCTCACTGCCTGCATGTTGGACTCCTGCTGGTTTGCAAACATGTCACTCCCCTGCGGCAGTTACTACAATTGCTGGAGTGGAACATTAGTAACAAGAATTCAGTCCTCTACTTACAAGAGCTTTGATGTGTCCCAGAGAAGGAGTTAACCACATGGGCTGCTTTTTGCATGTGCTCCTCTCTCCTCCGGTTTTCCTGGAATTCCTGCTCTGTGTCTGGGGATCTTCTCCACTTCTGCCTCTGTATGTATGCCTTGGAGATGTATTATAGCTGCCTTTCCTCCTTGGCTTGCTTCTTGACCATGTTCCCCCTTAGCCAAACTACTCAGCTGCCTCATTCTTCTGTCACTAGTGTCCTTACTCCTTCACTCCTGCACTTTCCTCCGCACTGTTCCTATCCAGTATACAATACTGTAATGGCTCTTGTCCTGCTCTTGTCCTTATGCTGTTGCCAGGAGCTTGCTCCAGAGGCAGGCTGTGCTTTGCCATTTGCAGGTGCTGTTGCAATATTTTGCAAAATGGTACAGCTCAGCAGTGTTTGCATACTACTGCTGATATTAAGTTTCGTCTTTTTAGTGTTACAGAGCAGATTACCATTGCAAAGACTGACTGTGTAGAACTGCAAGGAGAGTAACGCTAATGTGATCAGCAACTGAGATGCTTTGTTTGGAAAAGCAGAAGTTTTGACTATAAACAAAGTAAAATGAATACATATGTCTTCCAGTTTAAAATACTATTGTGAGAAGCCCAGAAAGCTGGTAGGGGGTGTGTTGGTCTGCACAAGATAAATTACCTAATCTTGTTCGATCTGTCAGTCATAACAATGCAATTGTGTAAGCCTCACTGAGTGATTTAGATACTTTAAATTTAAGATGGACCCTTGGGCTTATTGCATATCCTCAAGTGCACAACTCTCCTGTTGGCTTTGCTTTTGAAAAGGCAAGCGGCCAAGCCACGGCACTGAAAGTAGCTGTTGGGCTCTATTGTCTGGGTTAGGGTTAATCACAGCAGTTTGCTGCTTACAGTGCTGAATCATCAAGGGGAAAAAATGTAAGCTTGGCAGTAAAATATGTATGTGCTGCATTGTAGATTTTCAAGCTTGCTTGGCAAATTAAAACCAGAAGCGTATACTATAGAGAGGGCTCAGAGAGCTTGAAATGGCTTTTCTCCTCTTCAATAAGTTATTTTATCAATAATCTTAAATAGAAGCTGTGCTGCTGAAAGGACTTTTGTAGCTCTGGTGGAATAGCTAAAGTACAAAAATAAATATAAAAAATTCAAAAGGCTGTTCTGGATCAGGAAGAAAAAGGTCTCTCTGTACCACCCTGTCCACAGATAGGACTATGAGAAGAGGTGGCACTGTCTTCCTCTGAGCCCAGTGAAGCCTCTGCTTAAAAAATGAGAGAGGTTTGAGCTCTTTCAGGCACATGACAAACAGCAGTTCAAGCCTACCAAGTTAATTTAGAGAGCTGAGAATCTCTCTGTATATCATTGCCTGTCATTCTTCTCATGAAAAAGAGAAAGGGAGTGACTGAACTCTTCTGGCATTTCCAGAGCTTTGACAAAATGAGTTGTAACAGGTGGGGATGGGGCTTTGCTGGTCATTTCTTTGTGCAGAGACCCAGACCCAGCGGTGCAGAATGTGCAGCTGCATCTCAGGAACTGGCCTCGGAGATTTTCCTGCTGCCTGCTCTCCAGGCAGGCTCTGGCCCAATTACGTGCATCCACACGTATTTATATAAGTACATACACTGCAGAGTTATCTTTGGCCCTTGCAGAGCTGCACCCTCCAAAACATACGCAAGGATTGGCATTAGAAAACATAGGAAAAGTCCAAAGACAACATCAGCACACAATCCACATTTAAGACACACTATAAAGCAAGGTCTGGTATAAGCCAGAACTTTTCTCTTTCGCTTTTATGTACATTAACTCCTGATAATCTGAAAGTTCAAGATGTTTCACATCTGGTTGTTTACAAGACAGAGCTGTGGGCGATGTATGGATTATATGACAGCTTTCGCGGGACTGTGTGGGGAGAGGTGTTACAGTTTGGGCAGAGCCGGACACTGAGATGGCAGAAGCAGCTGCAGATGTGTCTCTGGCAGAGAGAAACACATAAGAAAACAGTAACATATGCTGCAAAAATGTGAGGGTTAGGTCCAAGTTCGGGCTTAGTTCTAGGTTTAGGACCTGGGAAGAAGGAGTCAGTTTTGCTGCTAGTCAATGAATGAGTCTTGGTAGCTCTGAGTTTGTGAGGGAATTCCTGAGGCAAAAGCAGTGGAAAAGTGTTATCCTTTATTGAAGAATCATCCCCTGCTTAACACATACTGGGATTAATAACTTTGGTTGTCATGGGAAAGGTTTATATGGATTTGGGTTCCTCATCTAAAAGATAAACTTATCATCATCAGCCAATGCCTTTGTTATTGGGTAATAGCCATATTAATAGATCATTGCCTCCCCCTGGAAGTATGGTAAAAATAACGAAGTATGGAAGCCAGGTAGCAATCTGAAACCAGACCTCTTTTTAGTTCTCCTATGCTAACATCTACTCCTGCTCACAGAACAATTCAGTCCTTTTGTGAACCCAGCTACCGCATATGACTTAGCAAAGTTTCGCATGTCTCTCCCATCAGGTATCCATTGCTTCCCAACACCTTTCCCTCTGGCCAGCTGGGCAGAAAGAGGCATCTGCTAAATGTGGCAAGACTGCTGCTGCTGCTTGGAGAGCCAAAGCAGGGGGAAGCATCCACACTGTACCCAGACGCCTCCTGCTGCATTTCCCCTTTGGCTTCCTCTGCTTGTTCCAGCTTGTTGCTAGAATATCTTTTTGCTCCAGCTGAATAAGCAGAATACTGAGACACTATTGAGAATAGGTTTGTGCCACGTATCAAACTGACTGATGGGTATAGCACTACTGCACAGTAATAGCAGTCTGGAAGGTTGTGTGTGCTTCAGTTTTGTTATTTGATCAGTGCATGTTAGAGAGACAGACAAAAAGGACATTTGTAGCTTGGTCACAGAGCCAGCAAAGGGGAAATGGCTCTTACCTTTGAGTAAACATGAGCAATTGTGGAAAGACCATTCATAGTCCCCAAATGAACCCATGAAGTTGTTGTGGGTGTGATGTAGTTGGGATATAAGACAATCCAGATTCAGGGAGGAAGTGGCATCCAATTTTATCAGTGGGATTAATTGCTGGAGCTCTTATAAGTAATCACTCCTTTCTCTTTCCCAGCTAGCAGTGGACAAAATGCTGTTCTTTGATTATCCCCACATGTAAAATTACATACAGTATCTGGCTGAGATGAAGCTTTTTTAGAAATGCCTTGACCTTAATAACTAACTCACTAAGGGAAACACTGAAATCCTGTAACAGAAGGCACCTTTGATGAACCAGGTATTGTTTATTGCTATTAGCATAATGTACCAAGTCAGGAAAGGAATTTATGTAGATATAATTTCTTCCAGCTTGCTGCTTACCAAAACTTGTTGGTGTTGGACATGGGCTGTTTCTGCAAGTTCAGACCTCTCATTTATTTTATGAGGTAATGTGAATCAAGGAAAATTCATAATAAAGAACCAGACTAATTTCCAATTAAATATCTCCATCCAAGATAAAATTCCAAGGTTAGTTTTGTCCTCATTATAATGATTTTATTTTGGCTAAAGAATGATCAACTCATTAGCAACACAAACGAGGATGATTACATTTAAACAAATATGCTGAGAGTAGAAGTTTAAATTTTCCTTAGTAGGAAAAAAAAAATATCCACAAACATAATGAATTTGGTCTTATGAGGAAAAATCTTCAATTCACCGAGCAAGAAGCTAGATGCCTGTCCCCACCAGTGAGAATTAGAAGAAACAGCAACATAGCTGGATCCTCAACACATCGCAAGGAAAACAGACCTGATGGTGTTTAAAAAGCTTGTACATAACAGCTGAGCTCTATGAGGCACTGGTGAAAAAACTCCAATACCTTGGTAGCATTATTTCCCGTTAGTTGCCAGTAGGGCAGAAGGGCAATTTGGAATCATTGGCTGTAGGAGCAAAAGAGGCCTCTCCTGGGTCATCAAACCATGTTCCATCAAAATCAAAGAGCTTGGTTTATTTGACCTAGCAAATAGGAGGCTGAGGGGATCTGATTGCTTTCTGTAAATACGCGATGAAGGCTTGCATAGGGGAGCACAGAGAGCTATTTAAGCTAAAGGACAGTGCTGGCACAACGACACATAAACTGGCCAGAATACTTTAAGGCAGGAAATTAAAAGGCAATTTCTAGCTATTAGAGGAGTGCGCTTTTGGAAAAGTTTTCCTGTGGGAGTAGTTGGGGAGGGAAATAATTACTTTTAAGATGTTATTAAAAGGATTATAAAATGCAGTTGCTAGAGATAAGATGAAGTAGGATGGGGAAGAAATACATCCCCTCATATCCACCAAAGGCTTAATTCCTTAAAAGGAAGGTGTGCACAGCATTATGTGGGACCAAGAGATTTGTTAGGGTAAGATCCATAAGGCATCTTGGTATGTACAGAGGACTCATGGACTTTTAGACTAAACCATGTTACCAAAGACCTACATTTGCATTAGTGAAATTTCCTAGACACCTAGGAAATTTTTAGGCATGCCTAGAAATATTGTCAAGTTGTCACAGCTGGGTAGTTCAATGTCTTTTTCAAACATAAACCTGATTTCTTACACAATTACACTTCAGATATATTGCTGAGTCCTCTCTTTTTGAAGTGGATCAAAGAACTGCTGGTCAGTGTGTTTGTCCCCTGCACCTGATCCCTGCAGTCTCTCCTGTCTTCTTATTAGACTCCATTTCCAACCCTTTGCCTGGGTGAGGGGTATATGAGGCTCCAAATGGCAGGGACTGGTGTGAGACCATAGGGCAGAGGGGCTCATGTGTCTGGGGTGCAGCAGCTGGAGGGACTAGAGTGCATGTGCCTTATGCGTGTATGTCAGGCTGTGTATTTGCGAGCAAACACCAAGCTGGACTAACAGTGGACAGGCAAAATATTTGGGAGCTGGATATTTGAGCGGCTGTGATTCTGGGCTGGATACTCAAGAGACCTGAGGGTCTCAGAGTTGGCTACTGGAGGGACAAGGAGGACCAAGCCAGCTATTGGGAAGACCACAATGTCTGGGGTTTGGCTACCCATGAGACACTAGGTCTGGCCCAGACACCAGAGAGACCAGTGTGTGTGTCAGCACATGAGGCAATTGGGAAATCAGTGGATCCATAGGCCAGCTACTGGGTAAACTGAGCCTAGCTGCTGCGGAATCCAGTATGTCTAAGCAGAGCTGCTAGAGAGATCCACCTGTACTTCCTGTACTTCTTTTTCATCAATGGTCTTTCATCCTGATTAGCCAGACAGTGGAACAGAATGATGCTTTTGGTGCTGGCTATGTTTGCCTGTACTGTGTTTTCTCTTTGTCTGTAAATGTAATCTGCACCTTTTGGGAAAATGTGCTTATCCCTGGTATGGCTGGATCCCAGGATGCAGAGCTGCAGCAGCCTCTGTGGGGCTACCAGTTTGGATAACTCTTAACACAAGGCACCATCAATACTTGCCCCATAATGCTATTTTTTTCTTCTTTATTTGCAGGTCAATGCCAATCTGTTCAGAAAGGTGTGATGTGACTTTGCTTGCTCTCCTTGGGGAATCTCGAAACCTTAAGTATTTCTTAAGTATTTCCTGACAAGTTTGTAATGTTGGTGCTCTAGTAGGTCTTGTTGTTAGAGAGATGATCTCTTTCACACAAGGTAGAATTTTGCTGCTGTGATAATGGTGTTTGTTACCAGCCAGAGACTTTAGCAAGAGAAGGAGGCTCAAACTGTAATAGCCAGTAATTTTATGACAAGACTTCTCTCAGTTACTTCCTTTTCACCTCTGTGTGGCTGAAGGTATCGCCAACATTTATCTTTCCTAAGACCTCTTAGCCTGATTTCTTAAAATGTATTAGGTTTATGTGAATATATGTGTAAGCACATTTATGGTCCTACTTGCCTGAGAGTCAAGTCCCAGAATAACTTTTGAACCCTGTGAGCAATTTCAATCAAATTACACAGAGAGGCTGCAGTTTCAGAGATAATAAACTCTTGCAGATTTTGTGTGGCCAAGCAAGGAAGAGAGATATGTTACTGAAACCTTCCCCACTGAAAAAAAAAAAAAACACCAAACAACTATGTGATCTCACACCTCACCAGTGAGTCCATACCAAAAGGGGAGAGACAGGTATCACAACTACACTTTAGCTGGGAGTCTGAGTTTCTCCCACATTAGATACCAGCAAATTCACACCTCAACAGGGGATTTTTCTCTCTTATGGATTCCCTAGTATTTAATAAGCTCAAACTGTATTCTTAATTTAAATCAAGTAAGATTTAATTGTCTATGAGACAATTTCTTTTGGAAACCTGGCTTTATTAATTTGGGTGGTTTCCAAGCTATTTGTTATATGAATTCCCTTGTGCGCCAGGTACTCCAGTGTTTTCTGGCCAGGCATTTGCTCTTTTATTGCTGTTCAGGTATTGAATTAATAAAACAAATCTCATTTTAGGAGCTGTGCCTATCAGTCAGATAACTCCTGATGCCCCATAAAATTGACAGGTACCATCCGAATCCTGAATGACATCTTGTGGTGGTTACAACCCCTCCCTCCTCCCAGGCCACTTGAGCACCTGGATAGCCAGGCAAACAGGGCATGTCAGAGAGAAAAAATTCCCATTGTGCAAGTGCAGTGAAATGAAGCACTGAGGCAATCCCTGTGCTCTCGAAACTCCTGCCAAATGGGAAAAGACCCTCCTTCAGCCTGAAAAGGGCAGCAATCATCAGTCACTCCTGACAGCCTAATATACCTGTGGCTCCCTGATACCTGGACCGTAGCCTGAGCGGTATGGTACAGAACTATATTATCTGAAATGTTCTGCACATAGATAAATGGTGGAAAGCACCAGAAATTACCTCATCCTAAGTATGGCCACAGTGGAAATTTACTGATTAAAATCAATGACCTCGCAACCCTATAAATAGCGACCCTAAAGTGAGACCTTTGCGCTCTCCTGGATCACAACAGGCCGTGACCAGAACCCCCTTCTGATGGGTACGTCTCTAAAGAGCTGACTTCATGAAAACTCAGTAATCATCTGCTGATGATTCCATGAGGATCCAAAGGCCTAACTCAGCACAGTGTGCCAGCAAAGATAGATTTCTTGAGATTCAAAAGTGCTCATTGAGAATGTCACACTAAAATGAGTAATTTGCTAAACTCAAGAGGAAATTTTAACAATAGTTGTACCCACACATACATTACACATATATTCACATATCCACGGATTATGAGTGTTAGTGTGTGATTAAAGTGTGTGTGATTGATAACCCTGTATGTGTGTGTATTTTATTCCCACATTTAGGTATGGGATTATGTGTATATTATTTATCTCTTTCATAAGTATAGTGTGACGTTGCCAACATCAAATCTTTAATGAAGTCACTCGATTGATTATAAAAAAAAATATTGAATTGCTTTAAATCACTTTATTCATCACATGTTGCTTATGAATTATTAGAAATCATATATTAAACTTTTGATCTACCTCAATACATCTCAAATTGCTGCTAAATCAAAGTAGTTATAAATCTATTCTGCAAAACATCTACTTGCATCAAAATGTTCACAATCTCCAGACAAAACATGCTTCCCATCTTCTCTCTATAGGTGGGTTTAGACATCAAATTAATTTGAGGGTATTTTAGACTGCCTCTAGTCTATCTGTGAACAACAACAACAAGTTCATAGAGAGTGTCATTTGTTGTGTTGTCTTTGAACTATTTAGAGTGTCAATGGAGCAAGTTATTTTTCACATGTTCCTCTCCTTTCCATAGCAAAATGTGTGGACATCACCTTAAGTTCTTGTACTGATGTTGCCTATACTCAAACAATGTATCCTAATTTCCTGGATCAGAAGACTCGAGAAGTGATTGAGTACAGCTCCGAGTACATTCTCATCAGCGTGCTGCACAACTTGCTCCAGGGAGAATGTAACCCAGACCTGAGGCTCCTGGGCTGCTCAGTGCTGGCCCCACAGTGTGAAAAGGATAAAGTTATAAAGCCCTGCAGGCACGTTTGTGAAAACCTGAAAAAAAATTGCCTCCCTGCTTTTGATGCAATAGACATGGCTTGGCCCTACTTTTTGGACTGTGACCGTTTTTTTGCAGGGGAAGAAGAGGGATGTTTTGACCCACTGGCAAAGCTGCGAGGTAAGGGAGAAAGCTCTGATGATGAATCTTACTTGTCTAGGTGGGAACAGTCTCATCTCACTCAGCTTGACACGTTGATGGCACAAAACCTCCCCACTTGTCATCTCAGCTTGTCGTCTTTATAGACACCTGTAAGATGTGATTCATTTTGTTCCACCTATTTTAAACACTTAATTAAACTGTGCTCAAGAAGCATCTGTTTCTCTCCCTCATATACAAAGAGCATTGAGACAGGCAGCTCACAGGTAGATGTTTGGACTGCCAACGTGCATTTAGATAAGCCCTGCCCTGTGTGATAGCTGTCTGTATATTTGAAACATTTTATTTTAAAACTGAATCTTTAATGCACTCATAAATTCATGACTGCTTGACAAGCTTAACAGCTCATTAAAATAATCTCATTAGTGATTGTCATGGATTTTTGTTTAGATGAAGAAGATCCAGATAGCTAAAGACAGCTGAATTTCATAAAAAATTAATCTTATCCACCAGATTCAAAGGGAAAAATCTGTACATTTTGTGACTAAAATGTACTAAACATGCCAAAGGGGAAATTAAAACTGGAGTTTGCACAAAATATTTAGCAGTGTGCATATGCATTAATATGGGTTTGCAAACAAAACATGCCATAATAAACAGCATAGGATCTACTACATAGATTCAAAGTTTTGATTGCAGCTGTATTTTCTACAATTCTGCTACTGAAGAAGTTATTTTGTGGAAAAGCACAAGCATTCATGCAATCCTCTGAGCACCATGGTTTTAAACACTGTTACAATTTTTCTTTGCAGGAGAAGTAGATGTTGAAGAAGATTTGCCTTCAGACTTGCCAGGAACTTTTATTCAGTTCAAACACCATTCATATTCCCAAATGGTGAGCACATTGAAGAAGACTGCTTCTAAATGCTCCCATATTGCAACAACTTACAGCATAGGCCGAAGTTTTGAAGGGAAGGATCTTTTTGTGATTGAGTTTTCAACCAAGCCTGGACACCATGAACTGCGTGAGTTATATCAGTGTTGATCAGGTTGCTTGAGGGAACTCCAAATTATCCATCTGAGTAGAAACAGGTCCTTTTAACAGGTCCTTACATCACATAAACTGTAAAAAGCACTGATTCAAAAACATTTCTCCTCCTTTGTGTTCCTGAATTGCAGAGACAGCTGGTGATTCACTGTAGCTATTACAATCTGGTTGCAATTTCCTAACTTTATGACTTCAGTTTATGACCATTACTTGTCCTTATATCTATGTCCATGTATGTGGTTGCAATGATAAGGCGAATATCTATTTGTGCCCAGCACACAAAGATGTTTGGATAATTTTCTCTTACTGACCTGCCCTCTCCATCATCTACCACTTCTTCTGTCTTTTTATTAACATTATATTGTCAAATATTGCACACTTCCTGCAAGTAATGCTTGTGCCTAGTCTAAACATAGTCCTTCACATCCTAAAACATGTACATCTTGTGAAAAGGCCTCAGATACAGAAGGACATTGACATCAGAAAAGGGCAATGCAGCACAGAAAACAATCCTCCCCAGCAGAGATTCAGGTCAGTGCAACATCTGTCACTTAACTGAATGATACCAGGAATTTATGTTTTGTGCCTGAACATCCTTAGGATATGAGGCCTCACAGCTTTTCTGCAAACGGGAGTCGTGCTGTTCTCTGTTTTGTGGATTCATCACTGAGACAACAAGGGCCAGATTTTTAAATGTTCTCAATTATTAAAAATGCAGATCATTTTCTTGGGGAGTATTAGGTATTATTTTCCAGTTACCAGCTCCCAGCTCAAAAATAGTACCTGAGTAAATCTAATGGACTGCTACAGCCATTGCTGCATACCAAGAGCCCCAGGTTGTTTCTCAAAAGACTAGCTCCAGCATCAAAGAAGCCTCAGCAGTGTAGTAGAACTGAGCTAAATCTGACAATACTTTATTGAGATTATGATCTCAGGTCAAGCTACTGTGTCCTCAATGTGATATGCTGCAGGGGAGGCAGCAAAACCAGCAAAGACTGGTGTTAACTTTGTTTGCTCTCAGCCACATTGCCTTGCATGGTGTAGGGGTATTTTGAGGTGCCTTTAATCTTAATCAAGATCTCAGTAGACGTCTTTGACAGAGCAAAGATCTACATTACTATTTCCTGGCATATCATCCTTCCTCTCTTCTGTAAAGAAAAGTTGCAGGTGTCTTTTTAAGCTGATACTCTATTTACAGGAAAACACAAAGCCTATGAATCAGGTTTTTTAATTAAAACTGTGATATGGCGTGATAAAATATGGTAGTTTAACACATTATTTAGTATTTCCTTCTAAATATGTTGCTTCATGCTGTGCAAGAGAGCATAAAGGAGGGTGGAAAAGTCTCTAGAGTTGGATATTTTGCCAGCCTGAGCAAGCTGGCATAATAGCTCTGTGCCAGCCCTCCTCCAGTGCCTAGTGCTCAAGGCTGGCCAGGATCAAAGAAGATGATGAAGGGATAGACAGGAATGGGTGTCTCAAAAATGCATCTATTTTCTACTTTCCATTAGTCTCTAAGGAAGGATGGAAATTCAGAGAATAACTGTGGGGAATTGTGAAGTTATGTGTTTCTAAAAGTCTTATTCCAAGGCTATTGAGCCTAAAAGCCACTTTTTATGCATGACCTAATTTCTGTTCCAAATAGAAGGCTAATATATTACACATCTGCAGGTCGTTTCTAGGATCTGTGATATTATATGGCATTAAAGCCACCCAAGGTAAGTGAGAGTGCCAGGAGAGTATTTTGTTCCTTCCCAGCCACGGCTTGAAACTTTTGCTTGCAGCATTCTTTGTTCACAATTAATGACGAGTTCAGCAAAAGCTCAGTGATGACTGCCTCTTACAGTTTGGGATCCTGAAAGTACGGACTTACTTTATTCCTCATTATTTCAAATGTCTCTGAACTGATTTGTAATGGAGGGAAATTCACCTGGAACTGCTGTGCTATTTGCAGGAATGTATGTATTAAATTAGTGTAAATAAAACTTTCTGACTCATCAGTAAGATATTTGGGTTACTCTGCTTTTGGAAACCATCCAAGTACAATCAAATTAAAACATCTCATTGTTTCATATTCCACAGTCAAGCCAGAATTTAAGTACATTGGCAATATGCATGGAAATGAAGTTGTGGGGAAAGAGCTGCTAATATACCTTGCACAGTATCTGTGTTCGGAGTATCTTCTCGGGAACCCTCGCATCCAGACCTTGATTAATAACACCAGAATTCATCTCCTACCTTCTCTCAACCCTGATGGGTATGAATTGGCTGCAGAAGAGGTAAAAGACTTTTTTTCATAAGGAAATATTCAGTGCTTCATGCTTCTAAAATTCCCCATGGGAAAGGACAAACTGGGAGGGGAGTGTCACGTATGGGAGGGAGTGTTAATCAGCAGCCAGAATCCCAGGTCAGTTTGGTGGTAAGTTGCTTTCCAAAGACGATGTGAACAGAGCTAAGAGGAAATCAGAGCCATGCCTGTCATTCTGGCTGCCTGCATGCGATGACGTGGGAATGACTTACTTTTTCACACATTTAGCACTCTCTGCTATCAGTTCCAGAACAAAATGGCCACTGACTCACTTTTCACCTCACTTTTAATGCTAGCACCAGTAGCACAAAAATAGGACCTTTCTCTTTCTGCGTTCCTTGTGTGGTGAGCTCTGTCTGTTGTATGAGTCTGAGGTTTTTGCATTCTTGTCTTGGAGCATCAGCTCTATTTTCTTTTTCTCCTCCTCTAACCCACTCTGCATGGTGCTCTGTGCTGAATATGAAACTGCTGTGGTCCTCTCGTGAGTCACATCACTGGTGAGTGAAATGCTTCCTGCACACTAGTTAGTGCGTTAGTGATCATGGGGATAAAAAATGATTAAGAAGTGTGGGTTTTTTTAATAGTATAGACATTTTCAGCTTATTTATTTTAAAACTTCCACTTGATTAAAATGGCATTTTAAATAATTTCCACAAAGTGATATTCTGAGATGAAGGTATTCTGAAGTTGGTTTCTATGTTACAAATTAGGGAGCTGGTTACAATGGATGGGTCATCGGAAGACAGACAGCTCAGAACTTGGACCTGAACAGAAATTTCCCTGATCTGACGTCTGAAGCTTACAGAAGAGCTGAGATTCGTCGGGCCCGCCTTGACCACATCCCCATTCCACAATCCTACTGGTGGGGTAAGGTATGAATTACAGATTTTATAAATCATGTATGCTGCAGAGAAACTCAGGAATTAAGAACCTGAGTTTGCTTAGTCTGAATTTATTCTCTAATAATCAGGGTTTTTAAGTAGGAATAAACTGGATGGGCTCAGAATTGGCATGAAAAATCCTGGTGTAGTTCTGGCCAAAGAGGCAGGTGTCACAAATCACCGGGAAAATTTGTGGATAATTTAGATTTTTCTATTTTATATTAAGAATAATTACTTTTAGGAGGGGTCACAAGTGTGTAACAATTCATCATTAGTGATTTAAACTGCAGTAGTATGGTAAAAGACTTTATGAACTTGACCGTCATCACACTAAGCTCTGCACAGGTTTGATGCAATAGTGGTTTCTGCCTTGGAAAACATACAAAGGCTTCATGTGAAGTTGCATGGCATCAGCTTTCCATGGAAAGGATGTTTATAAACCACAGTAGTCAGCTGGAGCAACAGAAACTGCCTGTCAGGCTGCAGTGGTGCTGGAAGGGAGAATTGCTGCTGCCTCCAGTCCTGGGGAGCAGGATGGAGGCAGCACTGCAGGGCCTCACACTCATCATCACTAACCTTTGTGTTACATGATGTCCAGGAATGCAAAGCTCCATCCTACCTGTGCCACTGGCAGTCCAGCAGCCCACAACACTAGCAATTCAGATAGGAACTTAGTTCATCTCAAAACAAAAAACGCAAGAACCTAACTCACTAGTTCTGATTTTGGGAGCTTGGCTTTTCTTCTGCTTTTAAACTCATTTTACTGTGATTCAATTATTTTTTTTTTCGCTCATACAGAGCCTCAGATAGGTGGGGAACAGGATCGTTCCAGCAGAAGATTTGAGAGACCATACTTTGGTTTTCTTCTCTGATGCAGGTGATCTCATATGAGGCCAGGTCTAAATCCCAAAGGCATCTGTGATGCTACCCCAGTGTCTTGGTACCCCATTTCACAGCAGTGAAACTGGATAAAAGGTCTCACTTTCTTGGGATAATGTGCATATTGAAGATGAATGGCTGTGAAAATCTCTGTAATGCAAGTTATAGCAGACCACTTATTTTTAACATAACTAAGTGGAATAAGTTTATTTTATGAATGTAATCATATAGATCCCAGCTCATGTCATTAGATTTCTAAATAAGTAAAAGGTCACAAGCTTCACAGTTTCCAACTTTTGACCGAATAATGGGAGATAACAGTGAGCTGGTAAATGTGAGTGAGTGCCAAGCTTCAGATGGGAAAGATGCTCAGGAATTCTGAAAGGAGAAGTTATTGGTTTTCCTTTTGGAAAAAAAAGTCATTGAAGATGCCTTTAGTTTTCCATGGAAGTATCCAGGAAAGCTACTTTTGCCTTTTCAGTCTGGACATAATGGCTGCGCAGCAGAATTCGAAGTATGAAGGAAAGGATGAAGAACGCCCACCAGCTGTATGTGCACTCTCTCTGAGTCCAGAGGTACATGATTGAAGGCCCAAGCACAACTGAGGAAGGACAAACATGGCTTTGGCCCCTCTTTGTGTCAGTAGCTGGTGCAAGCTGTGAGCTTGTCCCACACTGTGCAGCACAGAGTCCCCATAACTCTCTGGATTTTCTGGCTCTGACTTGCTTGCTCCCTCCTCCAAGTCCTGCTTCTGCCCTGGTCCTTCTGCTGGTCTTTGGGATGATCAGTGTTAGGCAGCTACTTGCAGAAGTAATTTTTACAACCATGTATTTAGCTTTCTTAGATGCTGTGGAACATCATAGCATTTTATAGAGGGCTGGATGGAGACAGCCCAGCATTTCTCCCACAGTTATCCCATTGCCATGGCAAGCTGTGCCCCATATACAGGATGCCGGTCACACTGGGGTGTCTGTCACCACAGGCAAGGGACCAGGAAGACGTGGCACACAACCACCCTCTGTCTGAGCTCTGCCTCATTGGTTGCAGATGCTGGTATATAAACACATTCCTTGTCCTCCAGACCTTTTATTGTTATTGAAGAAGAAACTGAAATAAGATGATGGTCCAATGATTTATTCCTCACAGCACCAAAGCTCAGAGAACCTCTAGATGCTCTCTTGACCACAAAGGGGGTCCTGACCTAAACAACACCCAAAGCATCTCCAAATATATGTGCTTTGCAGAACAAACGAGGGAAGCAATTTTTCAATGACCTGAATGGCACCACAAAATTTCCTTGACAACTGCAATGTCACATGGTTCAGAAACCTAGCAATAAGAAGTCTCACAGACTCGAGTCCCCCTCCTCCACCAGTGGTATCACAGGACAGAAAAATTGGGTCTCCCATAATGAGCTTCAATTTTGTCAGGCAGATGAACCATGGCTTTCACAGTAGTTGGCTTTGTGCATGCAAAAACATTAGATTGTATATTTCAACACCAGCCTCTCAGCTTTCATTTATTTAAGAGTGTTTATTACCTGCCTTATTAAAGTAATTATCTGAGTATTGCAGGGCATTGTATAAAGATGAGAAAATGGAAAGCAAGCTCCCAGACAATCCCATAAACTCAGGAGACCTCCTGCATCCCCGTAACCCTTGCTGTACAGTGCGTTTTGTTCCCCGCTATTATGAATAATTGTAGTAAGTGGTCTGAGTGCTTAGACTTTAGGCTTCATCTGAAATGAAGTCAGTTAAATTGGCATGATTCAAACAGAATGTGGAGGTCTGTGCCAGTGGAGGCTGGCATAGTCTTCAGCAAAATGAGTCTGATTGCTTCTAAAAAGAAAAAAAAAATATCTTTGAAAGCCATGGAGACAGTGACTAATTGCAGTGTAATTGACAGAAATGAGATTCAGGTCTCAAAAGGGTAGTGGCCATTCAATACACTTATGCAGGAATAATTTAGCTGTTTTCTAATTTTGCACCGAATTGTTCTTGTGAGATGGATACTTTCAGAATGATCTTGTCTGACTAAAAAGCAAGAGCCCTGGTGAAAAAAAAAAAAAAAATCAAACCCCATAAATCAAAAACCACATTAAAGGAAAAGTCTATGAGTAGTCAAAGGCCAGAGTGACATAGATAGCATCTGATATCATCCGGTGGAGCTGAACCAGGATGTGCACATTTCAAAGCCTTAATCACCGTACATGATGTCACTGAAATGTTATTAAGATAAAAATAGTGACATTGAAACTCCTGATTTTCCACAACATTCGCTTCAATAAGACGTTGTCTCTCTGACACAGCAGTGTCTCGTGGGTTGTGCAGGTACCTAGTGAGCAATCTGGTTAATCAGGGGGAGGGACTGAATTTAGGAACTCTCTGAGTAAAACTGTGAATTTCACCCTTGCTCACTGAAATACAGAAGCAACTTTAAAATCTTCTTATCGAGGCCCCAGACTGCTGTTGGAAAGCAGGGCTGATTCTGGCGCCAGATGTGCCCTCTCTGGCTGGGCAACAGGAGCTGGGGCAGCTGCTGGCAGGGCAGGGAGCTGCTGGGAGCTGGGGGCAGTGTCCTCCTGGGGAGGGCTGGTGCTGTGGGGCTTGGGGGATGCAGGCTTGTTGCCAGCTCCTCAGCCACTCTGTGAACCCCAAACAGGAATCCATGGGACAGGCAGTGCCACTTGCAGCTCCTCACAAGTCACCTGAGGTCTTCTGCTCTTCAGAAGAGATGAGCTCAAACGATGAACAAAGTGCTTTCATGGCACAGCCGAGAGTGGTTTGTTCAGTCCCAAATTCCCCCGGGATTAATCGTTATTAGATGATCCCAGATGCACTGTACAAAGACCAGAAAAGCAAATGCTTTAACTGCTGCAGGTAGCATACTTTGGACACTGCCAGGTTCCTTGTCATGAAGCCTGGTGGGCTGTTTTCTTCTCCTACATTTGTCTTCTGTGAGTGAGCATGTGAGACTGCAAAAGGTGCAGAGAATTTGTCTTTTCCTTTCAGAGTGCCTTTTATTTGCCTTTTTTAAATATGTTTTTCAGGTCATGCCCTTCCTGGAAACTCTGTTTCTAAACTTCACATTATATAAAAAACCCTGTCTGGGTTTCTGGTGTGCAAAGTGCATTCTGTGCATTCCTGAGTTGGTCAGACTTTACCTGTTATGTCTCATCTTACATTTAAGTTGCCTCTTTACAGTACCAGGATTGAAAAGTCTGCAACACAGAGATTCAGGCTACCACTAGGTTGATAGATAAAATGGACAAGGTCTGTTTCTCCTGAGGACAAACGGGACAATCTGACTTGTGTCCATACGCTAACTACAAACTACAGATTCAGTAATCCACTTTACAGCAGCGGGAACCCTCAGGTTCCAATTTCCTCACAAGTACAAGGTACAGGATTTTCAAATAGCACAGCTGCTGTGGCTGGAGGCACTAGTTCAACTCAATGACTAGAGAATGGCATTTTAAGGAAACTAGGAGTACTCAGTTAATAATTATGGCATCTGAAGGGAGGTAGCCTCCTGCTTAGGTCAGGAACATACAGAGCGATATCTTCTTAAATAACTCCAGGTAAAACTGTATTTAGACATTGCTTTTCCTGAGACCCTTTGCTTTCTACCTCTTTGTTGGGAGCTGTAATACATCCATAGTGCACGTTTGCTTCACAGTGTTTTTCTCTGCTCAACACTAAGTTTGTTCTACCCACTGCATCCCCAGAGCTGTGATTTACCAATAGCAGGATAGGGACTGATACAAAAGAAAAAAAAGGAATTACTATTATTGCAGCTCTAATGTATAGGTGTTTAGGGCTTTTGTTTGGTTGGTTTGTTGTTTGATTGTTTGTTTTGTGGTTTGTTTGTTCATTTGGTTTTGGTTTTGGGTTTTTCCCTGCACTTTGCTGACTTGATTCACTGTTACTAGTCAGCCACTCTGGGGTCCTGGCTGGATGATTTTCTAACTGCTGATGGAATCAAAGCAAAGAGTGATATGCAATGTTAGCAGCCCTACATAGATGCATAGATGTCTGTCATAACAAGTCTTGCTCATTTTTTTAAAAACCTGCATATCTGCACTTGTGCAAAGCACAGTCCGGATTAGCAGCCTCTGCCTTCACCCACTTTTCCCCTGGTAACTCCACAAGCTTCAAGGAAAGGAGCCTCAGCTCCTCCCGGGGCACGGGCCTGTGTCTGGGCTTGCAGGGACCAGCCACCAGATGACACTGTTACCCCTAAGAATTGACTATCAGCAAAGCAGGTCCCTGAAATCCCTGCTCAGGAAAAGGGATGAAGGAGCCTCCCGTATGCCAGGGGCAAATGGGTGCCTGAGCATCTCTGGGAGTCCATCCGGTGCCCATTCCCTTGGCCACTGTCTCTGAGAATGGACTGTCAGAAAGACAAATTTTGCTATTTATCTGGATCAATTCACTTCAGGTAAACTGCAGTCATTGCTGGCCTTCCTATGCATTAGTTTTCATTTATTTGCAGATGCACCTGGACCAAAGGGTAGCAAATGAGACAATGTTATTTCAAATAAGTGCTGACAATTACAAAATGGTCCCTGTATTTCAGTTTATCCACCCAAAGTCAATCCTGCTGAGTTGAAAACGAAATTAGGTAAGGACCTTGGTTTGCAAGTAGTGGCTCAAAGCCAAAATTTTTCAAGTCTAAAATGTTGCCGTCATCACTTTGAACTGCTGAAAATGTCACCGTAATAAAAAGTTATTCTTCTGCCTTTTTTTTTCCCCCCTTTTTTTCCACAGTGAACAGAGCCAAAGAGTCTCATGGTTGTCCTGTCTGACACACTCCCTTCTCTGCTGGGTGTCATCCTGCCCAGGACCAAATTGCTTTGGAGCTACATGGATACTCACAGATATTTTTTTTGTCCTGGATTTCAGGTGGCCCCTGAGACAAAAGCAGTCATGAAGTGGTTGAGGTCTATCCCGTTTGTGCTCTCTGCCAGCCTCCATGGGGGTGAGCTAGTTGTGACCTACCCTTATGACTACTCAAGACATCCTATGGAAGAAAAAATGTTCTCCCCCACACCTGATGAGAAGGTAATATTGGTTTTGCAGGATGAGCATATCAGTATGGTTTCCATGTCTGGAACTACGGAATCTTTTTCTTTCAACAAGTGTCAAACTTCTATTTACTTAGATTGTATACATATCTGTATATGTATGAATGCATGCATTAAATAGTCAATAAATCACATTTTTATATATAATGCATGTATATGTACATATATAATATATGATTTATACACTTATTTAAGGTGCATTAAAATATAGGATCATTTACACACTATCAGTTGGATCTGTAAAGATTCACCCATTTTTGTGAGGCCAAACACGATTTGACAAAGCACAGGCTAGGAAAAGCCAGGCTTTTACTATTTAAAGGGTGAAGGCTATGTATTTTTACCACTGATTTCCAGAAGAAAAGGAACAAGCCTGACCAGCAGTGTTATTTTCTGTTGAAATTGGTAAGGAAAGGAAGAAAAAAAGCAACAAACATACAAAACCACACGCACCAAAAAAAAAAAGCTATCTGCCATATGGTGGCAGCCTTGTAACATTTATTCCAGGTCAGATGAACGGGAATGTTTTTTTCCTCTGTCCCTGGAAAGCTGCCCATTTGGGACTCACTGTAAATCTTCTGTGAAATTTTTTGCCATCTTTCCTATTTCCCTTTGGTTTCCTCAATCTAGTATTCATTGCCGACATGCCCACTAGGAGAACATCTAGTTTTTCAGCCTTCTAGTGTGTGTTAAAAATGTCCCTGGTCTCTTAAGAGAAAGTGGTTCTTTATATAATGAACTACATTTGAAAGTAATTGGAAGTTGATCTTTAACTTTATTCTCTTTGAGCATATCTCTAGGCTGACTTCTTCTAAAGTGACAGTTCTCAACAGCACCTATTAAATTTTTAAATATCTATGACTGTTAAACATTTTTATATCAATCCATTTTTTTTTCTGAGCTGTACCATACTTACTGACTCTGCATGTGTGACAATGATTTAGCAGTAAAATAGACTAGGCACTGCACTGTAAAAAGCACATGTGAGAAATGCCTGCCAGGTGGTAATGAAAGCTACAGAAGCTCTTTGTGAGCACTTGGGAAATCATAAACCTCTGCATTTATATCGCATCTCCTGGGCAATGGGTATCCTAATTTACATGTAGATAGCAGAGGAATATGGTAATGTGTGTCTTATCAAGCAGTTCACCGGTGGGATGGCAGGACAGTGGTCCCTCCATCATCTCCAGTTAGAGACCACATGTGAGTTTTGAGTGAAACAATGTGGTCACATGTGCAAAGTGTTCCATCCCAATGCAGTGCCTAGCTGGGCAAGCCCTAATTGCATCCCTGCTTTGCAACAGTGCAAGATGCAGGACCTCACACCTGAGGCTACTGCACAGTCAGTGATTGTAAAGCCTGAGAAGATAACTACAGACTTGGAAGTCTAAAACATACAGAGGAGAGCTCTGGATGTCCTCAATTAAACTCGATTTTTCAAATTAATTGGTACAGAAACCTCAGCAACACTACCAGGATAATTTTAAATTTTGCCCAGAAAGTTATAAAACCTGTACCTGTGAACTGACCTGCATTTAAGTAATGTCATCTGCAGCTGCTACTGCTGGCGAACATGCATCTCAAAATAAAGCAACTTGTTTTAGCTGCCATACATTAGCCATAACCCTTGTTTTGACCACTGACCTGTCGAATTTGCAGTGCAAGGGGAAAAGAGGCAAGTTTACAGCCTTGGCTGCAGGCCAGAGTGAAATGCTGCAGTGTAGACAATGGCTAGAATTTTAAAAAACTCAAATTCTGTGTTTAATAAAGAACATTCAAACCAGATTGCCCTGTTTGAAAATGCATCTGGGTGCTGCCACCTCCCTGTGTCCCTCATGGTGTATGTGTAGTAATGCAAGGACCCAAGACACTGCAGATTTCAAGCCTCTTCAGTCTGCATTGCATCTTGGGCTCGTACCTGCTTGGACCAAGGAGTCTCACAGCTGGACCTTGTCCTTATGCTCATATTTTTCCACCTCGTTCAGTTCTCCTAATCCAGAACTTTCCCATTTTCCGGCTTTTGTGGAGATGGATTGTTTCAGTATGCCTTTGGTGCTTCATGTTACATGAGAGGCTACACTGATGCCTCTGCTCTCCAGAGCAGAAAGATGTTCACCAAGTCAAATTCACTCCCTTTGTTGAAAGGAAATGCTCCCTTCCCCTACCCCGAAAAACCCAGTTGGTGACAGTCAGTGGGTTAAAAGCACTGGCCAAGGTAACAGCACTGATCCCATCCTACAAAATGAAGCATTGTGCTTCAAAAGTCACATGGATTCCTCTGCATTTCTTCCTTTTTTGTTCCACTTTATTATACCAAAATGTCTACAATTTTTTGGGGTCCATGACCAGTCATACCTTAACTACTATGTGATAAGAACTATATAACTATTAGAGCTATCCAAGCATATTTTAACTTTTTTTTTTTTTTAAGGTTTATTTGTTCATTTGTTTTTTAATGAAGTTAATGTGATTTTGGATTTCTCACTTTGTCTTCTCACTACTACACATCTTCGTTCACTTGCACCTGTGGTCAGGCAAAAGCCTTATGCCTCTTGGCATGAAACAAGAGAAGAAAGGCTTCATATTTAGAAACAAAACATCTGCAGATTCCTTTAGGAAAGGTGAGGAACATAGCCTAAGTGACACAGGCACCTTGCAAACTTCTAGCATATATCTATCTTCTACAGAAGGTTCAGAAATAGAACCCAAATTCCTATAGAAATTAAATATATTTGGCCTAGCCCAAACTATTGGCAGTAAAATTTCTTCTTAACATATTTATTTAACATACATTTCTTTCCAGCAGAAGTTTGAAGGAGATGTAATTAACTGGACTGAGCAACACTTAGGCATACAGAAACTCAAGGAAGACGCAAAAGAATTTTGTAATAAGTCAGGTTTTATAGTGTTTGATCATCAGAAATATTTTGGTAAAATGCCTTTACATATCACTCTCATTCCACCTTTTCTTGGTCACCTACCTGATCCTATAAATGGCTCAGCTTTGTGATTATTAGAAACATCTGTAAATATTAGATGAAAATTGTGTGCTTGGTCATTTTGGTCTTTATCCTTGATCACTTCTAAAAATAGGATTTTAGACACCCAACTTCTTGCACATGTTGTGTTAAGCAATACAGTATGGAACTCATGATGCATCTAGAAGTATCTGATAGTTGCTGTCATTTCAATGTTGAAATCTGAAATTATAGCTTTTGTAGATGAGGTTCAGATAAACAAAAAGGAGAGGGAGGATTTCTGTACAAATTTGGTATAAACATTGGAGAAAAATGTCAGGAACCAGATTCAAATAAATGGCTTCTGCAGATCACTGCTGTTTCTTCTGTCTTCACTACATGTACCTGTCACTTCTCCTTTCTGGGTGGTGACTCCTCTGCTCTTCATCAGTATCAACACTCTTAGCAAATCAGCAGTGACATCCTCCATCACTACATCCTATCCTCTGCTTTTTAGAAATGGTTTCTGCCCCACAAAGAAGCAACTGTCATTGAGATCAAACTGGCAGGTTGTCCTGTGTGAGTGATAAGTGTAAAACAAATTGACACTATTTTAAACTGCAGCAGCCAATGTGAGGATCTGGCTGGGCTGAGGCTGGTGTGGGTATTTTTGAAAGGGTGAAAACAGAGAGAGCTAAAACATAATGGGGAGAGCTAATTTCAGATTTAAAATCTGGGACTTGAAGTACAACCAAGCAAAGCCTCTACTCCTGCCCAAAGTGATAGGCTGAAGCCAAGTATCACAAAATCCACTGGTATTTAGTGTTATCTCTGGTTAAATATATTGAATTGCAGAGAAGGACCTTGGAGAAGAGGACAAGTGAAAACTTCCTAGCAGAATATCCTTGCATGGAGCTCCACCTGCTCCATTGGCCTCAAGGGCTCTGGGTGGCTCATTGTCTGGGCTCATAACAGCCATAGTTACTAGCAGCAATGTAAAGTTTACAGTTTGTAAAAGAAAATGTATTTCAAACCCTTCCGTTACAGATGTTTAAAATGCTGGCTAAAGCCTACGCAGATGCACATCCAGTCATCTCAGACCGATCCGAACATCGTTGCGGTGGAAATTTTGTAAAACGCGGAGGTATTATAAATGGTGCTGAGTGGTACAGCTTCACTGGAGGTAAAACCACTTTACCGTCATATCAAGTGAGGTAAAACCTCTATATGACCTTTATGAGACACAAGGGTTTGAAAGAAATAATTTTATTCATTTCAGTAACTTGTAAGGGATTTAAGTAGCAAAACGTATGTTGGTAACATTTATATGCCAATGGGGTGCATTCAGACCTGATATGACCCCAGCAGTTTACAAGTTACAAAAGGGTCAGATTTGTTATTGCATGTAATGTCATTTTAGTTTTAAAATATGAAGTGTAGAAACAAATGCTTGATGCTATGCTCTCCTTCCTCAGAAGCATGAATTTGAATACATCCTGCAGACTATGCAAGCGTAGTTTAAATAAATTCTTTTTTATTTTTTTTTTCCCCAAGAAAAACTACAACAAACATCCCATTCATCTGTGCTGAAGTTGCTAATTTGATTTCCCCAATAATAGTATTTAGTTTTCTTCCAGATTTCTGAAATACTGGGATGGATGAAATATCAGTGTTCACAAAATTTTCAGCAGTTCTTCAGTTGTGTTTTCAGATAGGATTCAGCTGAATCTCAAATAATTATGTTGAAACAAGGCATTTAGGGGGCTTTGGGGGATAAGTGAGAATTAGGTTTAAATATCTTTGGCTTACATTCTTCTGAAAACTATATCCAATGTCTTTTGTACAGAAATAGTTTTGAACATACTAATGGCAAAAGGTCATCTCTTTGCTGGTGACCCATGGCAATCACCTCTGATACAGCCGATTATCCAATTACCGTGATTAAACAATCCTTCTCTCTCTATCACTACTTCTTGGTCAGGTGAATAATAATTTAAAATAAAGCTTTTTCACCTGAAAGAAGTGTCATTATCATTAGTTAATTCACAGTTGAAACGAGTTGTAGAATTCTGAATCTGTTGAACACTTTTTATAAATTGGCCGTGCACTCTCTTTACAATATATTAATCTATACCCACAGGGTTTGTATTCAGCTGACTGCAACAACAAAGCTCCAGTTAATGGTTACATGGCTTGTTCATGATGTCTCCTTTTTCTTTTTAAACCTATAGGCATGGCAGATTTTAATTACCTTCACACAAATTGCTTTGAAGTGACCGTGGAGGTAGGATGTGAAAAGTTTCCTTTGGAGGAAGAGTTGTTCACAATCTGGCATGAAAACAGAGATGCCCTTTTGAATTACATGGAAATGGTATGGCTCTGCTTTTACAGACCTTTGTGCTTACAGTTTTTCTTCTTCATTCTTTGTCAATACTTGTTTCTTTACTCTTTCTCCGGTTTTTGAAATAGCACCGAATCAATCACCACACTACACCAGAGGCCTTGGTGCCTCAGTTTGTCCAGCAGGACACACAAATAATATTTTCCTGTATTGCAGTAAGGGTGGAGACTGAGGACTGTAAAGGTCTTAAAAACAGTGGAAAAGGGAATTGTCTGTAAATACTTTGTGCAACATGATAAATCAGCTATACAAAATTTTATGCTAGAGAACACCCATATATTCAGAAAAATATGAATCACAGAAACAGAGAATCCTTTAGGTTGGAAAAGACTTTTAAGATTATCCATTCTCTTGAAGGTTAAACCAAGATCTGCTTTCCAGAGAGCTTCTTGGAACTTTTTCCTTTCCATATTCCATGTTTGTGACCCCAGCCCTACTGCACAGCAACAGGTTCTAAGTATCTTGCTAGAAAATCCATTTCCACACTTTTCAGCTTGATTTCTTTATTAAAGTAATTTAAAAAGATCAGAAGTCTGATCTTCTAAAGTAACAACTGTATGCCTGTGAGCATTTAAACATGTCATTTAAAAGTAATTTTTAATAATAAGTTTAAGCTCAGCAAAAACAAATACCTCACTGACAATAAGTAAGTGAACACAGAAGCAGAAGTTGCTCATCTTTCAGCCATTAGAAGATTAGCTTTTTGTCATGCCTTACTTTGATAGAGTACCCAGTAATTTAAAATTGTTAGGAGTGTTTTTATGGCCTTTCTAAACAACCTCTTGCTACTTGTGGTAAGTATTATCATTCAATAAAGTCTACAGTACAGACCACCAAACTCATTTCATTTTACAGCTGTCTGATGAAAATGAGTTTTAGTGAATCCAAATGGAGCTGGGTTAAATCCATATATATTGCAGTTGAAGTCTTCAAGATGTAAAGATTTTTATAGTGTGAGATACTGTAGAAGTCTATGCCGGAAAAGCTTTTTGAGTAAATGCAGGACAGTAAGAAAAACAACTTTGTAGATAAGGATGACTGAATTACTCCCGATAAGGATTAAGTCTGCCGAAACCAATTCAAACTTTTCTTATTCTGATATATACCAGGCTGTTTAGTGTGTGTACAAATCTACTTGGCTTAACACGCAGTAGAATTCATTTTCATAGGCACTGATCTCTTCTCCACATCACAAGTGGTATCAAAACACTCACCCAATCTTATGTGACATAGACATGAGGCAAAACAAAAAATAGTATATTTACTAAAGCAAAACAAGTCAACATTGTTAAAGAATTTTCAATTTTGTTATTTTTATCCCATCGTGTTCTAATTGCACAATTATTATCAAAGTTGGATGAGGTCATACTACTTTGAGTATGTCTACACTGTAAATTAAATTTGGGTCTGAGATGGCTCTTCTGACCAGATTTACCCACTATCCATATGATAAATCCTCAAGTTCATGCTGAAAAGCAAATTGCAGTGCTTCATCATAATAGTTCTTAAGGGACAGTTTTCAAGACCTTATACTGAATCGTTCCTAAATTCTCCAGTGAATAGCTCCGCTTAGTATGAAATATCTGTTTAACAAGAGCAGTGACAGCACAGCTTCACCTCAAATAAAAAACTGCTGTCACTAAACTAAACCTTTTTTTTACAGCTTCGTATTAAGAATTACTGTAAAGTTGAATATTGTAATGTTTATTTTTAAACATCTCTATATTCCAACAGAAAGGCAAATATAATTTTCCATTGTTTTGATGCTTTGTTCTGTATTTCTATTGTCTTGTGAACAAGGATAACGGAGAGGGAAAAATGAGAGGAAGAGAAAGAAGGGTGGGAGGAAACGAAGTAAAGAACAGCTCAGGCTGATCATAGAAGCTCAGGGGAATAACCAAAATGGCATTACTTTTCATTTAAAAAGTTCATATAGAATTTCCAATGCAAAATATTTTCATGTCAGGAGGTTGCTCACAAAGAACCTTAAGAGGTTTAATGTTTCAATACTTTGATTTTTCCTGTTTTGTTTTGGTTTTTTGAACTTCAAATATAGTGAGTTGTTTGTACACCTCATTGTATGACAGAATTCACGTTGCTCTTTAGTTTGTCACCAAGCACATTTCTCATCAGCTCAAGCAGCCGTAATCTGTGCTTGCAGAGAAGGGAAAAGGGATATTATACACACTGCTATCATGACATTCTGAATCAGTGAAGTGTAAGCAACAGACCAATTATGAGTCCCAAGTAGCTAAAGAATTCCCTCATCTATTCCTATTCACTGATATTAAATAAGAATATTAACAAATTTTAACAAATTATTAAATATGATATATTGATTAATATGCATATGTGTGTTTGAAAACTACTATTGTAGTTTTCACTACATATTGTGTTAAAGATTGTACATTAAGCAGTATTAATATAGAAATATCCATCTTATTTTATTCTTATCCTTACACTTTACATTGGTAGCAGTGTGTCTATCACAAGAGAGTTGTTGAGTTTTAGTTTTTTATCTCTAAGCAGTTTGAGATCCTTTTCATGTGGTGAAAGCAAATGAAAACTATATATTTCAACTAATATTGAAGACCTGGTTTTCTTATACAACCCACATTAATTGATTCTACTGCCAGGCTTGCAGTTTGTTGTTTGATAAGTGGTACTGTCTGAAAGCTAACAATTCTGCTTGAGTCTGATTTATTTCACACATCTTTTAGAGCTGCTTCATGCTGAATTCACTTATAGCACCAGTGATGCCTTGTCATTGTGTATAGAGCATCAGATTGTTTTTTAAAGCCTTAACTTTTCATTTCTTTGTGGTTCTGGATCTAGGGCAGACATTCAGAAACAGTCTTTAAATACTGTAGTCAGATCATGAGGTGCCAGTGATGTGTGCTGAGGAGTGTTGCTCAATGCAGGGCCACATACCTACCTCAAAAAAGCTCCTTTTTGGTCTCCCTCAGCCCTCTTGGAGCTCCCAAAATAGAGGATGTGATCTGAAGGGGCATTAGTGCCTGAGAGAGTCTATAATGGGTTGAACCCCTTGAAAGTTGTTTACTCTCTACAGGTGTTTCCTTGTAGAAGATGAGGAGCTGATACTGTAGTAAATATCTGCCATCTTACTTTGTTTTGCTTTGCCAGGTTCATCGGGGGATAAAAGGAATTGTGTCTGATAAGTTTGGCAACCCAATAAAAAATGCTCGTATTTCAGTCAGGGGCATCCAGCATGATGTCACCACAGGTAATATTTTTACTTTGAGCTTTTATCTGGGGCAGGGTGAAAGTACTTGCAAAAGTCTGGTCACATTTGATAGAGAAGGCACCTTATTTGAGAACTGAAGGCTCAGCTGTGGGTCTGTTTCTAGAATGACAATAGAGAAGATAGGTCAAATTAGCTGTTGAGTCTGTAGTGTCTGTGGGATGATGTAGTCCTTGCCATTAAAACTTCCACCTGGAACTGTCTGCTGTCCATCAAAGCCAATGTGTCTTCAATGAGATTCAGAAATCCACTTTTAAGTTTCGTGTTTGGGGCAACATGGCAATAACCCTGCTCAGGGGCTGTAACTCAGCATGTGAAGGTCCAGAGTCCTGATAGAATAAATTAGTTGAAATATTGTGAGCATGAGGTGTAGACATTAGAATAGGTTCCACACTGAATTTAACAAGAGGAATATGTGCAGTGATTGGAGGGCCCACAACCTTTTGTATTCATGTGGGAAAGCATAAATATATGCAATTTTTGGACAATAGTTATATCAAATGCAGAAAAGCAGAACACTGAATTACGTTCACTTAATATCTGTCGCCAGCTGGTAAACATGTATTGAGGCATATGCAACTGTTTAATTTTCACAATCATAAAGTTCTGAGCTTTTAGGCTCTCACTGAAATCAATGCTCTCATTTTATTATTGATTTCAGTATGAACATGGTAGGCCATAGGAGTGCAAAATAGAAGATATGAATGGTAACATTTTGGTCTAATGATAGTTGTTGAATCAATTCAGAAAGCCAGAATGGTTTATAATGTAGTGGATGCTTTCCAGCTTTGAAAAAAACTAACATTAGAAAGGATACAATAGTGGAGATGATGCAGATTCTTGAGGCTGGTGGGAGACTCTGGCATGAATTAGGGTCTTTTTCAAACTTTTTCCCAGACAATGGCTTTCCATTGGCAGTGGACCTTTAAAGAACTAAGAATTAAATTAAAAATGTGTTTACATTGAAGGAAAAAGGAGTATTTGTTCTTTAGTTAGGTTGGGTTAAGAATGTCATGTGATTAAAAGATCTTGTAATTTCAGTGTTGAAAGAGAATGAGAAATTCCATGAGAAAGTAGCATTAATGCAACCTTAACTAAGCTAAGAAACTTACCATTCAAAATAAAAGAAATGTAAAATGAAGAATAAATATTCTGTTTTAAAACTCCCTGCTTTTGCCTGCAGGCTCTAACCTTCAGCTGGAGGAAATTTACACCCATTTTACACTAATGGCAATTTATACCAGCTGCAGCTCTGACTCCATAGTCTTATGTGTTATAATGTCTACAAAGTAATTGAACGTAATATAATAAAAGTAGGGATTTCTTAGCTCCTTAGACCTGCTATTTATATATATATATATTGCAGCCTGGATTCTGCTTTCACTTTCTTAAGTTTCACATAGTTTTAAATTAATTTAATTTCTTCTGAGTTATTGCTTGTACGAAGGGGAAAGAAGCATGAAGGAAAGCTTCCCTTCCCTGTGATACAGACACAGCAGTTATTGACATTTTGTGTGTGATATTTTATCCCATTAGCTCCTAAAGGCCAGATTTTCACAGGTGAAGTCTTTTCTTTTTTTGGTCATTCAAGACTTTGCATCTGAACTTTATTCAAAATCTGAATCAAAATCTGAGATATTTTCAAAACCTTCTCCCTAAATGCTCACGCTGTCTGCACATGTGAGTATGTAACTATAAAGGACATAAGAGTGAAAACTAAGCTCAGTTCCATTGTGCTTTTAACTTTCCTAAGCTGCTGATGGAGACTACTGGCGACTCCTGCCTCCTGGGACATATATAATCAGTGCCCAAGCGGCGGGATACAGCCGGGTGATAAAGAGGGTCACCATTCCTGCCAAGATGAAACAGGCTGGGCGAGTCGACTTTGTGTTGCGACCTGCTGAGGCTTGGCCCAACAAACTCCTCCGCCGCTCGATGGAAGACATGTATGACCCGTACGACCCACTGGAACTTTTTGACCCTCATGCCCAACACAGGCAGGCTGAGGCTCGAGGTGGGTCACCGCCGGGCAGGGAGAAGCCCTGGTGGTGGTCCTACTTCAGCTCTCTAGGCCTACACAAACCTCTGTGGCTGCTCAAGCAGCGCTGAAGGGCGTCACAGTGCTCTGCTCACCTTGCTCTGCTGCCCTTCCATCCAACTCCAAACACCCCCACTGCTCTTGGTAATATTTAAATTTGTTTCATTTGAATACAAAATGATAAACAAAGCGCTCTTACTTCTTTTGGTTTCTCTTCACACACCACTGAGTATGTTCAAGTGGTTTTTATATATTAAAACCAATGGTGCACACCTATTCAATGGCCAGGTTTTATGCAGTTTTTTTCTTTGCAATGCTCTGTACTTCTGCCCATGTAGCTAATTGTCACATTCATTAAGTTCGAAGTATCTGCAGAAAAATATTCCTGATCCTTTAATACATTTTTATATATGTCTTAACACATTAATGACTATATACTAAAAACACTTTCAGAAACATCTTTTCTTTCTTATTTTTTATGTTATTTTGGCATATTAAGTTCAGTTCATTAACTCTTCTAATACAGCTCAAAATAATTTCCTTAAAATTCGTTATGTGATATCAGCATTGATTTCAGACAGAAAACACTAGGAATTTGAAAATAAATCTGCATCTAAGTAACATGTTTCATAGGACGGGCTGCTCATAGGCAGGTCAGTATTAATAATAACATACTTTCCCAAGCACTTTTTCAGAAATTATCCTTTGAAGACATACATATTAAAAGTGTTAAATATTTACAGCCTTCCTCCTTTGAAATCTCTTGCACCATGAGTAGGCCCATCAAATCAAGAAAAATGTTTGGAAAGCAAATTCTGTTCCAAGGTAACTGAATATCCAGTCTTTGTGATGTTTAATTGTTAATATAATTCAAACAGTTTTAAATCTGTTAAATAGATTTTTAGTCTATTTCAGTCTATTCAGTCTATTTCAGCAAAATACTAAAAAATACTTTTACTGCTGAAAATACATCCTATGACACATAGAATCACAGAATGTTAGGGATTGGAAGGGACCTCAAAAAATCATCTAGTCCAATCCCACCACCGGAGCAGGAACACCCAGATGAGGTTACACAGGAATGTGTCCAGGCAGGTTTTGAATGTCTCCAGAGAAGGAGACTCCACAACCCCCCTGGGCAGCCTGTTCCAGTGTCTGTCACCCTCACCGAGAAGAAGTTTCTTCTCAAATTTAAGTGGAACCTCCTGTGTTCCAGTTTGTGTCCATTGCCCCTTGTCCTATCATTGGTTGTCACCGAGAAGAGCCTGGCTCCATCCTTGCGACACATCAAAATAGGTGAGATAGTTTGTGAGGAATTTAGGTTAAAATGCAACATATTACACTAAGATTGTTAACGTCATGCATGGTTTTGAATCAATGTATTTGTTAATGAAACTTGCAGACACCAAAGAAATCATAAACTTCTTTTCAAGATAGTTGAGTAAAGCCAGGTGAATTGAGGTCTTTGCAAGATACTGTCTTCTCTCAGAGATCAGATGTAGTGTTTTCTTAGGAAGATTCAAAAAAATATCCTTAATTTTGATGTAACATATAAGACCACACTTCCCTTTGACTTGAACTGGTTAATCTCTATATACTCACAGTATTTCCTCATCTAACTGCTGGAGTGTGTGAATAGGGTGATTGTTTGGAGTTGTACTTACTGCAGCAGTTAGTTGCTGGATTGGCTGTCTGGATTGCCTTTTGATTTCTAAAAACTGTTTTGCTCATCTTAAGTAAAGAAGCCTACATTGCATAAATCCTATAGTCTATGCGCACATACCTCAGACTACAATTGCCCAAGAAAGCCCAAGAGATGAATGATCTTAATTCTGCAACCAGATGCTGCACATGCCTAAGTACCTTATTCCCAGTTGTAATCTGATTGAAGTTAGGAGTCTGTTATTCATATGCTTGAACGTCTGAAGGTCTGGAAACTATGTAAAAATGAAAGAAAACAATTTCATAGCATTTACAAAAAGTAATTATATGGGAGTGAATGTACTGCATGCACATGGATAATTGTTCCTTGCCCAGGCTTGCCAAGTTCAAAAAAGTCTGAATACTAAATATGCCAAAGATAAGCAAGCAAGAGATACACCTCCAGACTTTATTTCCAGTAATAGGTATTACTACTGTTTTCTCTGGTCATTTTTTTCAAAGCTGCCATCCTGTGAAAACAGTGGTAAAGCTAATAAATCAGAATAATATGCCACATTGCTGGCTATTAGCTGCTTTCTATGCACATAATGTCTTTCACACTTAAAAAGACGTTTTCTGTAATTATTTCCTAGATTCTCATAGGGCTATTCAAAATTTTTTCAAGTAATCACAATAAACCTAAGCCCACTGAAATGTAAACCAGAATGACTGTGCAGAAAATCCTCTTCTTTCCTGGAGTCATGAGCTGAAATAGCAGATGTCAGTCAAGACTTGAGAAGGATGGTTTTCTGGGGAGATTGTAAAGATCTGTTATGTTTTCAAGAGTTTGAAAAACTAGTATTTTATACCGCTATACTACTGATGTGAAATCAGTATGATAAAGCACGAGTAGCCTTCTTGTGTCTCTCTACATCATCCACAAAAAGAGGTGGCCAAAAGAAATAAAGTTGACACTTCTGCTAGTTCACACAGAACAATCTATAGAGATGGGACATACTAAAGCACATTGAAGAGACTATGAGGCTCTTGGTAAAACATACCTTAGTCTTCTGGAACTACTTCTTTCTTTTGTAAGAGAAAATCTACAGTTTTCAATTCCTTGGAGGTGGAAAAGACTGCCAGAAAAATTTCCTTGGTGGCTCTCAAAAATAAAAGGGGAAAAAAAAAAATGGTCAAAACCAGTCAAATAAAGCAATCACCTTTCCATCTTAATTTGAGATTAATATAGATTCAGTTCTACATTTAAATGGGAGAGAATGTATTGGCTTGAATTTGCATCCTGGATTGGATTACATAAATCTTCTGCAATATTTATTTCAATCAACAAATGCGTGCTAAATATCAGAGAGTTTTGTTTTAAAAAGCAAACAAACAAACCCAAAACAACCCACCACACAGCTATAATACCATTAAAGCGATTGTTAAGTGGTGGTGAAATTTAAGCAGCTGTAGGCAGCTCTGCAATTAATACATGAAAAGGAACACAGTGGTCAGCTCATGCACGCACCTCTCTGGAAGACACATGTGGAGTTTAATGGAACATAAAGTTAGAAGCATATTAAATACTTTCTGAATAAGAAGAAGGATTGAAATGCTTCAGTGAAACATGCCCTCCCACGGCTGAAGTACAAGTAACATAGGAAAGAAGTAAAAACCAACCAAGTTCCCTGGCAGTCTCCATCATACTTAAACCATGCCTTACAGACTGAGCTTGGCCTTTTTCCAGAGCTACTTTGGAGCATGACAGGTTCAGCAGCCAGACGGTGCTGTCAGGAATTATAGAGTGTGTTCATGAGACTCCCTCTCCTTTTAAGTCAGAGTCTACATAATTTTTTTCAATTACCTTCCAACCACATATTGAACAGTATTGATGTATGTTTTTGTAACATCCTCCTTAATAATTAATTTCCTAGTCTCCACATTCATTTCAGAGAGGATCTTCTCTACCATGGAGCCAAACTTTTTCTGCACAAAACAATCACATCAATAAACGTTCTGACCTGTCAACTGTCCAGACCTCATCGCCCTGCCAGCAATGAATCTTCCCAATAAGCTAAAGCATGCAAACCTAACTAACAACATTACAAGCATAAAGAGCAAAGAGAAAGGTCTGCTTAGGTCATATGTGCAATTTCTCATTTATAAAGCAAAAAAAGGTCATGAACACATACAAAAGACATCAGGAGATAGATCACAAGCTGTGTGCATGAATTATGCCAAAGAAGACTTGGTTCTGTTCCATTCATAAAAACTTTTTAGATCAAAAAGTAAAAAATAAACAAAGGCAGAAAAGTTTGCATCTGTTGACATCTTCATCTCCTGTAAGAAAATGGTTATTTCAGTCTTAGGCCACCCGCATCTAGGAAGGATCATCTTTCTTTTCCTAAAGGTAGAAAAGAAGAGAAAGTTGTCTTAAACTAACTGCCTGAAAACAAAAATTTAAGTGTCAAAATCACTGACTAATGGAAGCTCTCCCTGCTATTGTTTTTCACAATGTTTATACAGTTCTCCTTTTCATGCCTCAGTTTAGCAGCTAAAAGAAGCACTCCAAAACAATATTGCAGTCTATTTTGAAGTCCTGCAAACCAGCTGTCGAGCAGAGTTTGCCAAGCCAGTGCCATTTCTTTGCGTCCATCGCTCTAGTATTGCACTGCCATTCAAAAACAAGCCAGAGATGTCTTGAGCGGTTACGAAAGCAGCCATCAAAGTGAGACGAGCCTGTGTGTCTCTGTGGTGATGCCTGCAGACAGATTGGGAGATCTCTGTGAGGGGTGGGCTTCCCCCTCACAGCAGCGAAAGCACTGAAGATTCAGCCTTCAGGAGACAAGGAACAACAGGGAACAGAGCCGTTCAGGTGGCTTGGATGGAAATGTGAGCCGAAGCTGATACACTTTTTTACAAAGCTCCTGTCAGAGGTACTCTCACGCTGTCTTCCTTTGCTGTCCGAGATCTGTCTTTTGAAGCTACCACAATGTAAAAAGGAGTGGATGGGGAGGTGGTAGTGTATTTGCCCTGCTGTCTTTGTCTTCAGAACATGTTGGAGGAGATATCCCATTTGACACTTGTCTTTTCTGATGTCATGTAGTCTCACATTGTGCTGCCAAAAGGCTTCACATTGGCTTCCTTGATGGGGCAGCCAGACCTTTGCGAGGAGGTGTGCTGCTTCCAGCCACCCATCACATGCAGGGGGACACCAAGAGGACTTCTCTGTAGGGGTTTTTTGGTGGCCATGTGGTTTCTGGCTCCAGGTCTGCTTAAAAGAGAGTGTGATGAATGGGGTTTGTTTTTCCCCAGTTTGGCAGCTCTTCCTGGCTCCCTCTTGCCACCAGTGTCACTCTGGTACAGCAGCACTAGTGTCAGTGTGCCCATGGTGGTATAAGGGAAGAGGCTGAGTGCTTCTGCAGCCCACTGTCAGTAAGCATCTCATAACAGAAGGACTGACCCAGACTTCCTTTATTGGCAGAGCTTGGAACCGTAACACCACTTTTCCATCCCATTCGGAGATGTTAATAGCACATAAGGTCAGTTGGCAATATGTGGTCATATCACTGAACAAGCAAAAAAAAAAATTATAGGAGTTTTTGGCAGGTGCTTGCCACTGCCATGTCTCTGTGGAACTGGATTATGGAAAAGGATGCAGCATTCTAAAAATATTTTTTATAAATTTACATATATATATTTGAAATACATGTATAATTTCAGTATATAGGTCCTAACATTAAAAGGAGGCAGGAAAACAACAACAAAATCATCAGCATACATCTGTAACTGATCTTTGCTATCAGGGATTATTTTCAATGATGGCAGAAAAGACTTAGAAGTTAAAGATTTTTCTTAGGGGTTGTATCACCTAACAATCAAGTTAAAAGAATAGTGGTAGTGGATGCTGATATTATTTTAAATTTTCTTCTTTCAAAATGGAATTTAAATATTTTTGTGCACTCAGTAATGTAATGCACATGTAACCCTTTCAGTTTTCTTTTTCTGCCACAGGAGACACATTCTTTATTTTCATGCAATTAGTGCTAGCATTGTTTTACACCGGATCTGATTTAGGATTTTTAGGATTTATTTAGCTTAAAAATAATAATTCAATGAAATGGACAAGAAAGAGGCAGTGGAAAATCCCTTTCTGATTAAGGCAGGATATTTAGCTTTTCATGAATCACGCAGAAACACAATTCTGAAATATCAGTTTCCTGCAGGATTGAAACTTCATTCAGAGTTACATTTTGAGGAAGATCTTTCTGATTTCTGTTCCTTCTCTTTTAGGAATTACGATTTAGTGTGTGGAAAACAGATTTGTTCTTATTTTCTACCTCATCAGTAATTCTAATTTTGAATAATTGGATAAAAGTCTTAAATCATAACATTTTATTTGTTTCACTGATTTAAGGAAAGTGTTGTTTTATTTTCCTGCCACCACACAAAAGCTGTTAATTTCTCATTAAAAATTCTTTGCACTGACTCAGACTATGCAAAGTAATACATGTTATGCAATGTGTGCTGGGTACCACCATTTATCCTACAGCTACATGAATAAAACTAACAGCAATGTTGCAATAATTAGAAATAAAACCTTGAGCAGCTTAAAGAGTAAATTTATAAGAAACTTTAAGAACATATTTGTAAATTTTGGCCCAGAAGTTCAATAAGTAGAGGCCCAGAAATCTCTGCCTAATTTACAACCAGTAGCTATACGAGTGCTGCTGCTTGGCACATACAGCACTGCCTGCTCTGTAGCAGGGCAACCATCACATTCCTTTCACACAACATCTTGTGAACATCCCAAGTTAGTATAGTTTTTCCTGTTGCTCCTTCTGCTGCTGAACAAGAGAAAAAACAGGGTCTCTGCCACATTACTCACACAGGGCAGTGGTTGCCCCATGTTCAGAGGTCTCCTTTACCTCATTGTCACAGAGGCACCCCAAAATTAGGTTTAGGCGGACAACAAGGTCCAAAACAGACTTTTATTCTGTCCAGGAAAGTCCAGGAAAACAACCAATTAGAAACGGGGTTTATACAATGTTAGTACTCTGGTAACATAAAATACGGGTTCGGATATCAGTTGAGGAAATTATTGGGCTACAGCAAATGAGAATAATGACGATCCACAGTGTGCATACTCACAAGAAAACAACGCTAGAGCCGTCCCCGACTCCAGGAAAATACGCTCGCTTATCTTAGCAAGGAATTATTTAATACGCTTGCTTATCTAGTGAGGAAATACACTTGCCTCTCTCCAGCAAGGACCTACACTCATTTATGCAGCAAGGAAGATATCTAGCAAGTTATCACTCACCCACATGCGAAGGTGAGGCAGGCCTGGTCCTGGGAGGTTACCTTAGATGGTGTCCCAGTCTAAGGGGAAGGCTCATTGGCTGCAGCAGACCCGCAGCTCCGAGAGAACCACACAAAGGGGATCCTTGGTGGGAACCCCATCTTTATAGTCTTGTCACATCTGGCTGTGGGCATTCCAGAAACTCCTCAGCTTCTCTGCACCCCCCTACTCTGGGTATGGGTGCCCCAAAACTTCTCTGCTTCTCTGCACTCCCCTGGCTCTGGCTATGGGCGTCCAGAAACTTCCCAACTTCTTGGCACCTCTTCCCTCTCCTGGCTAACAGCAAACAAAAGTAGCTATTAACTGTCCCATTGAAGGAGGGGGGGATGTGTTGGAGAAGAGGGGGATGTGCATGCACCTTCCACATCGAAAGAAAGAGGAGGAGGATATGCAACTGCCACACTCATTATGTTAAAAGAAGGTTAGTTCAGCTCTGTGGGAGGGTAAGGAGTGTAGCACTGCTTCTCATCTGCAACTCTCTTCCCTAATTCTAATGTTACTCCAGATTGCTTGCAATGTATAGCAGCTGTGAGAGAGATGAGTGAGAATATGTGAGAAAAACATCTCTGCAGACACCAAGGTCAGTGAAGAGGGAGGGGTAGAAGGTATTCCAGGTGCTGGAGCAGAGATTCTCTTGCAGCCTGTGGCTGCAGACTACAGTGAGACTTGCTGTCCCTCTGCAATCCATGGAGGTCCATGGTGGAGGAGATATCTGCCTGCAGCCCAGGGAGGACCCCATGACAGAGCAGGTAGATATGTCCTGAAGAAATCTGTAACCCTGTGAAGAGCCTGTGGAGGAGCAGCTCCTGGTAGGACCAGTAGCCACATGGGGGAGCCCCACTGGAGCAGTCTGTTCCTGATGGACTGTACCCGTGGGAATGACCTATACTGGAGCAGTTCCTGAAGGACTGTAGTCTATGGGAGGGACTCCACACTGGAGCAAAGGAAGAGTGTGAGGAGAAGGAGCACCAGAGATGAAGAGCTATGGACAGACCACAACCTCCATTCCCCATCTTCCTCTGCTGCTCAGGGGGAAGAAAGTAGAAAAGTCAGGAGTGAAGCTGAGCCTGGGAACAAGGAAGGTGAAGGGAAGGTGGGTTTGTTTTTTGCTTTCTGACTATCCTACTATATTTTTAATCAGCAATAAATGAAATTAATCTTCGTCAAGTCTATTTTGCCTATGACAGTAATTGGTGTCCTTATCTCAACCCACAAACTCCTTTTTTCTTTCCCTGCTTTGCTGAGGAGGGGGAGTGAGAGAGCAGCATGATGGGCATTTGGCAGCCAGCAAGGGTTAACCTACTGTGTAGCATCTGCATGTCCCACTGAATTTTTCACTGAGTTACATGTCCTGTGTGTTGTGAGCAAGTATTTAACATGGGTTTTGAATTCCCTTAAGCATCAAGGCCTTAAGTAAAAAGACGTTGTAATGATGAGGATAAAGCTTGCTTGTGAATCTGCATAAGCAGGCCTGATGTGTCTCCTAACAAGTTGCTGGAGGTCCTTTCAGCAAACCAGCTGCTGGAGAAGCTAAGGGATTGTTTAAGACTATGCATGGAGGTGATGATAGTGTGAGAATTGGGTTTTATGGCTTCTTGGCTTCTTCAGCCACATGGAAACCAATGGCAGTTCTTCTAGCATGTATTTCCACTAACCTTTGCTTGACTATCAGTGACTGGCAGGCTGGCTGAAACAGCCCTGTGCTTATTCTTTGTGCAGGTACATCCATGGCTTACTATAGCCTGCACTTCTCATCTGCACAATGGCATTAGTTTCAGCGCAATAGCGGTGATCCATTTTAAAATGAGAACTTCTGTTAAAGCTACACATGTAACAAATAATGCAGATGATAGCAATAATAGATGATTAATGATGAGTAGACTGGAGAAACTCATGTAAGTTAGATTAATAAGAAATGACTTCAGAATTCACTGCTTTATTCATCTTTAACAGGAATAAAGATAACATTTGTCATCAGAAAATAAAGTTTCATAGATAAAAATCACAGACAATATGCAGCAATATATTGTAGAAAGCAATGTACCACTAACTAAAACAAAAGTAAGACAGCATAGCTCCTATGCTGACATTAAGTAGCATTTTATGTCTGCAGTAATATTTCAGCTAGATGTATATTTAAGGCATATAACCTAGTATCCAAATGAACATTATTAAGTCATTCCTTGGATGTCTCAGTTGACCTTATTGTCAGTCACAAATGTAGTTATAAAATAGTCCATAAAACTACTAAAAAAACAAACCGCCTTTACCCCACAGAAAAAGTACATCTCTGGGAGATAGATTGCATATATATACAAAGAAAGGAATACAGGCAACACATTTTCATATATGAATGTAAGCCACGGAGAAGATGGCTTTTAAAAACAATATCTTGTGTATTGGAGGACTGGATGGCATGATTGCTACTCAGCCTTGGAGAATGCTTTGGCTCCTGTCCAGAGAAAGTGATAGTCTAATCATAAATATAGTATAAACTTCAAGAAGAAATTGAGAAACTGGACTGCGCAAGAGTTAGTATGAAGTAAACTTATCTAATGTAAGGATTATCAGACATGGACAAGGCTGGTTTTATCATCCTTTCTGATCAGCCTTTCCTACAAGAATCAAGTTGGCACAGACTTGTTATCCAGACTGGCTATTTTTGCCCATAAGAAGCTGGGGCAGGTGATGATTAGACCAGGGGCATGGTGATCTTTTGGGTGTCAGGATGATGTGAACAAGGTAGAGGGTGGTAAGGACTTCAGCTGGCACAGCTGTCACAGCTGTCACACAAGGGGAACTAGTGCAAACTAGCAGGAATGAGGAAATTAAGGAGTCAGCCCAAAGGCTAGCAGAGCTATTTCCTTGGGAAAAGGAAGAAAAAATACACTTCTGTGGTGATATGACACAGAAAGACTTTTGGTGGGCTAACTGGCAGACATACCCACCACTAAGACAGTCAGGTGAGTAGAGAGGAACACAGGAAACTGTGGTCTGGATCAGGCCAGTGGTCACCTCCATGTGGTGGTCCCTGAGCCTGGCAGTTAATCCTCCCCAGACAGGTGGGACCAGCCATGGCCAGAAAGTTTCTGCCTTTAAAGGAGTTTTCTTCTGGATGTTAGCAACTTCAAGCAGGCCCTGAGTTAGGCAGAAAAAGGTTGTGTGATATGGCTGCATTTGGTTCACAGTTCCAGCACTGTAAAGTGCTTCTGAACACAGCCTCAGCCACATTCCCCAAGCAAAAATGATTGAATTGGGCTGGCATGTTACAAACATTTTGGGGAGAGCAGAGTAAAAGAAGATGGTTGTGTCTCTGCCCAACTGAATAAACAGAGCAGCCTCTCGCCAGGGTTTAGCTCTGGAATGGCACCATGTCCTGTTGCCCATGATATAAATCCCCTTTAGGCTTTAAGAAATGCCACCACCCTTTATTAACCCACAACATGTTTTGCTCCTTACCCACATGGACAATCCTAGACTGGAAAAGGGATTTTACAATTATTAAATCAAAAATGATGCAATCCAGAACTCCAAAAATTAGAATGCTCATTTGGAACATCTCTCAATTTATATGCATATGCTCATACATACATGTATACATACACGTGCACTCACATGTACACAGAGGCATATTTTTATATAATGCATATATAAACAATAATGATTTATGAACTACATAATATGTTACTTATTATTTTGTATCACTATCAAAGAGATATTTGAACCATTAGGAATCAAAAAGTCATATTGCCTTTATTTAAATTGGTTCTGATTTTTGAAGACTTAATAAATACACCTTGTTTCAAGTTCAAATAATAAAGGCCAGTGGGTCACAAAACCTAAGGTATTTTTCTTCATTCATTTCTTATCAGCTAAATAGCACCTACATAAAAAGTGCTTTGGTCTCATAATTTCCTTTTAACTGAACTGTTTTCTGATCACTAAGCCATTCTGGGCACAGCTACTTTATATATCTTATGCTTTTTTGAAATTGTGGTTTCAGTTTAAAAGACAGAACATTATATCACAGTTATGTTCCCTGTTTTCAGAAGTTATTCACTCTTATTAAAGTCTATTGAATACACTTACCAGACTGGACATGTGAGAAGGTGGAGTACCTGTGGAGGGCTTCATCTGACTAGACTGTAACGTAAATGTACACAGCCAAAATAACAGCTCTATGCTCAGCTTATAGATAATGCAAAGAATTACGCACTTTGAAGTCATTATCCATCTAACTTAGTGATCTGTTTCATGTCTGTTTTGAGACAGGATTGGATGGAATGTCCCAAAATTGCATGTATTTCTCTCCATTGGTTGTGAGGCGATTACCTTAGATGCAAACATTTTCATATCAACTCTAGCTGGGTGCAAAGTTTCCAACATAGGAGCAATTTCTGGCACAATTCTTGACACACAGAGAAATATGTATGTAGTTTGCTGGAGAACTTTACTGACAAAAATAAGCAATCTGTAGTCTTCAAATACTCTGGGGTTTGGTGATATTTGAGGATCTCATAATTTAAAGGATACTGGCAAATTCTATCAAGGACCATTTCAAGTCTCTTTTATATCACTTTATAATGTAGAAATATATGTTAATGTGTAAAAACTCTACCAAAACATAATCACCAGTGTGAATGCACTAGTAAGAGATCACAGCTCCATCTGGTTTATGTTCAATCAAGAAAAGAAGAAACAGAATGGACCTCAGTCTCTGTATCTTATCAGAGTGGTTTTTGATTGGCACTTACTCTGAGTCCAGATTATTTTACAATCAAGGAGTACATTTCCAAATTTCTTACAAAGACCTTAAATGAGTCATTGGAAAAGCATTTTGTTAAGACTTGACAGGTAGAAATATTCAGGAAACACAAGGAAGGAGCTGTAAAAAACAGTCTTTTCTTTGCATGACTAAGTCTGTACAACCAAGTTTTCTTTTAGCACAGGTAGAGTGGATGCTGTTTTGTGCAGATACTCTGGACACACATTAGCCTGTGTGATATTTCTCTAAGGAAATATCTTGTGATGCAGTAAAAGTCCCTTCTGCTTTCCTCCTGCTGCTGCTGGTAACCATCCAGCTCCTGTTCTGTTGCAAAAGGCAGAAAGTTGTGGCATGGCAAAAAGTGAGGGAAAAGAAAGCTTTGAGGAGTTCAATATGTCTATGGTTAGACAGCTTCCAGTGCCCACATGTACTCGACCTAGAGGTAGCTTGGATAAGTCATCACCATTCAACATAGTAGTGTGAAGTGTAACTTTACCATTAAATACATCCTCTAGCCTTAATGACTGAGAATCTGTTTGAATGGGAAGGTAAATGCAGAAATTTGAAGCTGACATAACACAAGACCATTCCCTTCTATTTAGTGCATGTTAAAAATGCAAAAGGGTGGTGCAGGCATGCTCCTGACAGTTTGTTTTTACAAAAATAAATGTTGCGGTTAAGTGGGTAGGAAATACAATGAAGAGCTGAGGACTAAATGGGAAATGTCTCTTCTTGAAGAATGCTTTTGCAATCTTGATTTTCTTTGTGTAAAGTCAACCTTGCAGTGCGCAAACTGAGAGACCACACAACCCTTTGGGGCATATGGGAGTAGTCATTATGAGGACTCAGAAGTATTTGTGAAGATGTCCTAATAATCAAATAAAGTAACTAAACTGCCTTATCTTGATGGAGAATGCATTGCTTTCTTATTCCAATTATAGGAACAATGCTGAACATTTTTTTTTCCTCTTATTCTTCACCCCATTATGTGATTAATTCCTCTGTAGACAATTCTACACGGCTAAACTCTAGAATAATAAAAAATACTGTACACACTTCCTTTGAGCTTTTCAAGTGTCTGACTGGCTACAGTAATGCTGACCTTGGAATGGTGGGCCGAAGAGTTGGCTTAGGTCATATTTCCTTAGATAATGGTGGGGAGACTGAGATGTTAACACAAGCTCTATGTTGCAGGATGTGTTGCAAGAGCAAAGGAGCCAAACGTGAATTTTCTTGTCAATGTCAGTAGGAATAAGGCATCAGAGCTCCTGCTTGAAAGCTTTCTGGTGAAAAAAGCACCTTTCAGAAGTAACTGTACCCTACCATGATTATACAAGTACTACTAATCAGCCTTATATTTTAAAGTGACACAGCTGTTAACATGGAGTGTAATTCAAGGGAGATTTCTTTTTGAAATTGCCACCTCCTTTAATGGCTGCAAAATGACTCCTGGAGCAGCATGAGCAAAGTACGTATTCTGGTGGCAGCAGAAGGTTAGAACAGCACAGAGCAGCAGCAGTGTGTACAGATAACTCTGTGAGCACAGGAACCAAGGATATCTGGTGTCCTGTTGATTTGTGTCTCAAGGCAGACTTCCCAAGAAGATCCTCTCATGTCTGAAAGGGGTTGAACTCACTATAAAGTCTCCTCAGTGGGAGCCTTTGCAGGATTCACATCTTTTCAGATCTCTCTCCCTCTCTCAAATTTTGATTGCAATCGGCCAAAAGTCAGTGGAGTCCCGTACACCCATAAGTGTATCAAGGTATTTTCCTGCAGAAACCAGCCTAATCATCTAGCAAATGCAAACACATCTGCCCCAGATCACTGGGGTGGATTAACATTCCCTCCTCAGTGCAAGGGTGCTCTGTTGCTGGAAATGTAATACCCATCTAGAAGCAATTAATACATGTGCTTTAAACTGGCTTGCCAGTAATACAAATAAAAGGCCAGAATGAGCTCCTTCACTTTACAAGCAGTGATAAATGCAGTAGAAGCCTCTTAATTAGTCTATGATAAATTGCATGCCCAATTAATTGTGATGATTGCCTAGGGGTCAAAACCCAACTCGAGGCAGTCTGATGACTCCAAAGAACAGACTAATGGAACACTCTAGTGAGCACTGAAGAGTCTCTTCTCTTATCCTTCCTGCAGTTGTCAGTAGCTGAATCACAACAGTTTACTGCTAGGGATGCACTCTCTTGCACCAACTTTGCCCCAGTTTGACCTTTTCTTCATTTTATGCTGGTTAAATGAATCAATGTTATCTTAATACAATGTTTCCTTTCATCCTCCCAGTAGCTGTGGGTCGTTATACTGTGGACTTAAAATGCAATTAATGAAATATTAAATGAGTGCAATGGGCTTCCTTATCCCTCAGAGCTGCAGGTGGGAATTAGGAAGAAACACATTAAAGATAAAGGAGTTACCTGAATGTCAAATCAGTGTAGGTCTGAAAGCTGTGTTTCATAAATTTACACACAGAGGCTGTGAAGCATGGCCATTGCAAGCGGGGTAGCACCAGTTTGAGCAAAAAGGTGGTTTTAAAATGATTTTGCTAAACCAGTGACAAAGACCATGCAGACATTGCTCTTTCAGTTTTAAAACAGTAAATGACTTCACAGGGCAGAGGCAGGTCCCAAATGTGCCATCTGCCTGTTTGCGGTTTGTTTGCTTTATACATGATTAAGTTTAGCATTCATCTTGTTTCCTTTTACATAATGATGTTATGATAACCACATAATTAATGTTTTTAGAGTTCAGCAGATGAATGAGATGCAAAAAGAGAGACTGATATCTGATGTTTAAATAAAAGGTCTTCTCAAATGCCCAGTAGGAGCCAAGTTTTAGTCTATGATATTTAATCTATCATTTAACATGTATAATATTCAATATTCACTTACAGTGATAATATAGGTGGTTCACAGACCTGGGATGTTAGTGAGTGGGTGAAACAAGTCCTTTTGTCTACATTTTTCCTCATATATTTCTTTTTTGCTCCCAGATATTAATTTCCAAAACTTCACAAATTTCAGTGGTAAATAGACACAAATTAACATGTGATTAAGATAGGAAAAAATGTTTCATTTTATTTGGGGAACAGATGAAGGATGTCCTGAAAATCTCAAGAAAAGTGTATTTTTGAAAATCCCACAATTTTTTTTTCAGGTCTTCTGCAAGCATCTAAGCACTTATACTCTTGCCTCTTCTTATTTCATATACAAATGTGGAGCTTATACTCTTGCCCCTTCTTATTCAGAAAGTTAACCTCTCTGCAAATGCAACTAGAGGCTGAGCAGAAACATATGGAGAAAATACGTGCTGTTCTTCTAGTTCCATGAAAAATTATGAAGTGGAGGTAAAGAATGTGAGCTCAGTGGAAGAAGAGGAGGTCAATGAGAAACTTGTCCCTGCTTCAACTATTTTGCCATCATAGACTAGATTGGGCAACGTTCTTCCCAGGTCAGGACCAGAGAAATGTGTCTCCAGTGATTTGTATTTAGCCTCTCTCAGGATGGATATCTGTCAGGAATTCTCGTACTTCTTAGTGACAGTTTAAATTGCAAATGTTCAGATAAAGAACTCCATACATTCACAAATACCAAGTTCTACTGACTTTTTTAGCAATGCACAAAGCTAATGCCTGCTATTAAGAAACTGCTTTATAGGAATAATTTTGAAGTGGAGTTACACATTATTGATGGAGACAGATTTGATGATGAAGCAAACCACATTTGGCAGCAAGAACATTTACTAAAAATGTCATTAAAGAATTCAGGCTGTATGCTACCAAGTATTTTGTAACTCCCTCCACTGACTTCTTGGCCTCTCTTTTTCTTTCATGTCTAGTAAGTACCTTGAGGTGGTTGATGAACGTTGGAAGTGAGGAAGTCTGGCTTTTTGCTGCTGTTTGTATAAAGGTTTGTTGGCTTTGACACCTAAGAAGAAAGAAGCTCTATCCCAGCCCATGCCTTATTTTGTGCGTTTAGAGGTTTCCTAAGGCTTTTCTTTCATGTAGGTTTTATGGTATTGAACAAGAAGTAGAGTTTTTACCATAACTCTTTCCTCAGCAGAGGTAATTTTACAACTTTTTTCTAATAGTGAGTGCCTACTTCCACGATTTAGAAAATTTCAGATCTCTTCCAACCTGTCCCTGACAAATTTATATCTACACAATTTGAAATATTTTGTGAAAATTTTCTACTAAATGATAGATAAAAATGAAAAATCCAGTAGGCTTTGATATTCACTTAAGATGACATCACAGGACTAATTTCTTAGAAACCTCACCTTTAAAAAATAGAAGCCATGTGGGATGTGTTTCGTCAAACACTATATTCAATGTCATCTCTGGGAACAAATGCAGCTTGCTGCAACATCTCTTACCAGGTGGCATCTATATTTGAAATGCTGAGGCAGTGAAATGAAATAGTTACTTTTGGAATGAAATGCAGACTCAATGATTGGTTTACCAGGGCAAGAAGTTGCCACCCAGACGATCTTTGGGACAGACTGGAACACCAGCAGTGGGCCTGCTTACGTAGCCCTCATTTTTATTTAAAAATAGGTAAGGTGATCCTATTCTTTTGAAATTTACTGACTGCACAGAGTACTGAAAATACCTAGTTTCGGGGTTTTTTTTTTCTGCCATACCACTGAATGTTGGTTATAAATAAATAGCCCCACAGAGCCTGAATTGGCAAATGAAAAAGTATTTCAAGTAAAAAGATTCACCTCCAGCACCTGAAATCTAAGCAAATGGAAGTTAATATACATATTTTTAAAAATTATTTTTATTTTCACTGGATATAATTTTGTTTTCCCACTGGGAAAATACTTTCTACTTATTGAATTTATGGCAAGAACCTGTAAAGACTATCTGGTCTAAAGCTTTAATTCTTCAGTTAAGACAGTGAGCTAGCATTTGTGATCTATACTTATAGAAGATACTATGACCTTGACTCTCAAAGGCAACAACATTTTAATCATGGACTTTCCCAACTCCTTAAGGAGTTCTGAAGGCACAAGGTTTTTCTTCCAGCAGCTGCATGACTTTCCCAAATGGATGGAGTGCCTCCCTCTCCTTAGGGTTTACAAGCAGGTCCTCTTTTGTCAAAGTCTTACTGGGATTTGATATTGACTTCAAGTCTCCCAGGGGCTGGCTGGAGTCACCACTTTGGAGGCTACCCTGTCCTCAGGGAAGCTTCATAGATGCATGGAGGAGTGGATGAAACCTATGTTTGACAGTGCTCTTGAGGAGGAATTTTGTTCTACTTTTCACCGAAGTATTTAAACATTTGTTATGCTGGAGAGAGAAAGAAGGAATGTGGTATTGCAAAAGTAAGGACAGTTCAGCTGGGAGCAGCTCCAGGGGCTGCCAGCCTTTACTGGAGAACCCTCGTTACTGGTAGGTGTTTGCTGCACCCACACTTTGTAGAGCCCAAGCTGATGTTCTCTGTCTTCCAAGCAGGGCAGCCAGACCAGCACCCCGAGTGGAGGTGCTTTGGGGGTCTGGAGGAGCAGAACTGCTGGGGCATTAGGTGTGTTAACAGAATGTAAATGTTTCCAGTGGCAGATGAAAAGAGGGTGGTGGTTTTGAGGAGTGAAATTTGAGTAAATGTGCTCCAACTGTACAGTCTATTCAGGAGTTTAAATCCCTCTGTGGATATTGGCCTATATAAAGTCTGCTGGACTGTGCTTCTACTTAAGATTCTGAGTGGCTTTGTAAGCCTTCAGCAGCTTCCAAATCCTACACTTTCAACAACAGTTCTCTTTGTACTAAAAATTCAGTATATAAAGCCCTGTCATAGACTTGGGTTTGAATATAGTCAGAAAAGTTCCTTGTAATGGCATCTTGATGCCCAGATAAATGTAAAATTAATATACTGAAGTTCTGTGGCAGCAGTAAGAGTAAGAACAGTAAGATTTTTTAGTGCTTTGTTGGTGGGTTTTTTTCCTTTTCTTTTTTTTTTTTTAATAGCAAGCTCTATTTTTGAGACAGACAGAGGAAAATCTTCTCAAGCTGTATGTAAGCTCAGCGTCCCCAGAGTGAATAGGGTTCAATGTAGCATGGATAATTTGTTTGCTTTGCAATTATTTTCCGTCAGTGGAGACAAATTGATTTGTACAAAAAAAATGACGGTCACTGCAAGGCAGCTGCCTTTCTAAACTGTAAAAGAATTTGACTAGGTTAAATGAGTACAAAATTTTTGGAGCACCAGGATGTCCTTTTGTACCACTAAAACTTGCAACAATTTTAAGGCTTGCCAGTGATTGCTATGTGAAATTCAGCATCACAGAGAGACAGAACAATTATTCTTAATACCTCTGTGAGCAGGACCATTGCCAGTTTCTTAGTGGCCTGCTTTGAAAATAATTTTCACAAAAACAGAAATCAAAATGCAGGAAAATAAACTGATAGTAGAGCAAATTAATAGGTAGGAAGGAAATAGCAATAATTGCCTCCAAACTGTCCTCTTAATTATTAAAGGAAATTAGATATTTAACATGAGCCACAGTTGAGGATGCTTGGCAACAGGAGAGTTTCTACCAGAGAAAAGCATGTAGCAAAAGCTTTATTTGGAATGTAGGAGCATGATCAGCCAGTAAAGTGTATTTACAGAAAACTCTGGCAGTGGAAGCAAAGAAGAAATAGCCATTTTGCACTGCAATTAGGATATTTGGATGTTTTTCCAAATAAAAATATTTAAAGCCCATAAAAACTAAAAAAGGTTGACTTCCATTCTTTTACATTTCTGTTTAAAAAGCAAAGACTCAATTTAGCCTCTCAAAAGCCCTGGCAAAACTTTAGTGTTTGCATGGTCAAATGCTAAGTGTGATTGGGAATGCCATAGCACCTAGTAGTTGCCTGGAACAAGGCTTTGATTTCACTTTTCACAACACTAGGCTAATCAGGACATACTGTCATATTCAATCTAAAAGCAGAATATGCCCCAGAAGAATGTCAGACCTAAAAGTTCAGTAAATTGCTCCGGTTAAACTTCATTTGCTTGTTCCAAGTGTTAAATCTCATTGTAGACATCAGGATTAGATTAGTGATACTGTCAGTTTTGCAAAAGTCCAAGATCAGCACTAAGTAAGGTAGAAGTTTGCTAAGACAGGCTAGTTTCTCTTTGCCCAAACTTAAAGGACCTGGGAAAAATTGATACTGTACAGTTCAAGCACATTTGACTGGACTTAATACATAAGGTAAACAAAGCGGTTCAAGCGCCGATCAAAGTGCAGTTCTGGGGGCCAGTGGCATGATCTTTAGGTGTGAGAAAGAAAGTTTTGAGGAAGAAGGTCACATGTTTGAAGGTCCAGACAATCAGGCTTTGGTTTGACCTCTCTGCCTAACTGGGAGCAACTCTCCCCAGCTACTCATGTGAGCAGGGTTCAGAGGTTACCAATTACTTAGGGAGGCTGAGAAACTTGTATGGAGCTGCTTTTAGCTGCCATTTCACATTAGCATCAGGCCACTTGCAGGTAGGCCGTCATGGTTAATGCTTCACTACCGGTCACTGATGTTCTTCAGCTTGCAAGTGCCACGGCAGAGATGCAGCATCTCCCTGTCCCACCTAGCAGCTCTTCATGTTTGTCCTACAGCACAACTGTCCCAGTGACATCCCTGCGCATTTGTACATCACATAGCTGCATCCTCATTGCATGGGGGTGGTTTTAATTGCTTGACTGTTGACCAAGTAACATTTTAAATCTTTTTTTCCTCTTCTTTTTTCCCCCCTTTGAATATTTCAGAGCCATCAATAGAAATGAGGGGAATGTTTTAATTGGTTGCAGATATTGAGATGATTAGAGTAATTTCTGGCAACTTTGTCTTACAAATCTTAAAATAATATATGTGCCAACACACACTTCATTACTAACAAATTAAGCAATGGTGACTTATAACCTTATGATAGTAAAAGTATTAAAAAAACCCTTCAAGCCCTCAATAAAAGTCTTGTAAATTTCTGAAACTTATACTGAAGCTCTTAATTTAAGAGCTTATATAATTTTCTAACTTTAGAAGTTAGAATTACCCTTAGAAATTATCTTAAGGGGGGATAGATTGTGTTAAATGAACTCCCTGGGGGAGTTCTCATGCTTTCTTCTGAAGCTGCTCTCTTGGGTAGTGACAAACAGGATATTGAAGTACCCAAGCCGCTGGTTTGAACCAGTATGGAAACTCCTATTCTTTCTGTTTCACAAATAGGATTTGGGGGTTTCGAGTTTTTGCTTTGAGGAAGTCACAAAATCAAGAATAATCACACTTCCCTAACGCAAGACATGTTTTCATTCTAAAAATGAGCCAGTTTCCTTTCAGAAATAAGTCTGGTTTTGATTACACATCCTTTTACTTTCTCTGGAAAATGAGTACATTTCTGCTTGGAAATATTCAGAAAAGTGAAGAAATTTTCTAGGAAATTAAGTGAGCCACTTTGAGTTTACAGTGAAAGGCAAAAGCAGCCCAGCCTTAGCTTGTGAATATAATATTTCACATACACTGCCATATATATTTATAGTAATCTAGTTATGATTTTTTTTTAAATTAAAAAACTCCCAAAATGCAACTGGGGTTATTTTATCCTTGATTTACACCTCGCTTTCTTCCCTTCTTCCTCTTACCAGTCAATTCACCTCTAAGGTGAAAAGTAGTATCTGATAAACAGTGTTTTAAAAAAAAATAAATAAATGGTCCCCATAACTTCTTTTATGTCCCTTACTGCTGCAAGCTTACTGGAAGTCATATTTTCCATAAAGCAAGCGGGCAAGTATAAGGACTAGTACTTTCAATATCTGGATGATAGAGTTGGAATATCTTGGTCACATGGCATACCATGCTGTAGGGCACAGATTTTGACATATTTGGAGACACATTTGCCACATCCTAAGTTTTTTAAAGAGCAAGTCTTTTTTCTTACCTTGAGACATATATATTATTCCCAGTAAAAACCACTTTCCTTGATGATTGGCTTTTGCTTCTTTTTATTATTTTATCACCCTTTTACGCTCACCTTCCATTTTCCATCATGCCTAAAATTCACTGTCATTCCTCATTTGCCAGCATATACTATTAATATGACTGGAAAAATTACAGTCATTAGAGGCTGAACCTGTTCTCACTAAATGTAGCTGGAGTTTTCCTACTGTTGATAACGATATTAGACCAGATCTCAGATTTGCAATTACATTATTATGCAAGGAGAAACTGTGAAACTTGCAAAGATGTCTTTTACCATTAAATTAATAGAGGGCATGGGTTTTCTTCAAAATCACTAAATATGAGTTTAATAATATCCTAATTCTGATTCATACCACTATAGAGACTCTTATTTAATATACAGATATATTGCAAGTGTTCCAGTTTGTTTGGTCTGGGCATTTTTCTTACCTCTTGCCAAGTGAAGTTGAATGGGGTGGCAATGGTTTTCCATTTAATTTTTAAATATGTTTTACATTTCTCAAAAAAAAATGCAGTGACATTTCCATTACTAAGCAAAGTTTAACTGTCAAATGTTTTTGAGAAGTTAGTCCTGTCACTGATGGTTTATTAAGAGAAGTTGTTTTATACTTCAGTGTAAATGGATTTGTAACCACTTGTCTGTGGCTTTCAGAGAACTAAAAAAATAAAGAAGGAACAAGCCTGGACAATACACAGAAAGGTCGGGATGTGTTTTTCAAACGATTTGTAGGGCTGGTAGTTTTATAGTTGTCCAAATCATTATGTCTATAGTCATTCTACAGTATAATGTAATAGGTATCTTCAGGAGGTCTTACAGATAAAAGAGGAAGGAAATGCAAGAATGACATTTTAAGTGTTTTAGACCCCATTTTGTGCAGATCTGCTCCTCTGCAGAAATTTATGATTTCAACCCTCACTATCCAAAGGTAATTCAAGCCATTGCATAAATTTCCTGAAGAACACTGGAGAATGCCAGGGAGGACAACAGCCAGGAAGGGATTCCTGGAGAAGCAGAGCTCGTAGAGGAGATTTTTCAGCTCATTACTCACTTGAGTCAAAGCCAGAGTGGACAGATTGCTGCAAAGAAGGAGTATGGGTGGGAATTGGCTGAGAATAAAAAGACTGTAGGATTGGACAGAGGAGGAGGAGGAAGGAGAAAGCTATAGGAAGAAAAGAGAAAGTACATGAAATCCGAGATGTGTTTTGGATGAGCATTAGAGGCATAGACCCTAAGATATAACAAGCAGAGATCCAGTTTAGATGCTTGACAATACACAGAAGACATTATTTCTATCTGGTTTACATTATCCTCTGTTAAACAAAGCATTTATTAGATTACATGCCCTATTATGCATGAACTCAATATTGAAAGCAATACTACTGTAAAATGTTCTGCATTTAATGTAAGAACATTCTTTTGCTCTTTTCTTTATAATTATTTTATATAAAAGAGAGAAACTGCAATGCAGGCTTTTTTTTTTGTTAGTAGTGTTTGGAAAAACAAAACAAAATAAACAAAAACGAGCAAAAACATACACACAGAAACAACAAACAAAAACCAACCAACAAACTAACAGTGCAGTATTTCAAGTACTTTAACATTTAGGTGTTTGATACTACCATAATTAACTTAATGATAAAACTCCTTTATGTCCTGTGTGAATTTCAATATTTTTAAGAACATACTTTAAAGAAACTTTAGACAAAAATCTCAGTGTAGTGCAGAAGCAAAAACATTCATTCCAGAGAAAAATATTTCTAGCAGAAGTCTCAGGATTGGCAATTAGGGGAAGGTTCAGAAATTTGGAGTTATAGAGATAGCAGGGACTCCACAATTTTAGCTTCTTATGAAAGAAAAAAATTGAAGGTACAATGAGTTTTTAAAGGTACTGCCAAATGTAAATGGAACTACTAGACCCAGTTTGAAGGCCTTATAGAGATTCTTCAGTGGTGCTCTAGATGGGTGAAGAAAAGCCATAGAGCATAGGGATAACTGAAGAGTAGGTTTTTGCAATATATATTTAAAAGTTTTCATTCCTTTTTATCAGTGAAAATTTCAAGGCTAAGCAATACTAAAATAAAAATATTAAACAAACATACATATTGAAATATCTGCTGTAGCCCTTCTTTTCATCTTTGATTGTACTGAGAAGTCACACGTGCTGTACCAGATATGTATGGTACAAGTTGTTTTTTCTCACAAATATTCTGCCCTGATTTCTCCAAGAGGCCATATAGAGTTTTCAACTGCTTGAAGGATGTGAACACCACTTAATTCAGTGTGCCATCTGGTGTTAAGAAAGATGGACAAGAGACAGAACCTTGGAAACCTGGGAGTATTTGATCAAAATATGATAGAGAAAATAGGTATAAATTATACAATAGACTCCTTATTTCTTTTTGTCTTCTTTAAAGAATATTTCTCATTGAGATAGGAGCTTCTGATAGTGCTACTTCTTTGAATAACCAGTCACATGCTATAAATAATGGATATTCTAATAAAAATAGTAAATAATTAAGGAGTTTGTCTGTTCAAACCTCTTGGTGAGAAATGTTCCCCAGTTTAGTTAGTGATCACTTCTGAAGAATAAGCCCATCAACAGAAATCAAGGGCTCCACTTGTGACAGATCTATGACCAGTGAGTCGAGTCTTCTTTGGTCCATCGTGATGTCAGTCTGCAGACCAGATGAGACTAGTGCCTAGGATATGTCAGTCAGACTCTGACACAGATAGATTGCCATCTCAATGGACAGGACAGAAAATGTGGAGTAAGAAAACAGACTTTAAGATGAAAAAAGCTTGATTAAGAGGATGAGGACAGAAAGGGAAGTAGAACTGAAATCTAATGTCCTGCAAGATCTCAGGAAGAGCTTTCTCATGCCTGAAGGGTTTTGTTGCTGTGTGCTTCAAAGGGTTGCAAGTAGTGACTTTGGGGTGCATACAACATCAAATCGCCCAGATTATGGATTTAAAAGGCAAAGTGCTACTTCAAAGCAATAGCGAAAAGTCCTTGTCTTTGTGCCTCTGAAGTGGAATTAATTGTTCCTAAGAATCTCAAAGCAGTTTTTTGTCTCCTTCTCTTTTAAAATTTATCAGCCTCATTCCATGATAATTTGCAGAGGAATTTAAAAATACATGATGAGAAGGTAGAGTTTACAAGGTGGGTTTTTTTTACCCCTTAATCATTCAAAACTGAAGAAATATCATCAGACTTTGAAGATGAAATCATCAACATCACCACCATGTCAGCTGATCCTGGTTAAGCAAAGAACAAATAAACAGAGTGGGCACAGTGCAGCCAAAAAGGTCAAAGGCTGTTACCATAGTGGCAGACTCCTGAATTATGCCCTGTCTTGGATGAGTAGCTGCTGAATGGTGTCAGGAAAGCCAGGGAAGCTTTTGGTTGACTTATCAGAGTGGGGAAGCTGGGTGGCATCAAGCTTCAGATCAAATGAGGTCTTTGAAATGATAGCTCTACCAAATTTGTTGCACATCACTGAGACGTACTGATAGCAGCCAGCCCACATTTCAGTACAGAGTGGCTCATTTTAAAATACTATAGGGAGCCATAGGAAGAGAGACTGCAGGAAAAGTGAAAAAAGGCTGAGCAGACTGAAGGTCTGATCTCCCTTTATGTTATGTGTAGATGTAAGAAATGGTGCCCTGCTCACACTGGGTCTTTACAGTCTTACTGGCACACAGAAAACATGACAGAAAATAATATCCTCTCAGACTCTGAAGGCCAATACACCAACAATTTCATAGAAACTTGCAGCTCTTGGACAACATCAAGTAGATCTGATTTCTGTTATCCTCCAGGAACATTATGATAACAGGAAAAGTTATTAAAGGGTTTTAAATAGATGCAATATAAAGCAATTTTTCCACTATGAGATTAGAAATCAAGACATCTGGGTTCAATTCCCAAGTCCACTGTAATACTGAATGAATTACACCAAAGTAAATGCCTCAGATACTCATCCATCCAAGTGGCAAGTGGTCCCTTACCTGCTGCCTTTGTTGTCAATTGCCTTTTTAACTAAATAATTTTTGTCAACTATGAGGTCTTTAGCAGCAAAATTCTATCTAATTGCAATGCTATAATACATAAAATAAGTTTTAAAAGATTACTACATTTCTGTGTTTTGTACATACACAAAGAGAAAACCCTACCCCGATAATTATCATGATCAAAGGTAACACCAAGTGTTTCCACTTCATGGAAGAAAGGTTAAGATTCATTCAAGTGAAGAGCACCCCTCTTCAAGATGAAAAATCTAAACTTGCCTATTTAAAGCAGTTACAGAACTATGTTTTTTCCTTGACTAGCTTTATATTTCATCAAAATATTCACTAGCAAATATATTTTGTTAAAGGAGCATTTTGAAAGAGACAGGTGTGATTTCAGCAAAAATTTTGCTTTCTTTTGCTTTGTGCAGTCTATTTTCAGTGTTTCAAGCAGTTTTATTGTCATTTTTGTTGGGTTTTTCTGGTAATAACTAGCTAAGCAGAAGCAGGCCTGCAATGACAATAATGCTACAGTGGATTCTGCTGAAGGTGGGAAAGAGGCACAAAGAAGGGAAGGGGGAAGTAGGCAGATACAGCCAAACTGCTCTTTTCTGGTATATTGCCAGGTTCAAAACAGTGTAATGGGATCCATCCGAGGATATTTTAGCTCTTCCCCAGGCAGGAAGAAACAATTCACATTTAGTCTTGCAGTTCCTATGTGCACGAAAGATGTAACTAGCTTCAGCAGCCTCAGGAAAGACTTGTGGACGTCAGCGGTAGCACACAGGTTTTAAGAGATTGGTTTGTTTGTTTTAATTTGTTTGTTTTCTGAATATTTTTTCTCCTCCAGTGTAGTTGCTTATGGCTGTGCAAACATTTCACTTTTCCTATATTTGTTCTACCTTGACCACTTTTTCCTACCATTTTCCACTCCATGAGGATTATCATCCCATATTTCTCTTCCATGTCTTCTTCCAGCTGTAATCCAGGTTGGACGCAGGGGATCAGATATATCCAGATGCTCAGATTACTTTGAAGGGGTGAAAATGTAATTGTGTAGTGGAAAATCTAACCTTGTGGAGTTTTAATAACAACGATTGCTCCAGTTTTACCATTTGGAGAGGTTGCTATCTGCAGCTTCATGTCATGTCCATCCTTCTAGATATCACCATCCTCTCAGTGCCAGCTGAGCATCCAGTGTTAGCACTGTGTTCTCTTCAAGTGATGAGGAGCCAAATCTGCAAAACTGTCTAAGAAACCCTTTTTTAGCATACAGCAGCCACAGCTTTCTCTGGCTGGTTCTCCAGTATGTTCCTCAGGAAAGACTCATGGACGTCAGCGGTAGCACACAGGGTTTAAGAGGTTTGTTTGTTTGTTTTCATTTGTTTGTTTTCTGAATATTTTTTCTCCTCCAGTGTAGTTGCTTATGGCTGTGCAAACATTTCACTTTTCCTATATTTGTTCTACCTAGACCACTTTTTCCTACCATGTTCCACTCCATGAGGATTATCATCTCAGTCTGGCTTTTGGCTTCCCTCAGCACTAGTCAGCAGTCACCCCCTGCCTCACTCTCCTCCTATGGCAACGGTTATGCCCTATAGCAGTGATTTTTAAGGATTATCCTCTACCCCTGCTGGCTGGGCCAGACAGGAGGGCAATTGCTAGGAGTAGCTGTCTCCTTCCTAGCTGATGCATTGTACTTGCTTTCTCTTTTATGTGTGCTGGCATGACTCGCAAAGTGTTATTTTAGTTGCAGTCATAACTAAAGCTAATAAAATGTTATTATGGTTAATTATATTCACTGGCGAGGCACTTAAACTTTACATGAAATGGCATCCCAGTAGGCTTGACTTTTCATAACATATGGCAGTTGGAATTGCAAGGTTTTAAAAAACACGTAATTTCATTAGAGTAACAAGACAACCACTTGAGTAGTCTTTTTGTGACATGTTTAATGGTGCTGCCATATGGATGACTTGTAAACAAAAAAAAACAACGCTACAGCAGGCTAGATGAGGTAAGGGACATATACATCTGGCAGAGGATATCCCAGCATGCTTCAAGCACTTCCAGCTTTAATAAGTACTTCTCAGCACCTTGTCCTTGTGAAAAGGTGCAGTGAGGTTGTGTTCATTCTTGCTGAACTACAGAACTAATTTTTATTTAAAATTGAAAAAAAAAAAAAAGGTATTTGAGCATCTTATAAAATCTCTTCAGGCCATGTTCCACTGTATACCAAGGAGCTTTTCTCACTTCTAAGCTAGCCCCATGGTTTTTTGGAGCAGAATTTTCCTACCTTTTGGGCACCTTGGAAAATTATTTTGGGATAGCATTTTATTAATGGGTATTTTGGGATAGCATGTTATTAATGGGATGCTCTAATATTAACCTACTGTAGTTAGCGTGAGCTTAGTTAAGAGTATTTATTTATAAAATCCAAAATAGTGTTACAAAGGTTTACAGGGTTGCAGGTGACAGAAAGTAAAATCATGTTTATCTGCAAGATCAAATCCAGAAGACCTGTCTCCCTCTCCATACCTAGCTGAATAGATGCAGGTGCTCTTCTAACTCGTGACACCAGGGAATTTGCTTGTGCACACTTCAGAAGGCATTTACAGATAAGACTGTTCAGCTTGGGATGTGTACAAACTTCTGTTTCTCTTTACTTGAGGTTTGTCACTGGTTTCATGTATGATCGTATTTCCCCATCTTCTCAGTTCTTCCTCAGAATATTGGACCTCAGTTTGAAAGATGGTTCTGAATTCCTAGGCTACCAACTTTCCTCAGTGTTTTGGAAATAGCTTCTATGTCTTTGGGTAGATGTTTGGCAATGATTCTGGCAGATCCTTATCTGTAGAAAAGTGGTACTTCTTTGTGCCTGATAAAGTAATTTGAAAACATCATAAAAACTGTCACCATTCTCCAGAACATATACCTCATATCAGGATGTAGCTGACAACCATATTTTACAGAAAGCAGCCTGCTACTGGCTCCTGACTGAAATTATGTATGATGATAGATAACCACTACAAGGTGTTAATCTCCAAAAAGGCATGACTTCATCACACTGCCTGGATTTTTAGATATACCACAATAAAAGCTTTTAAATACTCTTCCAATGGAATTTGTATCAGTTGTCCAATCTAACCTGATAATCACTTTTGCTGTCACAGTTTTGAGTGGTTCCAAGCAGGTCTGTCAAATCAGGACATGAACAGAAAACAAGGAGAGGAAAAGACACTCTGTGGATAGGATTGCATTTGTAGAGAATATGGAAGCACCTGATTAGACAAATAGATATGTGAAGTGGAGAAAATCTGTAGGTATTCTCCATGGGCACTGAGGGATAGGAAAGCCAAACACTGAAATAGTCAGATAAAGCAGGTTAATGGGGTGGAACTTGAAGAAGGAAATTTGCAGAAGGAAAGGAGAAACAGACTGAGGGAGAAAGGGAAGAGCCCTTCCCATCCAGCACAGCAGAAAAGGTGAGACTAGGACCAACAGAAGAGTGGTGGACACCAACAACTTGGAGACCGCAGAAGCGCTGAGATGGTCATCAGAAGAACGCGTAGTGTTCATTATAATGTAGGAAATTAGAGCACTTCTATTCATTGTGGAATAAGGAAAGCCCTCTTGGTTTTAGCTTTCCTAAGCTACATTTTGCCCTTTTAATGGGTGACTTCAGGGCTCATTAAAGACCAAAACTGGTAACACAAACTTAAGGAACACAAAATGTGAGCAGATGTTAGGCAATCTCTTGTGTGTGTAATTCTGCCCCGGTACCTACCATGTCAGTTGTGACCTATAATAATAACACCTCTGAACTTTCACTTCTGTGCTCCTTTTAACCACAGACTGCAGTAGTTTGCGACTGTGTGATGAGTTTGTGATGTTGACAACTGGAGACCAGAATTAAACTACTAAATTCTTTTTAACAACAATGAAACATAGGATGCAAAGGCTCTAGAGGAAATCTAACTTGCTAACTCTGCTTTTAAAAATATAATTTGCCAAGAAATAGTCCACAATTTACATATCTATTTTATTTTAAAACATTTTTTAAAAACAAAGAAGTAGTAATCTTGGCAGAGCCTTTTGTCTAAAATGCAGCAAAGATATTATGAAGAGATTTTTACAGTATGTTTCCACATTATTTTTGCTCTGCAATCTAGACCTGTGCAAAAGCTTTCTTATATATTTTCCCTTTATGAATGGAAAATAGTAAGCAACTTTAGGGTTTCATTAAAGCCAGAGAATAAATCAATTTCCAGTCTACTTTGGGATAATAGTCCCAATGGAAGATCCTTTGTGTCTTGATACTGTGAAAGTCACGTTGTCCAAAACTGCCCTTCACACAAAAAACAAGCTTAACTAATTGGGTCATTCACATACTCCTTCATAATTCTAATATATTTTCTAGTTACTTTGCTTCCAAATATCATTTAACACCTCAAAAGCCAATCTCTTCAAGCAAAGGTGAGCATTTATTAAGTTTTTTCCTTTTTTTCCACTACAAAACTGGCTTGCAATGGGAGACCTACTTGCATCTGAATATTTGATCTGGAAGACACAAATTGGGCATTTTTAAAGTGTGTTTAAAAATCAGTGGATAGAGGTTTCTGAAGAAGAACAATGGGTAACCACGGAGTATAGGATGTTTTTGAACTTTTTGAGTGTGTTTGTATCTGATAATTATTCTAGTTTGTGGATGCTTTGTTTGCTTTTCTGTCCTACTGCATTGTGTGCTGCTGCATTTCAGGTGCATATGGATCATTACATGGATGCTGATAGCAAAATTTCCATTTCATAAATAAACCAAAAACCAAAGGAAAAACAGTGAAGTTTCTCTCCTAACCCACATAGAGGGCAAATTATAGAGGCCAGGCAAGGATAATATAAATGTATGATTGACAGCTGACAGAATGCCAGTGAAAATTTCTCTCCCCCTTAGGATATTGTTTTGATAATCTTTGACGATTTAATACTTTATGGAACTAGAGATTTTTCTTTTGTCTTATGGATATTTTTTTGAGGGGTGGGGGTTGCACTTGTCAATTGCACATCAAAATAGGGTGGATAGACAGGGAAGTGAAATGTAAACAACAGCTCCAGGTTTGGTTTTCTCCTTGGGCTGTTGAGGGATGTTTTTATAGATGAAGGTTAACAGAGCACAGTGGTGGCCTTCATCAGTTCTTAAGGACATTTGTCTAAATGCACACACACAACTCAGCTAACCACAGTGTTATTACCTGTTCTTGTACCTTATAGTCAGAAAAGTCTATTCCCAAGTATAACTGTAAAGGAGCATAATGGACTTACATGTTTATGGTATTTAAAGACTTTACATTTGCCTAGAAATATGTATATTGTTTTTTGTTGGCATGTCCATCATTTCACTACAAGGTCTATCTGTCTGCTTGGTCACTGTCTGTTTTATACACCTGCAAAGTTTTTGTGAGCATGTGTTGATGTCTACTCCAGCTGAGACATTGCACCCAAATGTTGAGTGCCCTGATCACACTGGGGTGACACGTAGTGCTCACACACACACAGAGCACGTGGCATCACTGCCACAAGTATTCGGTCCTTGGGACTTCACATGAGTTCGATGTCCTCAGGCTTCTCCAGCCCCAGCCATTGTGACTTCCTCTCCCTCACCAACAGCACTGCTTTCTTGGAGCAGCAGCAGCAGCTGAGGAGAATCAGGGTCCTTGTCCCTATTTGTCATCTGGCCACCCTTTCAGCTCAGCATTGACTTGTGCCTTGCAAGATGGGTGAAATAGCCAAGTTTCCTCTTCCATCGTTATGCTGAGCCTGCAATGCAACAAAGAAGAAAACATAAGCAAAGCAAGCTTTTCCTGTGGAAGACTGCAGATATGAGTCTAAATGCACTGAAGAAGCAGATCTGTTGGGCTAGTTGATGCCTTTTGTAGAAACATCATCAGTTTTCCCACTAGAATCCGATTTTAAAACATTTTTTTGCTCTGACGTCTATGGTTCCATGTCAAGTTTTCTTGGTTTGCAAGTAAAATATAATGCTTATCTTGTGAACAAAGATAGCTCTGAATGTTAAGGTACATCTTGTTTTTCCCAATACTAATATCAGGAAGAGAGCTCTTCAGGCCAGACAGTTTTACACATGTAACTGTACTAATTTCAGATAATACCTTCCGTGACACGGATGTCCATTGTTTTTGGTAGGCTATCATCCTTGTTACTGACTGGAACTTGCTAAACAGTTCTGTAGATAATAATTCATAAAATAATTCAGTTTCTTCTACTGAATAAGTTTTAAAGTAGGGAAGGGTGGTTACACATCTTCCCAACAATGGAGCTTGCAGGGACCGCCCTGAGCATCCTTGGGCTTGAGCCCACCTCTGATGTAGTTACACCAAAGTTGAAATGATGCTAAAGAGGTGAGGACAGCTTCACTCTGAATTGTACCTTTTCAGTCTCATATAAATATTTTGATACCAAAAGGAGATTCTGATAAAAAAATAAATTAAATAAATTGTTTTCAAATGTTTATAGATACAGTGAATCCCAGTTGAAGAGTACCTTTTGAGTTTCATTGTGAAAGCCATGTGTTCAAAGAATGATGAAAATTAAACTATGAAGCTTCACATCAGGTTACTTTATCATGGAACTTTTTTTACCTGGTTAGCTGAGACAGACGTAGGTACTTGAATATATTAACATTGTGGTTTGCTGTAGTTTTGGAGATTAATCCTTTAAAAATACATCCAAGTAGCCTTTCGTACAGGCATGTTTCCACTGAATGCAGTGGGACTACACTGACGTGTCTGTGACCTGGTAGTTACTTTCAAATACAATGTGATTTAGGTAGTCTATGACTAATTTGCTGGGGTCTGTTGAAGTGTTTATGAAGATTTCTTCTGTTTAAATTACACCACGTAAAATTTTGCTACTGATATGCTATTGGACATCATGTGTCCTCGTAAAAGAAGATACGCTCTCCTTTTGTGTTCTTAACCTTTTCTGTCTGCCACATGCCCATTTCTTTGTGTCTAGGATGGCCTCTATGTTGTTTTCCTTTACTTACTTTATGCAAAGGCAAATAATACTTGTCAATTTATTTGTGGTGCTCTCAGCTGCATAGCAAATGCTCTTCTGCTTGATAAGATGTTGTTGCTATCTGTAATTATAGTTCTGCTTATGCCCTTGAGGAAGAACATCTGCTATATCCCATTTATGAGTTACATTTCATCCTCTCATTTCTGTGGCATTATTCTGCACCACAGTGATGTGGTGGTCTCCCATGCCCTTTGCAGCAGTTTTTCCTGTTGTTCTGTACAGCAGGGTCCTCCTTGCCTTCCTCTTCCTTCAGCAGCCCATCGTGCTGTTGTCATTGGCCTGCTCCTCAGTGTGGGCAATGTATTGGCTTGTCTGATTCAGCTGGGAGGGAAATGGGAAAGGTATGCAAGTTGCTCCTACAACAGCCTGTGTCGGCTGGGAACAAATGTGCAATGGAAGCCCCAGGACAAAATGCTGCAATGCTCTTACCAAAATGAGGCTGCCAGGGTCAAGACCACACAGTTAAAACAGGAGATAAAAAGAGGGGCAAAAAAAACAACCTTCTCTTTTTGGACACTTAACAGTAAAATTCTGCCTACTTGGCATATTATTCCCACTGTATTGCTTGCCGCTGTCATTTACTGTTCCATGTAAATCAGCTGAATGATCCTGTGTGAAGCCTCTGTTCTTCCACAGTTATATTTTTTCTTTTAAAGTGATTTCTTGATAATAACATGAGACAATGTTGTGTAGCTGGTAGAATTTGAGGGATAATATTTGTATTTTTTGAATAGTCAAAATTAACTGAATTTTTAAATATTTTTGTAATGTTCACTCTTGTGTAAAAACATTTTTCAAAATTATACATCATTTTAATGAATAATTAATACATATTTTTACATGGCCAGAGTTATGTGTAATGAATACAAACCAAGGAGACTATGTCAAAGAAATTAAAATGTTCAGGTTTTAATAAGAGCTGGGGACAAGACAGAGGTCGTTACTCACAATATCCAAAGGGAAAAAAAGTAGAAGACAGAGAGTGTTAGAGCCTTATACATGTATCCTGGTCTCTATCAGACTAGCCACCTTGTACAGAACTCACTGAAGGTTTGTCTGCTTGAAAAAGTGTTGTCATCCCTCAGCAACCCTGCCAGTGCTGGAGCCAGTGGAGCAACCTGAGAAAGGTCAGTCCTAGATTTCTTCCTTCCCTGGCTCATCAGTTCAGCACAGTGATTTTTGAAATAATGTTGTGGCTTTATTATAATAAAAGCTGGGTTATTATTGCATTGAGATGAGCTGGAAGATATGTGTGTGTCTCCCAACAGCTGAAACAAGAACTTAGCATGAATGTATAAGGTAAATAGCTTACAGTGTCAAGGGTAATATTTATCGCAAATAATCATGCAGAACTGGAAGAATAAGGAAGTGTATGTTGAAAATATAAATTGATTGGTACACTTGCCAGTTGACTGTGTGTTGCAGGATTAAAGGGACAGTGCAGTGTTCAGGATTTTACTCTTTTGTAGAAGAGGATTGACATAGGCTTTCAAAAGAGTGAAATTCTTAAAAAATAAAATATAATAAAAAAAAAATATCTAACACAGCCTTTTATGTTTAATAAGAGGGGGAAAGACCTTAACAGGTTGGAGGTTGGACAAGAGTTGAGGATGGCCTGAGCAAAGCAACAGACACAAAAACTGTTTTACTTGAAGTACATTGAACACATTGAGGTAGGAAGGGATGAGGACAGATAACAGCAGTATAAGACCAGCAGTATAAGACCAGCAGTAATTGCATCTAATGCTAACCTAGATGTTAGGAGAAAGACACTTAAATGTAAAGTGGCATAGTGGATATGGGACTGGTTACTTGGTTATGAATCCAAACCAAGGAGACTATGTCAAAGAAATTAAAATGTTCAGGTTTTAATAAGAGCTGGGGAGAAGACAGAGGTCATTACTCACAATATCCAAAGGGAAAAAAAGTAGAAGACAGAGAGTGTTAGAGCCTCATACATGTATCCTGGTCTCTATCAGACTAGCCACCTTGTACAGAACTCACTGAAGTGGATATGGGACTGGAACCATATAAAAAGATGGACAAAACCAAAAACAATATGGATGCCTTGAGAGAAATCATGAAAATTACAAATTTAGCCAAGTACCTTGTGGGAAATAGCTGAGAAGTACATACAGGAGAATCACAGTAGAATGGGAGAACACAGGTCTGTGAGCAATATGTACAGTGTTTCACTGCCATGGAAACTGCTGAGTTCTTTGCACGAATGGTGGATAACCCAGTGCAAATCCCTGAAGGAAAAAACAACCAGGAAAATTATCCATGAATAGCAGTACTGAGATGGGCTTCACTCTTTGTCCTTTGTATTACAGAAATTAAGGAAGTGAAATTTAAAAGTTAATTTCCTCATAGAGACAAAGGAGAAAACAACAAGTGGCTCTTTTGAGAACAGATAAGCTTATCTCCTTTATCTCATCCAAGAAGTGAAAACGTGTAAATGTATCAGTACTGAAATTTGTGTTTCAAGAGAAAAAGAAGTTAAGAGGTAGGAAAGGATTTAAGAGCAAAAGAGTAACTCCTTGGGCTCGTAGTTGTGGTTACAGAAATGTCACCACCCAACCTCAACACTAAATAAATAAAGATTAAGAATGGACTTATAGAGAAGAACTGAAGGGGGGATGAAAGCAAAATTATGGTTGGGGCAACAGAATAGTTGAGCAAAGGAAAACAGGAGAATAGGGACTGAGGGCTGAAGGTTTGAAAACTCAAGGGTTGATGAAGAAATGTAGAAGAGGCAGAAGGGAAAAAACATAGGAAATTAAATGAGTAAGGAGAAGAAGAGAAACAAAGATAGATAAAGGCGGTATGCAATCAGATCTATAAACATGATTAAATATTATCAATGCCTTGCTCCAGAGCAGCGACTGTGCTGTCTGGAAATTGCTCCCATCGAGGCAGGGAACAGTGATGGTGGGGCTGGTTATTTGGGAAGGTGGGGTAACATGGGACACTGTACCATGTGGCACTAATGGGATCACCAGCATCTGATGGTATCCAATGTCTCTGCTGTGTCTAAGAGGAGTCAAGGTCTCTCCTTCCTTCTCTTCATCTCTTCTTCTTCCTTTTAGGGAGGGGAGGGAGGATACTCACCGGGAAAAAAGTTCTTGTTCTTGCATATACACATACACTTGCCCACACACATGTGCACACACACTCTCAGTTTCTTGAGGTGGTTTGTACTGTGTTCTGAAGAGGAAAATGGGAAAAGATGCAAATTTAAATACATATGGGGTTTTTTTTGAAGGAAGGAGGGACAAGGAACAGGAGAGTGCTGACATCTGGAGAGTGGTAACAGCTGTGAATGCCTCAGGGCCAGGGACTTTTGTTTCTGACCTTAGGGAGAAACCAGAGAGTAGTGACCACATGGAGTGGCTGCAAGGAAGAGTGAGGGCAGAGGGGAGACAGAACTGGCAGCCCCTTATTTTTGTACCCTGGAGCCTTGGTAATATATCTCCATAAAGAGGCCAGCGCATGTCCATATGAGAAGTTAGTCCTTTCTCTCTGAAGTCATGTTAAAAATAACTCGCGTTGGGCCTTGGGGCATTGCACTATAATGAAGTTAAAAGGATAAATGCTATTAAATGTCTGAATAATGTTGCTAACATAGCTTGTCTTCCTGATCATTTTGTTAAACTATAGTAACGTACAATCATGTCACCATTAATACTTCCTGCATGTGCAGGAAAGAAGAATACAAAGAGTATGAAATATCAATTGATTTTAGGATGGTGTTTTGTATTGAAAACAGCTGTATAACTTATCCTCTTATATGGCTGATGGCGGGTACTGGAAACATCACACATTTTTACTGTTGAAACAGAGTGCAAACTATTCAGAGCGATACACATACATCTGTACCATATTATACTGTGTGCATGACTGCCATCATTTTATGGACTCAATATCTGTCCAACCATTATTTTTATTGTGTCTCATAACTCCATAGTCAGTCCACCTGTAGAGCCTGAAAGTTATCAAGTTAGTGTGTTTTGCCATTGTCATGTGTCCAGTTTTCAAATTAGAGTGTTTTCCAACTGGACTACAAATAAGCAGAACTGCTATTCTTATAGCTATTTTTATTTTAACTATACTCATTCCTATTTATCATTGCAGTCTGTTGGAACAAGTCTAGTTTCCGCCAAAGAGATTTTTTTTTTTTTCTATGGGAGAAGGGAACATGTACCATATTTTTCATCTCCTTTTTATTATTATTTAATTGTTCCCACACTTCATACTTGTTTATTGCTATCACATTAAAAAGCAGGAATGGTTGTCCAATTCTTGGGTTATAAAATCTCCCTGGCACGTTATTGAGACTCACTTAGACAGTGAGTGATCACTCAGACATCAAAGACAGCTAGAATCCAAATTCTTCTTTGAAGATGAATAGCTATTCTTAAACCACACTCAACACATTCTGGGCAAGGCCCTGGTGCCATAGTCTTTACTCACTCTAGTTAGCAATGGCTTGAATAATTCCATTTTTTTCTTGGTCTTCTCTGTTATATATGTCCCTCTCCACATTTTTTTTTGTATCTGTCTACATCCTCTTTCCAAATTTCTACCTACCTCTGTACTTTCCTTTTTTATTTCACAATCTCATATTAATTCCCTTTGTCTTTTTCTGATGTATCCCTGAGCTGATATCTGTGGCTTCTGCCCACCTTCTTTTCCATCTTCCTCTGCCCAGAGTCCCACCTTCTAGTGCCTCTTGCCATGAAGCTGTTGTTGCCCTTCCAAATTTGCTTCCAGTTGCAGCTCTGTTCAAGACCTCAGCTGATCCTGGGCTATAGCACCTGCAAACTCCCAAGCTCCTCCCATTGTTCCGTGGGCAGATGGTGGACAGACACCTCTAAGGCAGGTATAGTCCATGACCCTTGGGTGTGCTGATGTTCACGTAAAGTGCTGGCTGTGTGAAAGTTGGCAGTCCAAGGACCTACAAGGTGTCCCAACACCAGGATAGTCATAGACCCTGAGAACCCCCAGTTCTCCACATGACAACCACATGTGCTGTTAGGAAGTGTCATTCTTCACTGGTCTGGTCTTCTATGCTACCACATTCATCACAGTTCTATATTGGAAGCTCTATAAAAGCAGTTGACAATGTGTGGCTGCTTGAATACCATGTCAGTTCCTACACAGAAAAGTCTAAGAGGCCTTTAGGTGTTGCAGCAAGCCCACAGGTTGTGATACAGCTGTATTTTCAGCCACCAAAGTGGCAGCCTGACTCATTTTAAATTATTACTCTGTTCTAGTGTCTGTATTAATCTGATTTCACACGTTTACAAACCAGCTTCCAAAGTTCAAAAATCTTTCAGAAGTTTTATGGACTAGAACTACAAGGCTGAGCTTTTCCAAGAAGCCTATGGGACTAGGTCTTTTAATGAGACTTTATGAGAACTAAAATGGGTAGGTTTTGTGGACCACCACTGTGTTATTATGCTTATTAAGTTGTCTGTAATGTACCCTGCGGTCTTTGCAGTCTAGGAGAGAAACATCTGGTCCATGAAGGTTTCCATTTGTATCTATTTTGTTAACTACATTAAGCAACTAAATAAAAAAAAAAAAAAAAAACAAAACAAACAACACATAATGCAATGAAAACAGAACTACCAAAGCTAAAACAGTTTGAGGTCAAATTAGTCACAAAACTGTATAAAATATCATAATTATTACAACCAGCAACAGTTTTAAATTTTTACCCAGAATTAGGGACAATGATAAACCTTATTCATCTACTACTCCTCAGCAACAGACCATTATCCATGCAGTAGAGATATCTATGTGTTAGACTCTAAACAAACACGGGCTTCTGTTGCCCATGACCTCATTCTGATTCAAAGATGTTTAATTACATTACTAAAGGACTAGATCCCATTTATTGTAGTCTGCTACTCACTTGTTTTTTAAGATTCAGGCTTTGTTCTTTGCTGACATAACCATGCAATGTTACCCAGAGAGGCTGAAGAAACATTGAGGAACACTGACATTTGCTCATCATACATGTGGAAGATGTCCCATCTCCACTGACAGACAAATGCCTGAAAGAGAAGAGCATCAAGTCACACTGACATTAATATTTAAGTGGGTAATCTCTGATCACATAAGGCAGACTGATCAGTTGTAGGTGAATTTTTTTCTCTCATTGGCAAAGTATTAAATGAAATAATACTGGGAACAGTGGCTTAACTTTTGAAACTGTTTGGTGAGATTAAATATGACAGTTTAAAGTGGGAGAACAAAATCCGTGAAATTCCTGTTTCAGCTAACTGTCTATAATGTGAATTTACAGTGAACAGCTAAATTTAGGCAACTTGAATGCACTCCAGAGAGCTGGGACTGCCGAAATAACAAGTGTCATATGTTTTAATTGAGAAAGACATTCTTTTCAGCTGATTTTTGTTGGTAGGAATTTATTCTAAATCAGTTGTCCAAATTTTCTTGGTAGCCATGTGAAACAATCATTTATAGAGAGTAATTCAGTCACTTAACTTCAGCTGAGTAAAATAGGCCTCTAGAAGCTCCTGTCTCTCTTTGCTGAGTATAGTACAAACCTGGACAATTAGCTTAATTAGACACCTACTTTAGAGAAAAACATATGTTTAGTGTGCATTTTAAGTTATCATTCTAAGGTGTGCAATATACAGAAGGTTTTTCATGAACAAGTTTATGGAAAACTCAGAAAAGGCAGGAGCCAAGAAACTGTGGATGCATGGGGGGTCTGCCTTCCACTGGAGACAGGCTGGATTTCATCATGGTCCTGGGGACCTCAGAACAGGTGGACACACCTGTTGGTTGCTAAATGAAAAAAGTTTTGAACATGTATAGACCTGTGCAAAGTTAAATAACTGTGTCAAAAGGAGATATTTCCTACTATGTAGAGTGACATTTTAGAAGATATACTTGATACCAACTCTTTTTTTAGCCTTGGTGTCTCAATATGGCCCTCAAATGTGACTTGAAGAAACATTTCTCTATGTGTTTGCTACCTGTATTGCTCTGTCATGTTCATCATAAGAAAGGCCTGTGATTTTGAACTTATAAAGAGTACTGAAGTTTATAAGCATGAAATTTTTATCTAAGAAGAAACCAGAGGATCAGAATTGATAGACAAAGACAATATTTGCTGGGCCAAAGCTAGAGACAACGCTCATTTCCCTCTGTAAAAGAAATTACAGTTAGAAGCCAAAACCATCAAGTTTACACAAGGATTATAGGAACCTGAAGTAGTCACCGGAACATCTGAAACAGATGTATTTCCTTGGAAATTTTGTTCCTATTTTACATGGTCAAGCCCTCAGTCTGGCGTACAAGTATGTAAAAACGTCTAGTGAACTTGCTGTCAATCTACACAAAATATTTGAGAGATGGAAAGTAATAAATAATTGAAGGGTACTTAAGTCCTAAGATCACGTTAGAGTTAGTGGGAAACTCAATTCTCAGTAGCCATGAAGGTTATTGGAAAAGTCATTTACATCACTACGGTGAATATAAAGGTACCTCTATATGTATTGCAGGTTTCAGTAAAAATGGCACATTAATATGCACAAATAGACGTGGAAATTTTGGGCTTATTCCATGGGTTTAAAGGGTTTTATTTCCTTTTTTAGGATAGCTTTAGCTAAAACAGACTACAAGCTATGCATTTCCATTGTCAAATTAGATAAATACCCATGAGATTTTATTTTCAGTTATGAACACATAATTTACAAATTTGACACCTTCTACTACGACCGATAATATCATCGGGGTGGAGGAGGAATGGTTGACGAAGGCTTACTGTCCATTTCTTGAATAAATATAAAAATGCCCTGATGATTCTTATATTTTCATACTGATAAAACGTGGTGTTTGCAGTATTTAACCATATTCTGAGGGTAAATGCACGGCTGAACAGCACTCAGTACTTTTGAACTAAAGATTACTCAATTTCTCAAGTATAAAGTTTGGCAACTTCTGTTGAAATCCTCTCAGACAGCAGCTTCAAGAGGCCGTTTCCCTCCTGCCCATCATACTGTGAGAGAGCAACCTCAAACCCAGGGATGTGAAGTGTCCTAAAACACTGCAGCAAGCTTGGCCAGACCTCATCCATCAGCTGGTGTTTTCATTTCATTAGGATAAAAAGCTCTAAACACACAAGTGCCAAAAAAGAACAATGAGAATCTTGGACAGAGGTGTCTCCTAGTTAATACAAATGGAAGTACACAGAAAAAGGCAGATTATATGACATTTTCTTCACTTCCAGGAAATTATATGAAAATATTATTTTACATGTTTTCAACTTACATATTTAATATTAGTGGATTTATATGCTGACTTGTTCGTGCTATATTGGGTTAAACCAGAAATGCCCTTTTCAAAATGGCTCACTTCTACTTACTGGCACCTTGGAAAAGGAAGCAACTGAGGGCACCAGGAGTCTTATTTGTAGGTGAGAAGATAAGCTGCCATCCACTGCCCCAGTCGTGAGTGGGGTGGCGAAGGAAGGGGAGGAGGGCAGAAGACAGAAGGCCCTATACAAGGGGCAGAGCAAGGTAAGGCATGAAAAAGTCTAACTCAGTTGTTTCCATGTGAAATCTCTTTCTTTATGGTCATAAAAGATGACTTCCAGATCCTTGCATTATCAAAGGCTTGAAGCAAATGGTGAGGTGGATACCTGGGCAGTTTTGAAGGTCAACACTGTCATCAGCTTGGCTCTGAAGATTCTAACATACAAAATTAGTACAATATTCAATGTGAATGCCTCAAGAGTAAAGCTATTTTGGTCCTAGAACGTTGATGGTTGAGTTTCCCTTTACTGGCCTGTGTATCTCTTAATAGAAAATTTCCTAGCTCGTATTTTTTTTCTGAAAATTGGTGACATAAAATTAATTTCTGCCTAAAAATATTCATCTGAGATGTATATTATGTAACTATTTAAATCATGGTCAGACAAATGAGACTTCTTCCAGTATTTTGATCTGAAGTAGGCAAACAACAAAAGATGTGGAGGGGGGAGAAGGAGAAGAAGCAACCTAAAGTTCATCTTATTTAACAGATAGCAGTAACTATCTTAAAAGTGATTGGTTTATTATGTATACTTTAAGCATCTACATAAAGCAGATTTCCATACCCACAGTGTGGTCATTAAGAAGGGAGAGAGAGAGGGAGGGATCTAGCTGACACCACCACAATAATTTTTCTTGTGCAGACACTGAGCTGGAAGCTCCACATTTTGACAGATTTCCCTCAAAATAAAGATCCTCAACACTGTAAGTAAGGAAATATTAGTTGTGGCATAAAAATAAGCAGAACACAACCCTAGCTTTGAAGAATCAACTAAATTTAGACCTACACGTGTAGATTTTGCTCTCAACATAAGAAGTTCAAAGAGATATATTGCTACTAGGTATGACAGCGAAAGTAAAATTGCCACTATGCTCCATTATCATTCTGTACAAAATCAATATCAAAACAACCCAAGTCTAGACACATAAACGTCAAACTATTTAACAAGAAGCAGTTAGTGCAGAAAAAAACACTTAAATGGCAATTGAGGTAGTCTGATGGGTCTTAAAGTAGCTTACCAGGATTTATGTAAGATAAAAACATTTTAACTAAGCATGTAGAACAAAGCCTGGGGGCTTATGGCTAAGAACAATATCAGAAGAACATCTAAGCTCTTTATCGTACCTGTCAGGTCCTAGTACTTGGCTATACTGTCAAAGGTGGAAGGCCTTCTAAACCACCTAATTTCCTCCTTGATTTTAGGTTTTAGGTTATTTAATAAAATTACCATTCACCTACTACTCACAAGATAGAGTGTCCACAAAAACACGTTTGAGTTATTCCTGCTACTCATATAAAATCTATCATTTTCAGGGTGTTTTTTCCAGTTTTTACATGTCGTTCCCTACTGAGAGCTGACAAGATGGTTGTTAGCAAGTAATATAGTCCCAGAAATTGATTTTTTGAGTGACATATCACAACAAAATTAACAATAAAAATACTAAAACGGCTAAACAGTGAAACTCATTTTAGTTGAGGAAATAAGAGTGATGGAACAACTAGAAAGTACAGAAGCATTAACTTAAAAATTAACAAATATTTTGTTCTTAATTTCTAAAGTTTATTTTTTAATTCAAGTGGCTTTCTTTTGGCTTTCAAACAGACCTAAAATAAAAAAGAAAATCCAATTAGGGCTTAGGTGGAACGAAACAGATTTACTTGGTTCATAATTCATTTTCATTGGATCACAGTTCATTGTTGCTTTGTGTGCAAACAAAAGCCATTCTGATTCTGACATGAATACCATTTTTTTCTGATTTGGTCAAAAACTAAAAATGAATCCATCGCTAACCCAGTTGAAATGAAACCTAGCTGGGGTATTGCAGTGCTGAAATAAAACATGCCATCAATGTAAATAGAACAAAAGGAGATTTTATTGTCTAAGACATTTTTCATTTCACAGCCTTCAGCAGAAGTCATTAACAGACCTCTATAGCACAGTGAGCTCAGCAGGGAAATTTGTTGCTGATTCCCAGACTAAAGGAGAGGACCTATGCTATACGTAGGAAATCTTACCCATTAACTGAATAAATATGAATCTTAATAGAAAGCTATTATAACCTCAACAACAGATTTGCTATATTTTGAGTAGTATGCATTATTTAAGGCAACTAAGGCAATTCGCAATATTAATCTTACATGTTTCATTTGAAGTAATCAACTTGCCGAAGTAAGAATGAAACAACTAATGAAATGGCTGGTTCTGGAACAGCCCTTGTGCCTTGTGATGCTTTTACTGTAACCTGTGCAAATGGAGGAGATGCAGAGCTGCAGTGAATCTGTTGTGAATTCAGGCATGTGTTAAGCATGGCTCTGGACAGGTGCCAATATGGCCAGTTTTATAAGGGGACAAGAAATAGAAGGCGTCCAGGTGTGACACCATTCACTTTGCTCCTCTGAACATGTTGTCTCCCAAAGCAGATATTTCTTATCTATACCCAGAAGAGTAATTTGTGGCTTCAGACTGACTTAAAAACTTTTGTTATGCTTTTTTCTTTCTTCAAACTCTATTACACAGCAAAAGAGCATGAAATTTCTAGTAAAATGCAGTGTGTTTTTTAAGGTAACTAACAAATGGCTTATCTATTCTGAGAGATGATCACGAATATAACTAAGCAATGCCTGACTTCAGTCATTACAGCAACCCCATTAAGTCATTTGGATAATTGCAGTCTCAATGTTAGGAAAAGATCTAAGGATTTTGCAATCATTGTATTGTTTCCAATATAATGGTATTCTGCTTAGGACACCTTGGCATGTGGATGTGCAAATCACTATTTATGACTATCTTCTTCAGCTGGCATGTGAATTCATGGAGGAAACCAGACTGCTTTAAAATGGGATAAACGAGGATTTGAGTGCTATGATCCATGTGTTTATACTGTGTGGAAGGCAACTGATACCTGGACAGACTTCAGACTTCGCAACAAGTCCCATAAAACTAAACTGTTCAACCACCAAAGGCAAATGCAAGATCTCTATATGACTATTGTGTTCATCCAAAGGGGGCATGGATGCATCACACTACACAAGAAAGTCTGCAGCTTGTAGTTTAGGTCTTCCATTTCTAATTGTATTCTTGTACAGAAAAAATTCCTGAGTGCAAGGAATGAGGAATACTCCAGTTGTCTTCTTCCACTTTGGCTGAAGTCCCTTCGTTTAGGCTTCATCCATCTTCTATACCACAGAGATTACAGAGCCACAGAATCACAGAATGTTAGGGATTGGAAGGGACCTCAAAAGATCATCTAGTCCACAACTCCACAATCCCCCTGGGCAGCCTGTTCCAGTGTTCTGTTACTCTCACTGAGAAGAAATTTCTTCTCAAATTTAAGTGGAACCTCTTGTGTTCCAGTTTGAACCCATTACCCCTTGTCCTACCTTTGGTTGTCACCGAGAAGAGCCTGGCTCCATCCTTGTGACTCTCACCCTTTATATAGTTGTAAACATTAATAAGGTCGCCCCTCAGTCTCCTCTTCTCCAAGCTAAAGAGCCTCAGCTCCCTCAGCCTTTCCTCATAAGGGAGATGCTCCACTCCCTTCATCATCTTTGTTGCCCTGCGCTGGACTCTCTCCAGCAGTTCCCTGTCCTTCTGGAACTGAGGGGCCCAGAACTGGACACAATATTCCAGATGCGGTCTCACCAGGGCAGAGTAGAGGGAAAGTAGAACCTCTCTCAATCTACTAACCACCCCCCTTCTAATACACCCCAGGATGCCATTGGCCTTCCTGGCCACAAGGGCCCAGTGCTGGCTCATGGTCATCCTGCTGTCCACCAGGACCCCAAGGTCCCTTTCCCCTATGCAGCTCTCTAACAGGTCATTCCCCAACTTATACTGGAACCTGGGGTTGTTCCTACCCAGATGCAAGACTCTATACTTCCCCTTTTTATATTTCATTAAATTTTTCCCTGCACAACTCTCCAGCCTGTCCAGGTCTCACTGGATGGCAGCACAGCCTTCTGGCATGTCAGCCACTTCTTCCAGCTTGGTGTCATCAGCAAACTTGCTGATAGTGCACTCTATTCCCTCATCCAAATCATTGCTGAATATATTGAATAATACCAGCTCCAGTACTGACCCTTGAGGCACTCCACTAGATACAGGCCTCCAACTAGACTCCACCACAACTCCCTGGCAGCCCACCTCACTACCCGATCGTCCAGACCACACTTTCTCAGTTTAGCTGTAATGATGCTGTGAGAGACTGTCAAATGCTTTACTGAAATCAAGGTAGACCACATCCACCACTCTGCCATCATCTACCCACCTCGTTATGTCCTCATAAAAGTCTATGAGGTTGGTCAAGCATGACTTCCCTTGGTGAAGCCATGCTGACTGCTCCTAATGACCCTCTTATTCTTGATGTGCCTTGAGATGGCACCAAGGATAAGTCGTTCCATTACTTTCCCAGGGATGGAGACGAGGCTGACTGGACTATAGTTACCTGTGTCCTCCTTCTTGACCTTTTTGAAGACTGGAGTGACATTTGCTTTCCTCCAGTCCTCAGGCACCTCTCCCATTTCCCAAGACTTGGCAAAGATGATGGAGAGTGGTCTAGCAATGACCTCAGCCAGCTCCTTCAGCACCCGTGGGTACATCTCATCTGGACCCATGGATTTATGGATGTCCAGATTGCCTAATTGCTCCCTAACCCAGTTCTCATCAACCAAGGCAAACTCCTCCATTGTCTTGACTTCCTCTGGGGCCTCAGGGGTACGGGGCTCCTCAGGACAGCCTCCGGCAGAGTAGACAGAGACAAAGAAGGCATTCAGTAACTGCCTTCTCTGTATCCTCTGTCACCAGGGCACCCACCTCGTTCCCCAGTGGGCCTACTGGTGTTAGTTTTATCTGCCACATATTTGAAAAAGCTCTTTCTGTTGTCTTTGACCCCTCTCGACAGGTTTAATTCTAAGGAGGCCTTAGCTTTCCTAGTTGTGTCCCTACATCTTCTGACAACACCCTTATATTCTTCCCAAATGGCCAGCCCCTCCTTCCATTATCTATAAACCCTCCTCTTCCACTTGAGCTTACCCAGCAGTTCCCTGTTTAACCACACAGGTCTCCTGAGTCAGCTTCCTTGACTTCCTACATGTTGGGATGCTCTGATCATGAGCCTGGTAGAAGCAGTCCCTGAACACTAACCAGCTATCTTGGGTGTTTTACCTTCAAGCAGCCTTGCCCACGGGATTTCCCCTAGCAATTGGGGATGGAACTGATGTTAAAGGGGACAACAGAGAAGGTAAAAATACTAATCTGGAAAGCCATCACCCATCCTTTCTGCTCATCTCTGAGCAAATTTATGTATGTAATCAGGGCAGACTGTTTGCTGCTTTCTCTTCTACCCCATACCCTGAGTTATTTCTGTAAATAAGCAGGATATCAGCTCAGCAGAAACCCATTAGAGCAAGGAAGTGGGTTCACCATCTGTCTCCGTAGGTAAAGAAACTCTCCTGCAAAAACCTGATGTGAGATCTTCCAGGGCTGAAGGCTTTAGGGGTTACAGAAAAACAACTATTATCACTCTGCCAAAGAAACTCTGAAACAATGAGTTGCTAAATGATCCCAATCTTCACGACATTGTGTAAGAGCCAAGAATTCTAATCATGAATCTTGATTCTTAGCAGTTACTTCTAAGAAATCAATTTTAATTCACATATATTAGTTCTTGGCTAATTAGATGCATTTATTAACAGACCGAAGCTGTAATTTGCTTCCATATGCTGGTCTCCATGCTCATCTAAAAGCTTAGCAGCTAGCAGCTAAAGGTGACACCACCTTTTGTGCCATGGCTTTTCACAACCACGTGTTTAAATCATAAGCCACTTTGGGTAGAATCTCAGTAAAAACAGAGGATATAACTGACTGTAAGAAGTCAGGGCATTCCAGCATGAGTGCACTTTTAATGTCATCTAGAGACACAGTTTGTTGAAGACAGAAGTTTAGAATTAGCTCTGGAAGTTGAATGTACTGACTATTTCTAAATGAAACCAATCCTCTAAACACTTAAGAACTTGCTTAATTTTCAGCATATGCTGAAGACTTCAAAGGACGGTCAAAGTCCAATAGTTTGAAGTAATGACAAGCAAGAAATATCCTGGAATATTGGCTAAAGAAGAAAATACTATTATGGCAAGTGTTTCTAGGTGCTGCTTTTACATTTAGCTTTTCAAGTTCCTAGCACGTGTGCAAATTTTTAGTCTGAGAAGACACATAAGGTTGCCTTTTTAGAATAAGGGCCTGGAAAAAGGTAGAGGACCCTGGTGTTTGTTATGTCCTTTCTTCTTTGATTAAATATTTATAATTGAGATAATTATTCTCTGTCAACCAAACACGGGTGTTAAGTAAATATTCCTTAAAGAAATAATCGCCCAAAGTGCTGTTTTACCACTTCTACTACCAAGCCTGGTTTATATATGTAAACAAAACAATTTATACTTAGAATATAGCCAGACATTGTGTCACCAGTTTCTCCTTCCCTGCAAAGCTGACTTACAGGGCCTCAGGCTTATGCTATTGCTCTGTGAAGAGACACTTGTCAGAATGGGACATTTGTGTCAGAAAGAGCAATGATACATTATCATCATTGTAAATGTGAGCCACAATAAAAAGATCTAAAAGACTAAAAAGAGTAATTAAAATCCCTTCCCCCATATGCAGTAGTCATGATTTAACATCTAGGACAGAAACAAGCATGACTGGAATAGGATTACAAGAAATAGTTTCCGGAGGTCACCAATTTGTAACACACACATCACATTCACTCTGTGCTTGCAGTCATCATCTGCTCTTTTGTATAATTTTTTGTTATGTTTTATCATTTATTTGATATAAGTTCTTGAGTCAGAGAGTTGGACAGATGAAAAGAGTTTGAGGGAGGACGTGAAGAAAGCAAAGGCAGGGGAAGATGAAAAATGGAAATACCTCAAGGAAGCAGCATAAGAAATGCTGGGGAAGAGCTTGAAAGAGCACCATAGGAGGACGGAGGAGTGATGAGTCTTGAGACATTTCTATGTGAGGGATCTATCACCCTGAAACATCACTCTGGGTCTCCTCCATTTTCTGTATTATAAATGTGTCTTTTAATCATGGACACATACTGTAAAAGACTTCTTCCTCAACTGAAACCTTAGAGAGAGAAAAAAATTAGTCATATTGCTGTAATCTTTTTACAGAGGAGACAGTATCCTAAATGACATTCACTTTCCTTTGCAATAATTTTTTCTTGGGTAAACAGCCCAGTCTGGTCTGTTCCTTTTATTCCTAAAAGGCTACAGATAAGATCCATATCAGATTAGCAAAATTTCTACCTGTTTCTTATGAAAAGTTTATAAGATAAATGCAATAAAACAATTAAGTACAAATTATTAACCAAATCTCACATTTCCTGCCAAACCATGGTACACTTGCTATACTCATGAAACATGAATAACTTGTGTAGATGTATTCAATTCAGTTATGAAACACCTATATTCTTTGGTCAACAAAGGTGGGGGGGGGGGGAAAGGAAAAATCGGGGACCTCAAAGATCATCTGGGATCTCTCATTGAGGACTCTTTTTGTATCAATCACAGTCTCAATGTCCCCTAAATAAGAGACTAAAATGATGGGATATTTCACCTTTCCAGATGACCAGACCCCTTTGCTTTCAAGAACTTCTAAGTGAGAATACATTGCAGCTGGCTGTGCTATTGAGAACAGTTGGATAATCTTTCATTCTCAAACATTGACAGAGTAGCTTCAAAGCGTTCTCCTTCTATCTCTCATCCCTGCATGTCGGGCTGTGCCATAGGTGACATGACAGCTGAACATATGTGGCGTAGGTAAGAATGTATGTGGATGGTCAAAGCTGGGTTCTGTCTCAGGGAATTACTGTATGGATTTGTGTGTACACACACATATTTCTAAGGCATGTGGGATACAAAAACATGGAAAATGTTCATCTGTTGTTACGACCATAGGTATTATAAGGAAATAACTTAAGTTTTTAACTTCTTTTCTTAAATCTCTGATTGTATATAGGCTATTTTCACCTGGTTTCTAAGAGTAACTAGTGTAGCTGATATTTGTAAAATTTCCAAATTTTGAAACAATGATTTGATTGCTTAGATTATTTTCCTGCTTGAGTAGGGGGGGTTGGACCAGATGACCTGCAGACGTCCATTCCAGCCTCAACCATCCAGTGATTCTGGGATCAATTTAGTAGTGAGCTGTGAGGTCCTGACTGAAATTTTAAGGTCTGTATGAGTAGCATTTGGTGTATGTGTGAGTTCAGTGGACTGAGTCTCCTTTAATTAAGAACATCCATTGAGCAGAAGGAAGAGAGGGCATGGGTGAATCCATCTCTTCGGTGTGTCATTGCTTCTGATCTTTTCATGTTTAGAAATGCAAATAATATGATAACATCCTACCAGAGCAAAGTGAATCTCCTAAGAGATTTCATGTAAGACAAGTTCCTTTTGGGATTAACACTGCAGTAGTAACAATACAATGATAGCAACCCATCTAGACCCGTAGTCTTTCTAGATAAAAGAGATATTTGCTAACACAGAAACCCCTTCAAATTGTTCTCAGTATCTCCTATTTACAAGGTTGATTTTCCATTCTAAAGGCAGAGGTCTTTTAGTCCTCAGTGAAACAGATTAACTGTATTAAGACTCATGAACTTCTTACAGGAGCTCACACAGATGAAAAGGAAACTAGAGCTTGGCATCTTATTCCATGTCTTCTGATCCTCTCCCCTGCAGAATTCTGGTGATTTCCAATTATGTAATTATTTGACATAACTAACATACATTCTGGACTGTTCATTAATAGAAAAATAGGTAAACTTTTTTACTATGAGTGATTCATGTGCTCAGTCTTTCATGTCACAATATCATAACCAACAAATTTCCCAGTAATGCAGACAAAGATCCTCCTTTATAATACTTATTAAGCTATCTAATTTGTACGTTGAGACGATTTTTAGAAATGCTCATAAATGTCAGGTTTGAAAAAGCATGGAAGAGTGAAGACAGACTAAGAGTTATCTCAACAGATTAAAATGTTAACACAATGAACGAAACAGATTAGAAAGTAAACAAAAATCTCCATGCAGATAGAGAGAAACTGAGGCTGACCAGACAAAACAAGAAGTAAAGGTGCTTTCCAAGGGGGATTGCTATGCATTGGCACTAGCTCCACCAGCCCATGCCCAGCAGTCATGTCCTTGTCCTTTGCCTGGTGAACGCCTCTGGCTGGGAAAGGTGATGAGCTGCAAACCTTTGGAGTCTCAGTGAGTATTCAGGGGATCATCACTGTGGGCTTTCTGTTCTCTTACTCTTTTCTAAGCATCTGGTTTTGGACTTGCCCCCAGCTCACCATAAATAAGTGTTAGTGCTCTCAACACTTGTGCACATGCTTCTTGACTCCCAACAAGGAGCGAGAGGGCAGGAGCTAGGTGGTGACAACCCTAGAAAGAGGGTCCTGGGAACTGGGGCAGTCTCCACATCCCCTCCTAGTGAGGATGAGATGGACAGGAGGGTACCACAAGCCAGGGGGTGGCAGTTGGGATACCAGCTCAAGAGCCAGCACAAATTTGCTGACTGTTAGTCCTGACACTACAGATATAAACAAGCACTGGGCAGATATCTTTCGCTCTAGAAGCTGCAATTAAAGAAAATGCAGCCAGAGCCATCCGAGAAATTTTCTATTTGCTTCAAAGTCATATGAGAGGTAACAAACATGAGTTCACCTCACTGTTCTGCCCCCTTCTGCCTAAAGCATGAACTAAAAAACATGGGTGTGTGTAGCAGATGACCAACTCATTTGAGAAACGATCTCTGTAACCCAATGACTAGAGAATTCCATTATGATGCTGGAAACCTCTACTCCAGTCCCTGCTGTGCCAAACACTTATTCACACTAACAGAACTACTATAAGACCCCAGAATGATAGAATCATAGAATGGTTTGGGTTGGAAGGGACCTTAAAGATCATCTAGTTACACCTTCCACTAGCCCAGGTTGCTCAAATCCCCATCCAGGCTGCCCTTGAACACTTCCAGGGATGGAGCATCCACAGCTTCTCCAGGAAGCCTGTTCCAGTGCCTCACCACTCTCATGGCGAATAATTTCTTCCTTACATCTAATATAAATCTACCCTCTTTCAGTTTAAAACCGTTACCTCTTGTCCTATCACTACATGGCCTTGTAAAAAGTCCCTCTCCAGCTTTCTTTAGGTCCTCTTTAGGTGCTGGAAGGCTGGAGGCTGGAAGGCTTCCCCTGAAGCCTTCTCCAGGCTGAACAACCCAAACTCTCTCAGCTCATCTTCATAGGAGAGGTGCTGTTAATATAATATGAAATAAACCATATTTTTAAGAAAAACTTCTGGCAGCTCAACTGTGAAGTCTGATCTGCTTCAGATCAGTCTCAGCACATGTGGTCTTGGTCTGCACCATCCCAACAGAACAGTGTGACCAGCAGGCCACTGGATCTCCCACAGCCACATTCAGGGTGGAACTAGAAGTTTCCTCTGAGGCCTGAGAGCTGTTTCACCTCTGTTGAGAGAACATTTTATTAGAGGGTGTACTCATGTCTTGTACCTCTTGCTTATAGCAGTAAAACTCTAGGAGACCCACTTGAAAAAGGATTTTTTACAAGACTTTGCCCACTTGTCTTTGCTGATGTTATTGACTATACTGCCTTCCACCCATACAACCATCATTTTTTTTTCTTTCTCAAACAGGCATTTGCCTTTCATGTTTTATTGGTTCAATGAGACACCAGTTGGAAGGAAGTTTTCTGTGCCCAGCAGGACTATGGGTGGACAGAGACCCAACTGTGGTTGACTTTGAGAGATCCATAGACATATTTGCTCCTTATATCTTCAGATCATCGTAAAAGCTGTAGCTGTGTTTTTCCATTCCCAGTTATTAATATGCCTCTCTTATTATTCTCTTCTTACAGAAAGAAATACAATAAATTTCTTTTTTTCTTTTAAGATCATGTCCTAAATATTATAGGCATTCACAGAAATAATCACAAATATATTCTTTGGCTTAAAAACAAATTATATTGGATATATTTAGCTTTTGGATAAATGAAGGAAATAATAAAGATTACTGTTTTTCATTCCACACATTCAGTAAATTGAGATTATATGATAACTTTCATAGGATAAATGTTAGTTTAAATTATCTGCATTTGACCTTTAAGCTAGTATTAAAATGCTAAACCAATTTATGCTGTTAAAATGCATTGAACAAATTATATGACAATAACTCTTATACAATGTGAAGCAATTTTGATGATCTTTAAAGATAGTGGATGGTATTTATGATAACAGCTCTAAGCGCCTTTATATCACAGCTGTGGTGAGGCTTAATGTGGCAGGAACTGTCAGACTGGATCAATACATGCTTTTCAGGCTTCTTTTGGTGCCATAATCCAGCCCCTGCAAGAAGTGACCTCATGAGCTGCCTAAGCTCTTGTTGTTCTTGTTCTGTTTTGTTAATTGAAGAATATCAAGGCTTATGAAAATGACAAAGCTGAGCAAAAGCTAATTATGAAAGAAAAACAATAAAGCCAGGGGTGACTCTAGGTCAGTTTCAGTGGGAGTCCACAGTCTACTATATTTTTTTCTGCTATCTGTCTGCTGGTGTTTGAGAGAAGAAATTAGCATTTCTTGCATACTAAATTAGTGAACAAAATCAAGCAGGTATTTTAGTTTTTCCAGAGAAGTCTTCATTGCTTTAAGAAGCAAACCATCCACTGACTAAGAGGAAGCTGTAAGTGACAACAAAGAAGTTGCAGACAAATAAACCACTTGTCTTTCCTATTAATTTCTCTCCCATTTTACCTGTGTCCCCCTCTGACACACAGCTCTCCTCTTGCCTTACACAGCCAGGCACAAGGGCTGTGGGAACGGGCACTTCAGCGACACAAAGGCTCTAGCACCTTGACTTATTCAACCTAACAAGGACTGTGAGAATAACAAAAAGAAAAGCTTTTACCGTGAAGGCAGAAACATCCTCAGCAATGAGAGTGAACAGTGTTAGAAACCTCAAGGGAAAACATAACCTTGCTGTTAAAATGAATTTTTACTTTAATTTAAAAGCCTTTTGTATGGAAGCACTAGGGCAGACAGCTCAGCACAATCATCTGCTCAGGACTCAGTTGACTGTAAGCAAAAATATGACATATCCTTAAGCCGGTATGTAAGAGATTGTCTAATACCTGGACCGAGTCACCAAGTGACAGCTGCAAATAATTGACCACACCTTTTCTTAAGTATTTTAGTAATATACAATAGATTGTTAGCCATAAAAAACCGTCTTGCTGGGATCCCAGTCCTCATTCAAGGTCTAATACTCCAGCAGGAATCCCATCCCTCTCTGGGTCTCAAGTTTAATTATCACAGCAATTTCTCTGCCTTTGGGAAAGCTCTATTACACCAGAGCCAGATATATTTCTTATTGGAAAATAGCTTCATAGAAAATATTGTGCTGAGTCCAGCTGTACATTATACATTTGATATGCAGACACTAAATTAAAATTAAAATGGACTACATAAATGACATGTGGTTGATGTTAATGCTGGAGAAACCTAGAAATGATATTAAAAATCTAACCTAAGCATGTAAAAAATATCTTATATTTTTTCTAGAGGAAGATTTCATGCTGAAGGAGTCCAGGTGTATGTTTTTAAACACAGGCTACTAATATTTAAAAAAAAAATCCATGCCAGTTCATACAAACATATTCCAGAGAAATCTTTTCTGCCACTGAAGTACATGGATAAAATGTCACTATTGAGAAATGAGCACAGCTTCCATTTTCTTACCTTTAAAATTAAGTGTGCAAATGGAATTAATTTCCTCCTTAAACACCACAGACTCACAGTAACATGTCTTTCCTATTGAGGAGTGTAGTCCCAACAGACAAGCAAATTTAACTGAAGGTCTCCCAATATTGGTACATATGGGCAGGATGGTGTATTTCTATTTCATGTTATAATAAAAATAATACAGTAATCACAAGTTATTAACAAAAGCTGCTAAAATCACAGTGGTCTACAATCAGAAAAATATCTTAAAAACAACCAGGATGAGGTACTTATGCCCTGTCTAATAACTAAGACAGAGATCTTTGAGTGCCTTGAACACCAAGCAAAGAAAACTGACCCGTGAGGGATTTTTGGCCAGAAAGATCATATACAGATGCATGGGTACAATTAAATAAGGTAGCTTAGAACTGAGGGGTAAAACTTGTAGTTTAAAATTTCTTTCTGTTTTTTTCAAGACATGCTTGGGATTTGCAGAGGATTTCTGCAAACAACTGGGGCAGCCACAGCAGGCATTTGGGAATTTTCCCCATGTGCGATCCCTCGGGATGGGCTGGATACACTCATTGGCAGCAGCCTGGGCCTGATGGCTCTGCAGCACCATCAAAAAGAAAGATGAGAATCAGATTAAAGAAAATGCAATGATAAACAACAGGATAGGAGGAAAAAGCACAGATGGTAAGGTTACCAAACCCACCCAGGAAACACTCGTGCTATCACAGTGTTGTCCTCCACACAGCAAACACAGCCCCTTATCTCACAGGGCTTTACGGGGCATCCTCAGTACCCCACATAGACAAGTGGCCCCATGCTGAGGTCTACCCATGTGTGGGGCAGTGTGTGCATGCAGGTGTGCAATCCAGCTTTACAGCTCGCTGGGGCCAGCTAGAGAGGGAAACCTGGGCTTGGTGTTGGCTCAAGTCAGTCTTGTAGATCTGGGGATCTACTGGAGAGAGAAGCAGTGCCCACATGCCTGCTCTTCCCAAGCCTTTCTGTTTGTGGCCTTCGCAGCCTTCTCCTGGGACACAGATTTATCAATTGCATCTTGTGATGTAGAGTTAACCAGAGTGGAAGACGTGTCTTCTGCATCCCATCTGCATCGGGCAGCCCACCCACAACAGCCCACTGAGCAGCATATCGGCTCAGGAGAAGCAGGGCAGACTTGTTTGGTGTTTGTGGGTTTTTTAGCTTCCCTCTCTTAACCCAGATGAGAGAAATGAAACAGCTGAGTTTGCTGTGGCACCACCTTTGTTCCCCTGTCTCGTCCTCTTCCCCCATCCCCACAGCACTCCTCTTTGAGGCTGGGGACACGTGCCTGCACAGTCCTCGCCAGGTGTGGGCAATCCTGTCTAGGTATTCCTGCCAGACCTGTGGCCCAGGAGCTAATTCACATCTTAGAGCAAACTTCCACTGCTTTGCTCCATCTCAGACTCAGGTTAAAAGCAGCCTCAGCCTCGAGTTTCCAGCTGCTGCCTCCCTGCTGCAATCTGTCTGGGAGAGCCATCCTCCAGATGCTTGAGGAAACCACTGCCTCTTTTTCTTTTTAAGATTAAAGTTTATTATCAATAATGCTGATTATTTTTAGGACTTGAAGAGTCAACTCATTATCAAGTCCTTATTTCCTAAGCATTGCCAAAATTCAGAGCTCTTCCAAATAACTCAAGTCACAGTGGTATTTGCTGCCCACTATTCATGGGCTGAAGAGAAAGATGTTCAAATCTAAACACATCTTTAAGCTAAAAGCAAATATTGCTTCATGAATCCAACACTGATCACATCTTTTTCCAACATGACAGGAACTGAACCCAGACAGATGTTGTTTCTGTCCTTATTAAGAAATCCTTTGAAGTTGATGGTGACCCCTCAGAAAAGCCATGCTTAAGGAAACCATATTAGTGTTTGATAAAGAGACATGTTTTAATTTCACTGTGTTTATATTTGAGCAAAGAAAGCAATGGACAATAAGACATAACACAGGAGAATGGGAGTGCTGTAAACTGGTAAGTCAAAGCTCTCTTTTTCTTTTTTTTTAATGCAACAAATAACTGAATGCCTCAATTAAGGAAGCTCCAGGAAAGAGCAGAAAAGAGCATTAGAGCATTAAGCAGACAGAGAAGAACACCAGGAGGGAGAGAGCAACATGTTAAGGCATGTAAGGATCTGCAGAGAAAAAGAAGTGTCAAATGAAATATACTTACTGATGTGAAACATGTAGTCACCAAACATTGCTTTGCATTATAAAAACTAGAAGATGGCCAAAGAAGAATTTAAGATCATGTAAAATTGAATGGAATTGATAAAGAACAGGAACTTCTGAAGCATGAAAAAGCAGTTTGCAAAAAAAGAGCTCGATATGCACGGGTATATTGAGTGCGCTAGGTTGTCGCGGTTTTTTCTTCTTGGTGCACACGTCAGAAACTAAAGCCTGCCTTCCATGGCAAATCCTGGGCTCCGATTCTGTGTACGCTGCAATTAACAGAGCAGCTCCAACCTACAGCCCTGAGAGCAGATCTTTGGGCTCTCCTCTGCACACCCAGGAGCTGTTTGCCCAGGGATGCCTGAATGACCCAGCCCAAGTGACCAAGTGCTGCACATCTATAATCCCGTTGCCTGTGGTCACACTGTGGTGTGCCCAGGGGTCTCACGGACCAGGATGAAGGAAAAATGTCTTAGTGTTTTGCGACTCTCTGTCTTTTCCTTAAAGTGGTCCTTTTAGTAATGCACTGAACTGTAATATTCTGGAACTCATTTTCTCCAGCTGTCCATTTTCTCCATCATGTCCAATCAACTGTTTGCATATGGATAATACATATTTAGTAAAATAAATATATTTAATGATGTATTGATTTATCAATGCTTAATAAATGTGCAAAAAGCACTCGAAAGTATAAGCAATGATAGAGCCGTATGTGCTTAGCCTAACTCCAACGAATACATCCTAGATTTTGGTCTATGTACTGTATTAAAATCACTGCAGTTTTTATTTAAATGAGTGGTATTTTCTCATGTCCCAAACTTTAAATATTAATAGCTTTTCATTAAATTACACTTCTAGGTTTGAGGGTTGTTTTTCTCTTCTCTGCAGATATGAAAAACGAGATATATTATGGTCAAAGATTTTAATATATTCATAGCAATTTTTATTTATTTTTTGAAGCTAAAGTCTTTGCACAGAGAAGGTTTGCAGAGAAAAGCTCCTTTAGCCCTCCATATGTGCTCAGTTATTTGTACATATAACCAGAATACCAGCTGAGCCTCTCTGAGAAGACTTTGAGCTCCCTGGTTTTGACTGACTACTACGTACATTCCTCCTCTTGCAGGTTATCTAAGCTCCCTCTGGAGTCAGCAAAATAACCTGCAGAGGACAATTCCTCCAGCGTCTTCTATGCATTTTTTTATGGTCCACTGCCTACAGAGAGAGCCTAAGTAGCTGTTTTGGATTTGACACCAAACTTTTCCAAATCAATGGCTAAGGAAGACAAAGCCCTCCCTTGCTGTAAGGGCCTCTTTAAACACAGACAAGAGGGAGGAGGGCTTGCAGAAGGGAAAGCAAAACCACACAGACTACACACATGCATATATACTGCATTTTTTTTTATAATGCTTTTCATGGGAAATATAACTATGAGAAACAGACATTCCTGTCAGACATACCTTCAACTTCTCATGCTTTTACCCTATCAGCGTCTTTTTTCAGGGAAATAGCAAAGTAGTACATCATTTTTCTATTACCAGCAAAGAAAAAGAGGATTTTTACAGCTGAATTTGCACTGGTTTTCTGTCTGTGGAGCCCTACTCATGTCAGTACCACTTTGCCTGGTTATAAGCCACAGATCTGGGTTTGAAAAATGTATGCCTGCCATGTAGACTTTCACACAATAATATTTTTCTTCATGATCCTTAAGGTTGTACTTGTGCTTAGTGCCTCTTTAACAGTAAATTATAACAGCAGCAAACAATTGCGGAAGAGGAGGAGAAAGCTGGTTATTATTCTCTGTATTTTACCCTCTTCCTCACACACAAAAGCAGGAGGATAAAGCCTTATTCAGAGATGGTTATTACAAGGTAAATGCTTACAAGTAAAGATGGACCAAGACAAAATAAGTGCATTTGTAAACTGCTCATGGCTATGCCACAAATAACGCACTTGCCTTTTACACAAGTAACCCTTCACAGTGCATTTGTTCGCCATGTCTCATAGGAGCAATAATACTGTGAGCCATACCTTTTCATGACTTTATTATCAGTAATATTTGTTAGCCTGTCTCTCTTCATCCACGATGTCAAAGTTACAATGTGCACAAAGCTGCCAGGCTCCCAAGTCACACCTGGCCCTCAGAACATATCACACCTATGTGCTTGTATTTAAACTGGCTTCTTGTCACATTTTTGCCTGGACTTTCAAAATGCTCCTTCCAATCTATGAAGCTTAGCACAGAGTCACCATTTTGTGCAACAAACCGTTTCTACCTTCCTGCCCCATTTGCTCTTTAACAATATCTGGGAAAGGTCACCTGGGGTCAAATCTGCCCAAAATACATTGTATGCTAGAACCTCCCTTTTCTTCAAAATGTTAGAAATGAGGGAGAGATAGATGACCTTCAAAATATGATTGTAATTCCAGGTGCAAGTTTTGTAAGTTACTTTTCTAATACTATAGGCTCCAAGCCCTGGATTAAATTTTACAGCCTGGCAGCAACTCATAGGACCCAAAATCTGCAGATCTAGACTTAAGGTTGGGGACCACTAAAAATATCTTTTTTTAGGCATGTTACCAGAATTCAAAAGTCTGTATAAATGTAGTCAATACTTCCATGGATGAATGCAGGCAGGTGAGGTTGTTCAATGTTAGGGCCAGGTAAGGACCTTTCTAAATAAAATATAATAGATATATATCTCCAAACTTTGGTAAAACTCATTTTGAAAAAAGTTAAATTATAAGATACAATTTTTTTTTTTTTCCTGCTGAACAGTCTTCAAAGTGTATATCATTAATATTTGTATCAGTATTTTCCAGTGTGTTTGCTGAATAAAGGGTGAATATAGGTTGTACATATTTGAAGTTTTTCTGTGCAATATCAGGCAATTGGTCTGCATATGGGGATTTTCCATGGAAGCAACTACTTCTTCAGGAGAACCTATGATTTCTTCAAGACCAGGAATAAGAATGGAAATATTCTGCAGTGCTAATGTCTGTGCCCCATTGCAGAAGAGGCCAAAAGTCAGGAATCGAGTTAAGTAACAGCCACCGTCTGTCTCTTATTTATCTGCCTAAAGATCACCTTGTGATGAGAGGCAGCCTGTGGATGCTGAAGCATTCTCCCTCACTGAAATGTCTCGGGAGGTTTTGGGGGGTTTGCTTGATTTGCTTTTCCTGAATCAGAACAGAACAATGCTGAAAGCACCAAGAAACAAGTGGCAAGACTTGATCTCCAGAAACTTCTTTTATTGCTGTTTTCTGTGTTGTAGCCATCCAGGAGAAAGTTGCAGCAGACTGGCTTGCCAGACTGCATGCAGTTATCTGCCAGATTTTGCAGACCAAAGGGGTCTGAACTAGGCAATCACTAAGAGTGGCCTGGCCATTTATAACTGTGGCCACTGATCTCTTTGAGAAAGTCCTGCTCTGGTTCTGGAACTGGTCCATAGAACTGGGGGCCAGAGGAAACCTCTGCCTGGCCAGAGCTTCCTAGTGCCCCATAAACAAAACTCTACCTGGTTTCTGAGAAAAAAAGTCAACAGCTCTGAGGTTTTCTCCAAATCATAAGTGTCAGCTGTGCCTATTACAGAAATGATAACTTCAAGCACCTGGCTAATTCCCTGGCTCCAGGACCAGACCCCAAAGCATGTGGTTCCATATTGCCTTGCTGTAGTAACAGGATTTGCCAACTACTTTTGTGCAACCAAGTGGGGGGAATAAAAGAAAAACCCTCATACAAAAAAACGGAGATTCATTTTAAACAAAGTCAAAGCCTTCAAATTTCAAAGGTGATAAGAACAGGCCATGAGTGGTCTGTCACTTATCGTGGTAGACAGAAACCACATGTTTCTCTGGGCTCTGAGATTACTGTTCTGCTTGTTCTTCCAGCTCTGGTCTAACAGCAAAAAATCGAGTGAAGCCAAGATCACAATTTTTCCTTTCTCACAAGATTTGAGCCCTTTTAGTGGAGGAGTAGGCTGTTTTGCTAATTCAGAGCTCTTGAAGATCACTGTAATCTGCAGAGCTGAGACTCCAATCATTAAGAAAAGTATCTGCAGAAATAGTCAGGCACTAGACTGTTTATGCGCTTCACCCTGAAAAAGAGAACACAATATTTTTTAAACTTTGGATTTACGGCTGTATTTAGTTCACAGCTTTAACAACTGTCATGTAACATACACACCTGTAACTCTCATTTTTCCTGGAAAAGCAGTTTGTATCAATGCTATGTACACTGTTACAGAAATGAAGTGTGAGGGCAAAGCTTAGGACTGATTTTTGCCTTTTTTTCCTCACAGATTTCTGAAGCTACAGAATGACATGAAAGGCAACTCTCCAGTAAGGAAAACCATTAGTGTTCCCCTGAAGTCAACTAAAATATGTGAACAGGGCCCAGGAAGGTTTGTTTGGTTTTAAAACTATATCTGGAAAGAGAAGGCTTTCTATTGGACATAGAGACTGTTCCTGTTGATGAAATTTAAATAAAATGGTGAATATGGGGTGATAAATCAAATGATTACCCATCCTTGGAAAGGTCAAAGTCCTACCATCCAATAAATCCAAGGTACATACCTGGCCATATTTTTCTAATACTTAGAAGATCAAGAAGATTATGCTGCTTAGAAAAAAAAAAAAAAAGGAGTTTGACTGTGCAAAAAGAGCTTGTAGTAGCATAAATATCATCTGGATTTGCAGTTTAAACATGTTCTGCTCAATTTCCTACACTAAAGATAGTTTATGGGCCTTAACTCATGAGGTATGGTCACCATCCAGCACACTTCATGACAGCACATACCTGGCAGGATGCACGCTTGCCACTGGAGATGCCCAGCTGACTTCTTTGATCTCCATTTTTTGCATTCAGGCCATGTCCTTTGGAGGGTAGATCTGTGTTACTGTACACCTATATCTGTTTTCGATTTGAGTTAGGCAGCATTGCTTTATGAAGAGGGATTATTTTTCAAAGTTTCATACGCCCCCAGGACATCTCCGTTCATGGAGGAAAGGAATACCCCCCTTTCGCTGCTTTCCAAGTAAGTTCCCACTCAAACCATTTTTTCTCAGTTGTAATTCATTATCGGAGGCCTCCTCACACACTGCATCCTCTTAACAGCTCAGTCTCATAAGGTTGCTGCAGAAAACACACTACCCCCAGGAGGCCCCCTCCTCTTTATATGGCATGAATTACTGCTAAGGAGGTCATGGGGGAAAAATTAGAAAAAAAGAAAAGAAAAGAAGAGGAATAGGAGACTTTTCACTGCTCTCAGGAAGTAGCTCATGAGCAATATGCTTTTCTCCACCGCTTGGGATGACTAGGGAGCCTGGTGGACCCTGGTTTGTTGACGCTCATGTGAACATGGTAATACCCGGGGGCTGGTTGAGCTTCTTAATTCGTCCTGCAATAAATCTGTTACTGATGGCGCAGATTTTGTCCTTCCCTCCCCACTGCCCTCAACAAAGCAGGGAAAATTACTCAATTGATTGCCTGGCGGTTGCAGGGGTTACCCGGCAAGGGGGTACTGCCCTTCTGTGCCAAACTAGGGATATAAATTTTTCCCTGTGAGCAGAGCGCATTACGGCTGTGCGCTGTGAGGCAGGGAAGTGCATGCATGCGTGAAATAGGCAGCTGATCATTCCCATGACAGCTGCTGGGGGGAGTGGGGAAGGTGCGCCCACCGCTCTGCACCGCCACCGCCGTCTCCTGCCTGTGACCCTGCTAGGGAGTCACGCAGGCGACCCTGTGCCCAGGGGATTTCTCAGCCCATGGCTTGTTCTTAAATGAGGACTTCCTCCGATGGATACTTATATTCAAGGCGGCAAGTCATGTGCACTGTTAATTTGAAGTGTTGACTTCACCAGGACTGCGATAGCTAGCTATTTAAAAACAGTGTGTGTTTCCAGCTCTGCAACATAGGGGAGCTATCATTTAGTTTTTAGCTCTTTGGCAGAAGAAAGCTGTACATGAGGGTGAGCAGGTTAGATTTGACTGGATAATTACATCGTGTTTTGCATGAATAGAAATGTCACTGCTAATGACAGCCACAGAGGACTCCAAAATATTTGGGATTAAATACATTTAGTTTTATATACCAGGTGCGCATTCATATTTGTAAACATTTGTATGCATTCATTCCATCTGAGCAATTTATTAAGTAATATGTATGCAAAGGAGCAATTCTCAAGACCTTCATGTTCCTAAAACCAGCAACCTGGTCTATATTAGAAGAAAAGACTGCAACTACTGCCAAATGCCCTCTCTGCTTCTCCTCCTTCTCACTCCTGCTTTAATCAGAGTATAAAATACTTTGGCCTCTAAATTAAACAGGGCGAAGCAACTTTTAGCATTGGGTCTAACTGTGCAGGCTGAGCTCAGCTTCTCAGAACCTTGAGCAGGTACATCCGTGCCAATGGTCCAACCACAAGACTTGACAATTGCCAAGAGCTCCTGAACTCATTGTACCTAATTACAAATGGGATATAGTTATGTTTATTTTTACAGCTATGTATAGGAACAGTTAGGTGTAGGAGTTCTTGAATCTAAGCTGAATTTCAAACCAAGTTGGCCCCTTCTGCTTTGAAATAAATGCTTTACATTCATTTTGTGGCAGGTGAGCTGTCCTTCTCCACTTCAGCTACTGTTACTGTGGTCATTTTCATTTTTCTGACCCAGCTCTGTGGGAAATGTTGTCAAATGTCTTTCTAGTATTTTTCCAGGATGAAGCTGCCTAACAGGGCTGTGTAAAATACTTTCCATAGAATTCTATAATTAGGAAAAAACTATAAGGATTTTTCTGTCATTCCAGGAACTGTTTCTGAATGATGGATGGAAGAATCATTTGTGTGAGAAACGGTAGCTGACATAGAGGTTTTTTAGATCTCAAATTTAATTGAATTTGTCTTAACAAATTCATTCTGGAAGCATTGTAACTCTGAAAATCAGACTTTACTTGTAGGAGAAATATCCTGATTATTTTCAACATAAAACATAAATATACATGGCTTCATAATTCACCAATATGTGCTAGCAAGCTACTTGCTAAAGAAAAAGGAGTCTTATTCAATAAGTTAAACAGTCTCATGTTATTTTATTTCATATAGGAATTTTCAAACACAATTTCTTGCTTGAGCTCTTATCACCACAACTTCAAATTTCCTAGGAACTGGGTTTGAGTTGGCAGAAGGACTCTCAATACAGAAAGACATGGTCTCTGTTCATGATATAATTTGAAACAAAATGCAGCATGTAGGTTTTTAATTTTGTTTGTACTAATTAAAGCATAAGCAGTTGTTCATTTACTGTATCTTGGCACACAAGATGCATATATAAATTGTTCTGGGAATAGAGAAATTAGGCAAATAATAGCAGCTGTATTTGAACACCCATTTTGAAAAGGAGACCACTATTTTTAAGAAAATCCTGTCTACTCTTTAAGGTTGGGGGGTTTCACATTGTGATGTGTCTGTTTTGAAAGGGAAGAGGTGCAGGATTTGGAACTGTTTAACTACAAAAGCAACTCAAAATGTTCAGTGTGGCTTATTTCTATTTTATGAGGAAGAAGGAGAGCACTCTGGAATAGGCAATGAGACTGCACCACAGGAGAAAGTCAAACCTGGCAGAGATCTTTATTCTGCCTCATGGCCTTGATCTAAATTCCCTTACTGCCCTGGCTTCTCATGTGGTATTTGGAAACAAACAGACCTTCATCCCCTTTGAGAACCTTCCCAGCAAATTTCTGTGCTTTTCTTCAGATATATTTCCACAATGATCCAGTGGATACACATCTCTTATGCCATCGCTGCTGGTGTAGAGCTTTCCAGCAGCTTCAGCAGGCCCTGGCACAGGCTCTTAGTGCATGGTACTACTCATTTCTCAGTCAGTAGCAATCCTGTCCTTCATTTCACTGATTTGGAAAAAAAGGCGCTTAGAGCAGAAGTTGTTAGAGTATATCGAATGCAGAGCCATCCTATTAGGGCTCTTACTTATTCACTACAGTAAACAATGCCATTTAAAATAATTTCAAAATCTCAATTTAGAAAAAAAATATCTTCTCTTTTAGCTCTCTCCCTCACAATGGAAAGCTGCCTCAGAGCATGTAACATTTCAGAGGAGCCTTTGAGATTTTGTTTTAATGGGAAGCTAAATGAAATGTTTAAATTTCAAATCAACAACAGAACATGTTCAAAGAGCTATATTTATAGGGTTTAAGTGAAAAATGCTCTGGCACCGCCTTTAAATAATGCTGGCAAGCAACCGAGGGAAGAACATCACTCTGATTCTTTGCATGGCTTAATCCACAGCCTTATTCAAGGCTCACGTATAATGTGAGTTGTTGGCTGTGATATTTTGGTTGTAGTGCTAGTGGAATTCACTTTAGGCAAAGGCTCATGATGCTAAACAAAGTGGACAAAATGCTTTTACAGAATAATAAAAACAACAAGTCTCCATTTATGACTTAAAGTTAGATGTCCTCAGTGAAGACATTACTCAGTAAATAGTTCTGTGGGAAAACCTGTAAAATATAAATGCCCTGGCAAGCTGGGGAAAGCATTGAGGTGACAGAAAATCTTAGAGAGTCAAAAAGGTAAAAAGGACATTTTGTGTTGCTCAAAGCTCAGATGTCTTTGCTGAATTACTTCTTTTCCAGCTCTCAGTTCTAGTATAGCTCATGCAGCTGGGGACACAGGGTCCCAGTTTCAAGTCTACTGAAGCTATGTTTGTTTTTTATGTTCAACTAAAATAATATGGAGCTTGCATTTCTGGGATGAACATGCAGACAATGGCTCAGAAATAGAAAAAAATATAGACAGACTGCAGGCAAAGAAACAGAACGGGAAGAAAGAAAACTGTTAATAAATTAAGGGCAGAGACTGTACAATGCAACCTAATTTTTTAGTAATCCTCCAGGTTTAGTGAGAAACACTGCCTGAAGGTTCATGCTGAGGCAAAGCTGAGGGTAGAACGAGTACCTGTCACCAGCTGGACCAGCTTTTGTATGTCAATAGTTGAACAACAAGCATTTGTAGCTATATCGTATTTCCTATAGCTGTTTATATTACTGTATCCCTATTTTTCTACCTGACTATAAAAAAGGAGACAGTACACGGAAGTCTATGGGAATTATTTAATCCCAGTTAAATGAAGAACTGATACAGGGCTGACTATTTTCTTTGTTAAAAGAGGCCCAAGTATGGAAAATATTGGGAGACAAGAGCTGAAATAATTTATGTTTCACAAAAATTAAAGTGAATCCAGTTTGTTTTGTGGGATTTTATTTTTCATTATCTTTACTCCGTATTTTAGCCAAAATCTTCATCCAAAGACCTTTTAGGATTTTTTTAATTACCACTAAAAATGCACTTTTATGAAATAATGATAAAAATTAAAAGTTAATAAAACAGCATGGGAAAATTTGGGAGAAAATGAAGTTAAATGATATCACCAATTTTTAAATAATAAGAATTTTGCTTTTATAAGAAACAGAAAACACAAATTACTCTGGCAGAATTAGTCTGTGGACACCTTTCAGCACTTCATTCTTTTTGTACAGTGCTGACTAACAGTATAATGTCATTAGCTTCCCTTTAACCATAAGATATCTAGGTTTAGGATAAAACTTTATGCCACTTAAGTATTATTCCTATGACATTTGTTTCTTGTCTGCTTTGGTTTTGACAGAAGAAAAGCAGCATCCTCGCCTAATTCTCAGTCTGCCAGAGCTCACTTTCTCAGTCCATATATTCAATGGTGCAAAATTGTTGCATGCCCCACTTCTGCCTCACTGAGACATGTGGGAGCTTTCGTGTCACCTCCAGTGATGGAATCGGTATAAACATCAAATCAGTCACAAAAGCCCAGTATTGAGATTTAGGTCTGTCCTTTTTGAGGTTAGGCTGGGCAGGCAATTTTACCTCTACCAACATGTTTAAGAGTTTGAAACAACCTCAAACTCAGGGGTGGAGCAGAGGGAAGAAATAAAAACCTTATTTCTATTATGGAGTTCTATTATATGGAATTTCTATTATTGGAATTCTATAACATTGTGTTTAAAAATAAAAATTTTCCTCCTCAGAAGAAGTGTTTAATTGTTGAACCAAAAGTTATTCTCCAGGCACCAGGAATTCCTCCAGAAATATGGGATCTACATGGTGACACTTCTGATTGCATTGCCCAAGGAATACAGGATGTACCTACTGATCCTCCTGTTTGCCAGGCTTTCGAAACTCGGCCCTCTGGGTCCTCCAGCTCCATAACCAGATTGCCAAGGAAGGGAGAACATAGCTGGAGTTGGGATGGTGGAGAAAAGGAACTGAGGCAAGATTTGTTGATATTATAATGCCCCCACAGATTTGGATGAACTGGAGAAATGTTCCAATGGAAAAGCTCATCTGGGGCCCCGGAGGTGAGGCTGGGTAGCTCAGAGGAGGTCAATATGGACCCATACTCTGTAGTCCCCTTCATCCTCAACCAAGATGCAGATTGGTGATGCTGGTGCTTGAACTAAAGCTGCATAACATCTGAGAATAGGCTCAGTAAGTCAAATGTCAATGGAGATGTGCTCTTAATGACCACGTTCCAGAGGTGCTGCTGAGCACTGGCATTTTCCCCAGCCAGCTGTTCAGAATTCTTTTAACCTATGTGCAAAACTCCTTTAGGGAAATGGATTTTTTAGGCTAATGTGGAGATCATCTCTAATTAAGTGTTTCATTTCTTTCTTCTAAGCAAGAGGAGCCAAATTCATCCTCTCTGAGGTTTTCTTCAATAAATCTTTTCTCATTTGCTTTCTCGGTGTTCTTTTCTCTATGCATCCATCTGCAGCAGTAGCTCTGATACACAGGCAGTGTGTCACATGTGCTACACCCCCAGCACAAGGGCAAAACCAGAGGACACTGTAACCTGGTACATCTGTAATGACTCTGGTCATGCTGAAGCTGAAGCCTGTGATTGAGCTTCAGAAGTACTAAACTGATCTTAATGTATCTGTCCTGAGAGAGGTAATGGAGAAGGTGCACTGGTAAAAGGCTCTACTACTACATGCAATTTGAGTTTTAAAAGAAGGAAAAGTAAAACCAGAAGACTTCCAAATGAACAATAACTCAATGAGGAGAAATGAGCAGAGAAATATAGAAATGACACAAGGAAAGTGTGAGTATTCAGAAGCATGCTTGTTAAAAGAGTACGGTCAGGTAGGAGATTATGATATGTGTTCTTGTCATTCACGTTACGGTGTTATTACCCACAGGGATGGCGTTTAATTTGAAGATCACCTTCACTAGCCATTTTGTACAGAATATGTCACAAGGTAAATTGAACAGCTAGACATATAATCAGACAGAACGGTACACTAAAATAATTAAATATAGGCAGCCCCAGGATGCTTTCTGCTTAATGTAGAATGCTAATTGGTATTCGAATACCACACGGTGTGTGTTGAAGAAAGACAGTGTAACTAATGTACCTGTATGTTGTGGATAATAATACAGAATGAGACCTTGAGGGTACATCATCCCCTGAGGATTTTACATTGCCAACAGCTGATACCAATAACAACAGAGAAATGTATTTCCCCTGATATTTTCCTGACATATTCTATTCCAGTTCCTGCTTCACTGCAATCTGTGAGAAGCTTAAAGAGGGGTATTGTACACTGGAATTAAATGCAACTTATGAAGTACATATGTCACGTTTTCAGGAGTAGAAAAGCTGCAGATATAATTGTCATGACATGGACTTTTTAAATCCTTGCTTGGTTGCTTTAATCCAGTTGATATTAAAAAAAATTAAGCAGCCTTTTCTGCATGAAAAATATTTTACCTAATGTAATTTATGATGCTTCAGTTTTAAATAGTTGCAGTTTTCTGACTTCAAAGTGCATGAAAGCAAACATGTTGAGATAGAAATACTGTTAACGCTTTTGTTTTAAAGAAATTGATAAAAACATTCATTTTCACATTTTTGTCTAAAAGTAGCTTAATGACAAGACCTGTATGATTTTTTTGTTGTCAGCATACCTAACTGGTAACTAATGAGGAGAGGAGAGGAGAGGAGAGGAGAGGAGAGGAGAGGGAGAGGGAGAGGGAGAGGGAGAGGGAGAGGGAGAGGGAGAGGGAGAGGGAGAGGGAGAGGGAGAGGGAGAGGGAGAGGCGAGGCGAGGCGAGGCGAGGCGAGCGAGGCGAGGCGAGGCGAGGCAGCGAGCGAGCGAGGCGAGCGAGCGAAGCGAGCGAAGCGAAGCGAAGCGAAGCGAAGCGAAGCGAAGCGAGAAGAGAAGAGAAGAAAGAGAAGAGAAGAGAAGAGAAGAGAAGAGAAGAGAGAGAAGAGAAGAGAAGAGAAGAGACAAGAGAAGAGAAGAGAAGAGAAGAGAAGAGAAGAGACAGAAGAGAGAGAAGAGAAGAGAAGAGAAGAGAAGAGAAGACGAGAAGAAGAGAAGAGAAGAGAAGAGAAGAGAAGAGAAGAGAAGCAGAGAAGAGAAGAGAAGAGGAAGAGAAGAGAAGAGAGAGAAGAGAAGAGAAGAGAAGAGAAGAGGAAGAGAAGAGAACGAGAAGAGAAGAGAAGAGAAGAGAAGAGAAGATAAGAGAAGAGAAGAGAAGAGAAGAGAAGAGAAGAGAAGAGAAGAGAAAGAGAAGAAGAGAAGAGAGAAGAGAAGAGAAGAGAAGAGAAGAGAAGAGAAGAGAAGAGAAGGAGAAGAGAGAGAAGGAAAGGGGAAAGAGGAAAGGGAAAGGGAGAGGAAAGGGAAAAAGGAGGGAAAAAGGAAGGAAAGGGAAAAAGAGAATCCCTTGAATGACTCCAAAGAAGAAATCTTTTGCTGTCTTTATAAATAAAAATCTTTAAATGTCTGGCAAGTCACACTTCCTATGTAAGGAACATCCCCAGATCATGGCAAGAGCTCTGCCCAGAGGGCTTGCACGATTGAGTGGAAATCCCTTAGTACTGAATACTCAGAAAATATTATGGTACTTAATTCCCACCAATATCAAGAGCTGAGTTCATATGAGACTGATAATCTAGGCTAAGACAGGTGATACTGCTACCAGTGCTGTCTTCAGTAGTATCTACTACTAACAACCCAGTGTTCCTGATCTGCACAGGAGATAGTTACTCCCATTCCTACTTTAAAGAGTTTCGCCTTTATTTTCAGTACTAGTGGTTTTGTCTCTTAGAAATACCACTTTTGTTCCTTACAGATGACAAAATTGGTAATAGTTCAAGATGAACTATTCCTTTATCACTAACTTTTGGCATCTCTTGTTTTCATACCCCAGCTCCTAACCCATTTTCAGCTTGCAAATACTGGTAGTATTTCCAGCAAGAACAGCTAGAAATAGAAAATGCTGACTGAGAGGCTCTGCACTGAAGAAGCAAAAAAGAAGGGATTAAAATATGTTTACTCTAACAAATAACAATTATTGTTTTAAACTCTTTATTTACTGAATAAAATATTTGTGCCCAACAGGCATTTTAGAAATTGGCAACAATAGGTATAATCTGCTTCCCAAAATTCAGAACAACTTGTATTCTCATTTAAACAATAACAATTTTCATAATGGATAGGCCTGTTGAGTAGAAAGAAAAAGAATAATTCAAATAATGATGATTACAATATGCACCAGATATGAGCAGACAATGTCACATACATAAATTCCCTTCCAGTCTGTTCACACCTCTTCCCTTTGGTGTTATCATCTCATGATACATTCTGTTTATATTCTCTTACTTGAAATCCTTTTATTGAAAAGTTCCAAAATATAATACAATACAGTGCATTTTGGAGATCCTTAGTAAGAGAAAGATTGTGGCAGATTCTTTGCACTAGCATGTTTCTCTAGGTGAAACACCAGGAAACCTCTGATCATCTTGAGGACAATCTCATTGCTCTCTACAGCTTCCTGGGGAGGGGAAGTGAAGGGGGATGTGCTGAGCTCTTCTCCCTGGTATCCAGTGACAAGGTGCCTGGGAATGGTCCAAAGCTGTGCCAGGCGAGGTTTAGACTGGACATTAGGAAGCATTTCTTTACCAAAAGGGTGGTCGGACACTGGAATAGGCTTCCTAGAGAGGTGGTCAATGGCCCAAGCCTGTCAGTGTTTAAAAGGCACTTGGACAATGGTCTTAGCAACATGATTTAAAATGGTAAGTATTGAATTGATCAGGCAGTTGGACTAGACGATCATTGCAGGTCCTTTCTAACTGATATAGTCGGTTCTATCATATCCTATTGAATGCTTCATGCAGTAGCCATATATGCATACAAGAAGACAAAATCAACTTCTCAATCACTTTCCAACAGCTTGGAAAGAGGGGGCATTTTGAGTAGGCATCTGTGGACCAGCTAAGCCACCATATCAAGGGATGATACATGATTTCCAAATCACCATATGCCTCCATATTCCATATGGGTGTCTTAGTCCAAATCAGAAATGATTTAGAGATGCTTAAGTGCAGGATTTACCAAGCACATGCACCTATAAGATCATTTGATGCTTTGTGTTATCTAGGACATGTGTCCTTCTGGAGGGCAGCCAGCAAACCCCACCTGAAATGACCATGCCTGAAATGACAGTAATATCCTGTGACTGAACAGCTCAGATCTGTTCAAATAGACCAACCACAGAAAACTGTTGTCAGTTGATCTCCAAAATTTTGACTGATCATACTAACTGAGGATATATTGTGCATATTACCGGGCACAATTTTTCAGTTGATCTATTAACAATTTACATACATTCAGAAAAAGTGAGAGAATGAGCACTCACAGTCAACAGGCACAATGGCTAAAACTCAAAGCATATGAAATGGATGCACATAGCTGTGCACATCACTTATACTGCTAATCAATCAGACCCAAAGCCAAGATTTTCATCCAGGTGACTTTATCTATACATATTTCCTCTAGACAAAAACAAACAAACAGACAAAAGTGGTTCCATGATCTTTAATGAAGAAAATGAGTGTGTTTGTCTTTAAATTGTACTTAACATAAGCATCACTGACACCTTTCAGCTACAAGAGTTAAAACATACAGAAACAAAAATGGCTGAGAGTCAGCTAAAAAAACTTATTTCGCTAACACATACTTTATTGTGACCACACTGGTTGGAGAGCTATGCTGTCCACTTCAAGCCAATAAAGATTTAGTTTAAGGTTTACTTATACGTGGGTGTTCTGCACAAAGCTGTTGAAGAAAATAAAACAGATTTTGCTCTGAAATTTGAAATGTTACTTAAAATGCATGGCCTCAGTGTGCTTCAGAAAAATATTTTAACCTGCATTTTTTCACCCTTTCTTCCAGCCACAAAATCAATGGTTGTTTTCTTTCAAGATGCAGGTAATACATAGGGAAAGATACCTTTGAAGTATATGTGCAATGAAATATTTAGTCAAATGAACACTATCCTAGATACTTTATGGATAGAAAATACTGTTAAAAATAAAGATAAAAATATCCCAGAAAAGAAAGAGAATTTTCAATGCACTGTGAAAATGTTCTGTGCTCCTTTCTCTGCTTTCTCCTTCACTATTCTGATTTATATATAGTCTTAAATATTTAGAAGTTCTCCCCTGAAGGACTTTCTGGCTTCTCTAACTTTTATAACTCTTAAAAATTTGGAACTTTCTTCTACTATTTAATAGCATGATATAGTAGAGCATATGCGTTTCAGCTGTCACTGGTAGTTATATCAGGCTCTATGTGGCTTAAGACTCATGCATTATGTTCATTCCTCATATTTATTCTAAAAAGACATTTAGAGAGTTTTAAGGAGGCAGTTTCACTTACCTTATTTTTGTCCCCTCTAGTTAGCAATGCAGCAGGAAAAAGAAAAAAATCACCGTTGTGGCAGAGAAGAGGATCAATTTGAAGCTGAATTTTACAGCATGTAAAACATGGATGAAAATCGACACACAGAGGTGTTGCTCAGTGGCAATGTTGCAAGGCTCCAGCAGAATCCAGCTGGAGTAAACGCCAAGAGTAAATTGCATTTCAACAGCAGTATTCAACATTATTTTCTACCCCTGTAAGCTGTTGTTGACACATGTTGCCAAAAGATGACATTCAACAGCACAACTTTGCAGAACAAAGCAGAGAACTGCATAATCTATGTTTCATGTGTGAGTTTTATGAATCCTATAATTTTCAGTTTAAGAATAGAACCACTAGAAAAGGGTTTATCACAGTTTTAGAAGCGTTGTCTCCTTCTTTATTGAACGACTTCATGATTCAGTTAATTTTCAGTGTAAAACTGAAACCTCTGTTCAGCATTTGTAGGGTCACTTTAAAAATATGTGAAGGTTCTCTTGTCTTGCATATGTTACATGCAACTCCCCTCAAACCAAAGGGAATTATCTCTGTTCCACAGGGAGATAAACTGACTGTGAGCCCTTCGAACTGCAAAACAATGGAAAGGAAAAGTAATGGCCCATGATTAAGATAATATTTGCAGTTGTGCATAATGTTCTGTTAATTCCATCTAGTATTAGTGTACTATAATAAAGATGAATCTCTCATAGAAAATTCATCTTAGACAATCATCAAGGAGATCAGAGGAACAATCTCTACTTAATACCACTAGGGAAGTGGACACAGTAAGTCTCTTTAACTCCTGTTTAGATGCTCAGAAGTCAGCTGGAATTGGAGTATGTCTTCTCTGGCATTTAACTACGCAAGTGCACCAACACTTCCATCTGGTCTGTAGTTATCGGTTTTCTCCCCATGGAAACCAGGGAGCAGGAGGTGGTTGGTGGCTGCTCAGGTGATATGTCAGCCAAAAGCACTTGGGGTCTGCATCTGCACCTTGCAAGTCAGGAGTGCACCTAAATGCACAGCCTGGAGACTACTCTCGGCGTTCCTGCTCCAGCAGGGGGATTGGACTAGATGATCTTTTGAGGTCCCTTCCAATCCCAAACATACTGTGATACTACAGCACCATTTCTGTGCCATGCATGTCCTCAGAGAGCAACTGAACTCAGAGTCTTTAACAGTCCTTAAGTCCTACAAACGCCTACATTTGCTGAGCACTTCCATATTAGACTGGCAAGCACCTCAGCTGCTCAGACCTGGGAACTTGTGTGGAAACACGTGTTTCAGTCTGTGTAGGCAGGTCCCTGGAGACCTGAGACAGGGAGTTGCTTAGATCCTGGAAAGGATCCAAGGTTTGGCATATTCTGAGCAAGTTCACACACCGTCAGTACTGAGATCAGCACCAAAGGCAGCAACTATGGACACATTCCCTCAGAAACCTCTCTAGAAAAGTTCACCTTTGCCAAAGAGCTCTAATCCATGGAATGACTAATTAAGGATCAAGAACCTTCTCACCCTGAGGAAATCCAAGCCCACTTTTTGACAGAAAGAGGCAAACTCTCAGGCTCTCAGCTGGGTTGGGCAGCAGAACATGGACTGTTAGCCCTCCTGCTGAAGTCAAACCATTGTTTCCTCTGGTGTCTAAAAGTCAAAGCATCAGCAGGAGGGCAAACTAAAGGGAGCTGAACTGCACAGCCTCATGGTTTTGGTGCTCAGCTGGAAAGATGGAATTGGGCTCTGCTCCCAGGAATATTCCCATTCACGTTGAGCAGCTCTAAAATGTAGCCAGAATTGCAGAGCAGCTGAGAAAACATCAACCAACTAAAGACCAAGAGCATGCAGGACAAAAGATCTGGTATTCCTCATCCACATTAGGTCACTGCTGTTGTATTGCAGAAACAGACTCCTTTCCACTTGCTCTTCTCCTGGTTTGGCGAGGGCTGATCCTTGGCTACAGGGTGGTGTACCTTCAAGAGCAAGGAGGAAAAACACCAACCATGAAAGTGGTAGAGGTCTTCAAGCCCAATGGTTAAACAGGGGTGGGAGGCTGAACAGGGTTGGCATGGCTGGTTGCCCCTGTGAATTCAAATTACCTCTGGAGACATAAGAAATCTTACCCAAGTTTTCCATTTCCCAGGCAGATATTCAAACATTTGCATTCAAATACCTGCATTTTTAGGCAAAAAACAACTTTTTACTGAACTGAGTGGGTCTTAGAAATGGTGATTCTTGCTCAGTTAGCTATATTCACAAATTTAGATGATGTTTTGAGGCGATAAAAGCTAGATGATTACAGTCTTGAATCAGAAGTCTGACCTCCTCAAGGAAGAGATGGGAAACACCCTTACAATTTTTGCTTTCTGTCGGCAATTCCATAGCCCTTTGGAGACATCTGACTATTAATCTATCATGCAGGAGAGAAAGGTGCCTAATCTAAATACTAAATCCCTCTCTGCTCCTGCTAAACTGTCTCATCTGCTGGGTCAATGCAAAGCAAGTTACTGTCTGTATTGTGGTGTCTATCTATGAGCAAATCAGGGGGAAATTAATTTTGTTAACATACACAGAACCTGACACTCCTCACCATCCATTATGCTGCAGATATAGTTGAAAAATAATCTATTTTCTGTAGTCTGTACTCTATTTCTTACTATTTTCTTCAGAGGAAATAAGGTCTGCATTCTTCTGTTATGATTAATTTCTGCTGTGCCACAGAAGTGATGTGGAAGGGAGCCCTAGCATCTACAAAGTCCTTCCATTCCCCACCATTCATGTACATGCACTTAAAGAGGATATCTGCTACAGTTGTACTTGCTTTGTAGATCTGAACACACTGCACATGCAAGGCAGAGGACCATGACATGCCAAAAACTTCTCTAATTTCTGCTGTACTTTGACAAGCCTTTTAAGTAGCTCATTCTGGATTCTGGTTTCAAGCCACTACATATGTGAAATTAGAAGTAAGAGATGGTTTACTATTCTTCCCCCTTCAACATGAACTTAGTCTGTTGATTTTAGTCAATAAACTCATAGTAACGTGACAGGCAGAAACTCACCTGTTAGAGAAGCTTGCTTTTTTGGTCAAACATTTTGCTGGAGATCACTGGATCATTTCAGGTATTTTCTTTATTTTAAAAAAATGCTACAGTAAACTGTGGACATATGGATATGAACTGATCTGAAGTGAATAGATTGCAGACAAAATTCTTCTCTCATCTGGAGTAGATTCATTGGCTTCAGTGGAACTATTCTGGATTTACAGTGATGTAATTTGGAACAGCATCTGGCTTCAGATATATAAGAAGGGCTCATTGTAATGGTTTATATCACTGACTACTTACTGCATACTTTTGCTATGCTTTTCTTAGCTCTTATTAGCTACACATAATCGTTGGGTTTACATCTTTCTCTTGTATTTCACAAAAGGCCTGTAAACGCCTTGCAGAATGGAGAAAGTAGACATTTCCTGCAGATCACCACTGTGTGGCACCTCTCATAATTTAGTTAAAAACACAGTCTGCAGTTATTTTATCTTTTTATTTTGGATATTACATTATGGAACGCAGATAAAGGAAAAACCCTCTCTGTTGTATCTGCTCTTCACATAGAGCAAATCAGTGTGGAAAGACAGTGGCATTTACCTGGCAGACACCTTTTAATTCATGTGACTTTTCCCATAAAGCCTCCTCTTTCTTTGAGCAAAAGTATGCTGTGTTGACAAGCATCCATTCTAGTCACCTTAGCACAGATTCGCTATTATTCATTTATAAACAAATAAGTATGCAGCAGAACCTGCCTCCTCTCAAAACTGTGACCAAACTCTGCCTCTCTTTACTCCAACATGACACACGCTCATTGTCATTGCAGGATAAAAAGGAAAAATAGCCTGAAAGTTATTATTCCCCTGTCACCCTGTGAATATCTTCAGTATGTCTTGTTTTCCCTTGCAAGGCTTTCAGCATCATGTTGTGTGCACCCTGACCATGAGCTCTGAGTACAACCTTCTCTGCCTTCAGAATCTGTTAATATGATGTTTTGAATTTTAATGGAAGAGAGTCCAATAAAACTACAAGGTGATGTGGAATAAATATCTAAATACATTAAATACCATTAAGAAATTGACTTTTGCTGTTGTACCACACACGCAACAGTTGTTTTCTGTTATGTATTGCAAAACTATAGCATCTGAGCTTTTAATAAGAAAGCTGTACTTTGCAAATACGTTTGGAAATATTCACACATGTTTCTGCTTAATCTCACAACACTTGTTTTTCCAGCTTGAAAATTTAATTCAAATACCATCATTTACTTAATTAAAGTTAGATATGTAATTAATATATTGGTTTAGTCCAAGTGGCTACAAGGACAGTTGTGGTAACCAAAACCAATATTTGTATCATTTGCCTTTTTTAACTCCTAATTAAGCGGTACTGGCTTCAATAAAAACTAATATTACAGTTGACTCTATTTACTTTATTTCAATAGAGCTGGCTTCCTTTTAGATATTTTTTTTCCACATCTACTCATAGAGAAAATATAAATGATATACCATTATCTTTTTTTAAAAGGCAGCTCCATCCATCATAATGGATTACAAATTTGTCACCTTGAATCAATTTTATAAGTGCTTGGGGGCCCAGAAATATTTATTGTACATGTGGATATTATTAAAGTTTATTGAAATCCTTCACCAATGAGAATTGTTTCTGTTTTGTTTTGCAACACGTACAGCACTAATGTTAAAAAGCCACTGCCTTTATTGTCTAGAAACCAAATTGGCAACACAGCGTTGACTTTGAGGACTACCAATTCTGACTACAGATACAAACATATTTATGCAAGCATTCATTTAATTAAGACGTGACAACTTCAGCTGCCTAATTTAGTAAAAATGTGTTTCAACATAGTTTCTTATATAACATTTTCCCATTATGACGTCTATTTTCAAATAAAAACTGCTTCAGCTAGAGACATCAACAGTAATTCACTTAGATTCTTTTCCCTGTAACAGAGCAGAGAAAGAAAATGGAAACTTAAGATTCATGAGAGTCTTCGTTTAAGACTTAGTGACAAGACTACATCTGGTATCAATACAGTTCCTCGGGATCTTGACCACATCTTTCATAAAGTGGTAAGTTCCGCCAAAAGGACACATCTTGCTGGCTGTTAACTACAACCTTCAAAATGCTGAGCCTGGGCAGGGGAGGAATGCAGTAATGCTCTGCTGGAGGGAGAAAACGAAACTACATTTCTAATTACATTTTTATTAGTGGTGTTAATGGGAAGTTGAGCTCTTAAAGCCCCTAGTAAGACATGCTTTCTTTGAAATTGTATAGCACAGTGTCAGGAGTTATCATGAAGGGTTTTTGTTGGTTTGGGTTTTCCCCCCACTCCCCCCTTGTTTTGGACAAATTTCTTGTTGTACTAAATTAATTAAGCCCTTGGAAATATTTCCCCTTTTAAAGAAAAAGATTTACAACATCAGAAGATAGAAAACAGATCAGTTTTTGTGAACAGAAAGACATATACCATACTGGGAATCAGATGTGACCTTGTGATGGGTGGAGAAGGCAGCTTGGAGCACTGTGGGCAGGGCAAAATGGGAGCCGGCAGCAGCCCAGGTGCAAATTTCACTGCTTCCCATATAACATTTTTTTGTTAAAGAGCAGGACATATTGGTGTCTAATGAGTTTCCATTGGGACTTTAGAGGGTAGTTTTGTATTTTTCTTTCTAGTCTAGAGAAACCTAGGGATTATCTTCCACAAGGAGCCATATATTTCAGGAACAAAGATGAATATTTCACAATTGCACAGGTTTGGAAGTGGAGTTCTAGCAGGGCTACCTGTGAAAGCATTTTACTTAAAAGCAGAAATGTCTAGAAATGAGGAACAGATTTGTATGACTAATGAAGATTAAGCTGAGATTTCACACAGTCTTATCAGTGGGTTTTGCTGTTTCCACATTGAAAAGTCAATGCCATGCCAGCTGTGTACGAGAGTTTTCTTCTCAAATATATATATACCAAAAAAAGTAGTATTGCTTTCTTCCAAGGAACTTTAGAGAGACTAATAAAATGTATGTGCTGTATAATGACATCTGATTTGGGGCTTTTAAGTTCCAGTAAGAATGCTTCATGTGGCTTTCTTAGCAATAACAGCCTTAAATCTGGTTTAACTGGTCAGGTTATATTTCTTTCATCCAAAAGCATCTTTCACTTCTATAAAGCTGCAATCCTAACTTCTGCTCCTGATCCTGAGGGTCTCTTCCAACTGAAATGATTCTGTGAATCTATGGTTTGTCCAGGGATATTAAGATGTGACCATAAAGACGTTTAAATGCATGGATTGGCAGGTGCCAGACTGTCTCCCTGTCTTTGACACTTCAATTAAGGTAAAGGAGTCTATAGCCCCCAGCACGGGGGCATATTGGCTCCTCACATTGCAAGGACTGGGGAAAAGTACTGGTTACACAAAGTTTCCTTTCCTCTCTTAATGAGCGTAACCCACCTTGCTTTACACCAGGTCTGTGCTGTGAAACTTTTGTGAAAGAGCTGAGTCTGAACACGGAATATTCACTGTGACCACTTTTCAGTCCAGCTCCTGGTGTGATGCAACCAGCCCTAGCAAAAGAAAGTGTCCAAGCTGGTATCTGGCTAGAGGAGAGGTTATTCCACCAGCAGAAGACTGTTTCCGCAAACACATGTGCTCCCTCAATGGGTGTCTGTTACAGCTCAGTCAGCAAAGCTGAACAGCAGAGGCTTGGTAGTAGAGTCAGGAGTTCAAGTCAACTGAATAATCTAGGATTTGATCCCATTCAAAGACACCACTTTGCTGTTTTACACACTGCTTTATGTCTGTTGGGTTAGACACTCTGCCAGTTTTAGTTCTGTATATCCATTTGAAGTTACTGGATAGCTGAACACTGAAAAACAAATCCTCTTACTGAGCTGACTAGGAAGACTTGCACTGAGTAGTACCTACTCCATATTTAATTTAATCAACATTAAGTATTCGGTCTACATATGGATCACTTCAGGGCTTTAATGATGCTTTAAAGGAACATCAAACAAAAGTATGAATGTGTATGGCTATACGTATCATATGACAAGAACTTCTCATGTTTGATGGCCACAGTTTGGTCCAACAAGCCATATCTGTGTATCATTTTCAGATTTATTAAATAAACAGAATGCTATGTAGGAGTAGGTAGTATGTAGCTCCTCTGTAAACAAACATACAGACATGATGGATTTTTACATGTTGTGAATAAAATCTATTTTGCAGAAGTCAGCAATCCTACAGTTCCAGCTAGCAGGATACCACCCATTAATTAAGTACGCTATGCATCTCATAATCCTTATAAACCAAGAGAGAGAAAATGATCAGTATGAAAAGGGAGAAAAAATAATAAAATGATTAAGCTTATCCAACGTTTCCACTAGCTGTTTTTTAATTGCTGTCAACTGAGTTCAAAGTGTTAAAGGAACCAACATTTTCTCCTGTGGCATTTTTTTCCTTAGATTTCTCATGCATTCCCTCTTCTGTGAAACTCTGCTTAGTAAATATTAATTTACCCTCAATTACTAATGACAAGTGAAAGAAACCCTTGCATTCATCAGGGCCACAGCCTGAGGACATACGTTTGTCCTTCAAAGCGTTCAACCATTCAGCAATTAGAACTAATAGTTACTCCAGGCTATGGAGGCTGAAACACGCAGCGCTCTTCTAATGCCGAGCTCTCGGCAGAGGCAGTCATGGTGGTCTTACAACCTATTGACTTCATCAGCGAAAGTTGGGAAAGTGATTTACAAAGTGGACAAAATAGACACAGAGTGATTGTCTAAAATGTGAGAACACTTAAGGACTGGGGAGGGGAACTAGTCAATTAGCTCGCTAATAAACACTAGCTCTGTAAAATCTCCCTTGCTTCTCACATGGAGAAAACTGAAAAGCCAGGGACTTTGCTAAGCAAAAGCAAAACAAAATGCATAAATAGAAAAGGCTAAATCAGGACCATAAAGGAATAATTGGTGTTTATGCTCTGGTATGTTCCCATACAACAACGAGGAACCTCAAATGTGCAGCTTCAACCCTTAAGCTTTCTTTGCTGGGAGCTTCACCTTTAAATAGAGAAAAACTCCGCAGCCTCTGCAGAATCAGATGAGGCTTCGTCTTTGGATGTGGCTGCAAATGCTTACACACACACACACACACACACACAAGTATTTGTAATGGAGGCCTTCACTTTAGACTTCATTATTTTCCCAATATAACGTAAAGGCCAGTTTAGTTAAACAGCTCTGGTTGCTTTTCTTTGCAGAAATGTAATATATAGTTTATTTTCTTTTGTTTTGTGCTTTCATTATTTAACAATTAAAAAATTATTTCATTACAGTAAGAAGGACAAAAACATATAGTGAAATGATTATATCACTGAAATTGGGAACTTTGCGGCCAAATTCAGTATGGTACAAGGATTTCATGATTATACAAATCTGTTCTTTAAAAGTGACTAAATATGTTAAGTACATTTCCCTTCTTTGACTAGCTTATAGATTGATAAATGACATATTTATATATATTTTTTCAATTAAATTTGTAATGAAGATGTTCCTTTTAACCAAAGAGTTCCTTTTCCTCACTGTAACATTGTAGATGTTTATAGCAAGCTTAGCCATGTCATCAGTGTCATGTTCCAGCTCTACAAAGCATGTACAAACACGAGGATAAATAATAACTCCAGAAACATGTTTATCAAGAACGAAAACTGTCCAAACTGGATATTTGCACATAAGCACACATCAGAATTGCTTTTACCAGTCTTCTGCCACTGCACTGTATTGGGCAGTGAGCTAAGAACAAGCATCTGGTCCTTGCCCAGAATAATTTGCAATTGAAGTGAAAGACAAGAGACAACCAACACCTGGGCATGACAAACAGCTTGGCAATGCAGTGATGTGTTGCCAGATCAGAACACTGTACCCTGCACCAAAAAAAACCCTATAATTTGTGGGAGGCCAGAAGAAGTTGACCTTTAGGTTAATTTCAAAGGGAGCAAAACTAGATTTAAGCACTTGAGAGAAAAAGTCACAGAGTTATTTTATAATATTTTATATGCAATTATAACAAAAATAAAAGATGGTTAAGCAGCCGTGCTGTTTTTCAAAACAACTTCCCAACAAACCATCTGGCAACTAAAGATATCTGGACTGTAAATGGTTACTCCTAAAACTTAACTTGGTGTTCTCTGGACACCATCACCAACCACTGGTACTTAGAGGTCACAAAGGACCTTCTGTGAAGGCTCCACATCATATCAACATACCACCAGAGATGGAGTCTAGCGGTTGTCAAGCTTCCACTGAATTAGATAAAACTCAACGACAATGAAATCTTACTTATCAAAAAAAAGTCCATATTGCTAATACCAGGAACAGAGCTAACATCTGTTTCTCAGATAAAATAATTTTAACTCATTTTTTTTAATATACTGTGTATAGAAGAAAACCTGAAAAACTGACTCAGATTTATAAAGAATATTTCAATATGTATTACTTCTGATAACCCATGTATGTCATAGTTTCACAGATGGTAGAAAATAAAAGGAGATTTCTAGCAGTTCAGTTTTTCTGACCTCTGTAAAGTGGATGTTTATAGAATGTGGCAAAATTAGTTTACCGCATATTACAACATAAAGCACAAAGATCTCGACTATATGTTGATTTGAAGCATGAAAATAAAACTAGTATTAACAGTAGGCAGTGATGTTAGAAAATGTGAATAACTAGTAACCATCCCCTGAGTACTGAAAGATATAATATGAAGACAAAATTGGGGTACATTTCTTCCCCATTAAGAAAATATTCCCTGATCTCCTTAAAGACATTGGTAACTCTGTGCATCATTGAATTTAAAGGAATGACATGAGAGTACATAGGAGTTTCTTCGGGATTTTTCCAGAGGAAAGAATTTCACTCTAAATGAAGTAAAACTATAAATATATTAGAGATTGAAGTCATTCCACTTTGATATTTGGCCTAGTTTCTTTAAAGAAAGTAATGACATTTCTTCTGTCAGTTTTCTAACAAGCCATCTGTTAGGGGAATCAGATTTTGGGAATCCAAGGTGGGAGGCAGAAAAGGTTAGATAATGGCAAATTGCAGCAGGTTAGGGAAAAATAGACATAAAACAATACAGAAAGAAAGGTAACAAAGAAGCCAAATGAAAGACAAAAGGCAGAAAGAGATTTATGGTACTTCTTACCAAGTGAAGATTTTTTTACAAAGGCAGGAGACAAGAATGGCACAGCAGATCTGAGAAGAAGCAGAATGTTGGGTGTATGGGTTTGTGGCAAAGAGCTGGTAGATTCAGGCAAAATATACTGTGTACCTCTAAGCTGACACAACGATAAAAGAAAGTTAAGGGGAGAATTCAAGCATCATGAAATGAGTTTCCCAAATTTCTACACCACATGTTTTGAAACAAAACATAGCTTAAATTTGCCAAGTAAAATTTTATTCTTACTTGGCAGCTTTGTTTAGAAAACCGTCATAAATTCTAAATATAGCTAAAATGCTTATTATATTAAAACTATCTCATTCCTAAAATGGATTCATGCTTGTCATTAGTTTTGAAAGATTTAAAATTAGTTACTTCTTATCTTTCAATAAAATCTCAAAGAACACTTATAGACTGGTCTCATTTTATGTTATATTTTCTTGGGTTGTTGGGGGAAGAAAGTGAGATGCAGTCCTCCTGGGATTTTGTTTTCTAAAAAGCCATTGCTTATTGAAAAATTCACCATGACTTATTCATGCTGAGGAGAGATTATTCTGCATAATTCTCATCACATTGGCATCCTTAAATAATATAGTTTCTTTCTGTTTCTGTGTCCCAAAATTTGGACATGGTCCTTTATCTCTACTGCTCTCTTCCTGAAGCACAGTATTACTTATACATTTAGATCTTCTACTGTAAATTTCAACTTTATTTGGAAGTGAGGGAAACACACTGTGACCCTACTAAAATGGGCATCTGCTGTATTGCTCTAATGGCTTACAAGTTTTTTTCAGTCATATTTCCCTAAAATCACCTACTACAATATTCACAGATTCAAAGAACTGCTGTGAAATGCAAAAGTCCAATCAGGAGACAGAATATTTAAGTTATGGCACCTTCATAGTATACATACATTAGCTGTGTGGACATAAATGCATAGTCTGTAAATTAAATATTTTGTTGTGCATATGCCTCTAATTCACTGCTACTTACCGACATGGATCATCTTTTGGTATCATGGGATCAGTGATGTAATATTAGATAGCTACACACTTCTCTAATGTAATCAGGTCCTTAAAGATTTCAGTAGATATGATTCAGATTAATTGGATATTCAGAATGAGATTAGCTCAAATGCATCATATGGAAGACATTTTGAGGAACACTTCTTCTGCCAGATATGTAAAGTTGATAGAGTTGGGAAGTGGGAAAGGCTGTATGTTTGGGGTTTTTTTCTCTCTAAAACACTATGAGGGAAACCAAAAAGTTTCACAAGAACATGTCTGTTTTCAAAAAATAGATACTTTTCCTCCAGCTTTAAGAAACGGAAATGAGCTCCACATGCTCTCCAAAGGGTTCAGGAGTGCTTTTGCAAGCACCAATGACAGGAATATGATTCCAAATATACATGTGCCAATAGAAATGGTACATGTGTATTTAGCAGCACAGAATTCTCAAGAGTGTTTGTGTAAAATCAGGTAGGCAAAAAGAAGAGGTCAACTTTTAGAGACATGCATCTGGAACTTCAGACCAATCGTGGCTAATGACTTTATTGTGAAATGTTTCCTCTCACTGGGGTCATTGTCAGGGAGGCTGTTTGTGTTGCTAAGCAGATTGTAAACCCAGCAGTTTGATACATCTGGCATTATGCTCTTCTCTTTTTGCATAGGAAAAACAAACAAATGGAGAGGGAGAGGGAGAGGGAGAGGGAGAGGGAGAGGGAGAGGGAGAGGGAGAGGGAGAGGGAGAGGGAGAGGGAGAGGCGAGGCGAGGCGAGGCGAGGCGAGGCGAGGCGAGGCGAGGCGAGGCGAGGCGAGGCGAGGCGAGGCGAGGCGAGGCGAGGCGAGGCGAGGAGAGGAGAGGAGAGGAGAGGAGAGGAGAGGAGAGGAGAGGAGAGGAGAGGAGAGGAGAGGAGAGGAGAATAACATAGAGTGTAACTGATGTGTCAGAAAAGCTCTTTGGTAGATGAATACTACGGCCATGTATAGAACTATCCTGTAATAACTGTGTTTCCCAAAAGTGTTACAGGCACCTTGTTGAATACAAAGACAGCACATTTTCTTCCCAGAGAATGTGCAGTTTGACTACCGACTTGGCACAAGAAATACTGCAGTTAATAAATGAAAGGGTGAAAGTAAGTATTATAATTATGAGATTGTGCAATTCTGACATATGTCATGAATACTTTGTGTGACCCCAGCACACTTCAACCCAGACTTTGGCTGGGCTATTTATAAGCCAGAGAAAGTTCTGGCCTCATCATACCATAGTCACCAGTTATCCGTTTAGCGTTATTGCCTGTTTTTTCCTCAGCCTAACAACAGCAGGTAGCTCTTTTTTGGAAAACAAAATATAACTTTAACCCATGTTTCTAATAAAGCCATAACTGCTGAGTTGTTGTTTTCTTTGTAAAATGGTAAAGACTGATATTGCTTTAATCAGAATGACTTTTTCCTATTAATTATCCCTTTAAAATCCCCACTGCTGTTTTATTGGGCAGAGCTGGTGGCAGAGTACATAGTCACAGAAAGCTCACTCAGAGCTGAACTCCATGATACAGCCAAAGAAAGAGTAAGAAAGCACTGAAGCTGGAGGACAAACAAGCCCTCTACTCCTCTTGCCAAGACTGGATGCTCCTAAGCATCTCTAAAACTTGAAATCTTGAACTTACTTTGAGAGAGTTAACCAGCATTATCCCCCCCAGTCTGGTGCACAAGTTCCCGTGGGACATCCTATTTGCAATTGCAGTGCACAAATAAGGTTTGTTGCCCAGTAATAACCCTGGCCATGCCTGTGTGCACTTAATGAGTATACTCTAGAGCTGCTTGGGGATTTTCAACTAGCATGTCACTAATACTTTTATATATTCACAGGTGATTTACTATTGCATGTCCTTGGTCCTCAAATCTCTTTGCAATTTATTTTACAGACTATTTCTGATTATATATGTCCATAGGAACATATTTCTGTAACTCTTCAGCTGGGGACTGCGATGTCTCTTAACAAGGGTCACAGAAGTTTCCTCAGGAGTTGTTCAGAAATGTTATATTAAATGAATGTATAAGCTGTTAGCATTTATGAGGTGTGGCTCTATATTTAAATGCAGATCTCCTGTGACGCTTCTATAGATTAGTGTTGCCTCCTACTAACCATTAAAGTAAGAATTTTTCACAGTGACTCCCTTAGATGCTTTGATCAGGCTTTGGATAAGACCTTTCCTGTGCAGCTTCTCTTGCTGCAGGAGGACCCAGCTGTCATGATGAGAAGTTCAATGAAGGAGCACTCTGGAATTTGGAGTAAAACCAGCAGAAATGTATCTACACTCAGAGATAATAAAATGGGGTTATAATTTGCTCTTTTCCATCGTTGTAAGTCTATTGTGGGCAGTGGAATATTTGCCCAGGGCATTTTCTCTTTTCATAGATATTTATGTCCGTTAGCAACTACTCCTAAGACTAATTCAAAGACTCACTCCACTAGTAGTGGTCCTACTTCTGCTGTCACAAAGCCAACATGTAAAAATGTTAATTTCTTGGGTCAGTGCTCCTATAGGACCAGAAATATCACAGAACAGTTTACCCTGTGATAACAACACCTTCTAGGCCTTTGCAACTTGGAAACACAAGCTGTGTTTCCAAACTACATACATATTTCCTTGTGTATGAAAGTATTCACGTTCATACATGTGTTCATGTGCACTAAATACAGATTATAGCTTAAACATTTTCAATTTTGAGGGAATTTTGGCTGCAATTCTAGTTTTAAGTATTTGGAACAGCTCTTACTTTACATCAACTTAATGGGTTTGCCTGTTTTTAATGAGCGTATTTAGTGCAGTGAGACATTATGATCACTCAATAGAATGTAAGTTGCTTTCTTGCACATTATGTTGCAGGCCAGACTGTGACTGATTAATACATTGCAGGTGTCAGCCAAAATACCAAAGGATAAGGAGAAGAGTAAGGGGGTGAAGTTATTCCTTCTCTCTGGCAGGCTGCTCTTAGTGGGGGTTGCAGAAAACACTCTACAAGTGGCTCAGAAAGAGATCCCACTCAGAAACATGGCCTTAGAAACAATACTTCCATCACCCTTTCCATCTGCACAAATTATTCCCACTCTTGGCAGAAAAGAATAAAAAAACTATGAACAGACAAAGGAGCCCTTTATGAGGCTATTGCCAGCCAAAGTACAGATGCCCATTAAAGCCAGGTTTGCACCTGTTTTTTGCAGGTCATCTGAAACGTTTCTTATGTTTGATTGCACATCTGTAGAAACAAGCCTCAGTCTGGGAAGACCTGCACAGTAGCTAAGATAAACGTTGTATATTTTCATTGTTTGATTAAATCTTGTCTGGATTATCAGCTGTATAATGAGAAGAGCTGGCTTGCTCTGAGGTGCTAGCTGTCAATGGTTATTGTTAATCATAATCTAACAAATACCAGATACAGCTATTTGGCAATTGAGATCTAACATTTTTCTTATTTAAGGTGATAGGAATGAAGGAAACATAAATCATAACATACTCATTTTCCCATATCAGAAGATGCTTTAATACTTAACATTTGTCTACATTTAAAGACAACAAATTCATGGTTATTATCAGAAAAATGTACAGTTTAAATTGTTACTAAAGTTAGCATTACAGACTTTGTTGACTGTTTCTCTTTCCTGGCATAAATCCACCAAAGACAGCACTTTTGCACCTTTGAAAAAAAGAGCCAGTTCAACCTCACTAAGGAGAACTGCTAAAAACATTCTAGATCACTATACAAACAATGCACACATTATATGAATGGTTTTATGCCAATTTACACTTCTGAAGCAACCTTGTGCTAATCTTTCAACTTTATGTGCATCTGTCAGTAGAACAAATTTTAGTTCTTTTAATAAACTCTGTTTACAGAAAGCCTTCGGAAATATTTTATTGAACTAAGTCCTGATAATGTAAATCATGTCAAGTGCCTAAAGAAGCCAGCTGATAACCATTAAATAAAAATGAAGACAAGCTCAGACTTTGAAAACTTAATTTCATTGGGACTGCAAACATCCTGAAAATTAAGTACGTAGGCTAAACTAAGTGTATAGGCTCCCACTCACAAGGGGCTTCATCATGGTTTTAAATCACAGCATGGTGCTGTAAGCTAGACAGAGCTGCACTTCCCATCTGGAGATATTTTGACTGACTCAGAGGGTTTTCTGAAAGATCTAATGACTCTTCATAGGATGTAATATAACCACATGCTTACATGTTAGCATGGACAGTGTAAAGGAGACTGACCTCTTTCTGTTCTCTTAGGGGATCTGAGAAATCCATTTGAAATATAGTTCAGGCCCGGCACAATAATTTTTTTTCTGAATTAGCTGTGGAAATTAATATTTTCTACTGAGTTTTTTTTGTTTGTTTGTTTGTTTTTTTCAGAACCAGCGTTACTTCACAGTCTTTAAAAGCAAGCAGCATCTTTCAGTATAACGTAACCTAGAGAAAAACTAGATATTCAACAGCCACTGAAAAACAGGTACCTCATGAAGACACCTAATTTGAGACAATCAAACTAGAAATATTGATACATGTATGACCAAACAGGAAACCTGGGACCTGAGATGTTTCTCAATTCCTAGTGATAACCTCAAACAATTAAATAATGCCTTTTTCTGCCCCAGAACACGTCTTGATATAGTTTTGGTTCTTGTCCTTTTCTGCAAATTACACAAGCCAAGGATATCACCTGCAGGGTCCCAATAGGCAAGACTTCCCACAAAGAAAATGGGAAGTGGCCCACCTACTTCAGGACTAAAAAAGCTCAGAAAGATGTTACTTGGTTTTCTGGCAGCTACAACATCATTTCCCATCAAAATGTCCTTTTTGAAAGGAAGTTACTTTCCAACACTCTCTGTAAACTAATATGCCCATCACAAAATAAGAGATGGTAAGAAAGAAGACAGACAGTGGCCATAATAGTCACCACTGATAGCTCAGCATTTTGTGAGAAGACACTTCACTTTATAAATCCATACCAAAAATGGGGCTTTCGTCTGCATTTTAAGGAGCTGTAGAAGAAGTCCACCAAATTTGTGACAAAGAACTTTTTCCTGATTTAGAGCCACATAAAAATAGTATGACTGATGTTTCAGGAAGTTTTGGAGAGTGGAAAGAACTATAATGACATATGAAAAGAATGGTTCCCCTAATAAAGAAATCAGTAATATGGAGGTTGACTTCAAACTCAATGTTTTGATGAAGAGGTTCAACACCATTGAAATCAATCAATTAGTGTGTGAGACAAGATTAAATCAGTATAGCTGCATTGATTCTGATTACATTGCACTGACTTTCACCTATTACATGACATAAGGATTAGCCCAGCGTAAATAACATCAGAATGAACATCAAGGTCTCTGTTACTGACGTGCTTGTATATAACATTTGCATATAGCATATAGCCTACAGTGTCTTTTTCAACAACATTCAAGGTAAACATTAATGAATAAATCTATATAAATCTATATAATGTAAACCTAAGTTGCCGCAAATCACTTCTATTTTTTCAGTGTTTCGTCTCACTGAACTCTGGCATCCTTTGGGCTTGACAGATTAACACATATATGAAGAAATTTGCATATTTATTTTAAACCAGATGTTCTTTGTGCAGTACAGCCAAATTCCCATCATCGCTATAATCACATTGTGTTCTGTTAACATAATGGAGCCATTAAAATTCCACAACATGCAGCTTCGTTGGGAAGAAAGGGATTATTAAAGAATTTTCCAGGTGAATTTTAAGTGAATCCTAATTAAGAAGAGTCAGATCTTTTGCTAATGTTAATTGTCTCCTTTATATCACTGAAGGATCTGACTTATATCAGAATAAGAGTATTTGTTTCACAATCACTGACACTTATTTTACAGAAAAAGGTGGTTGGAATAAAGCTTTACTATATTAATAGCAGTCAACAAGCAGTGAATAACTGGTATTATAAAATATGTAGTGTGTTATTTTTATTAATAACCCTAAACATATCTGAGTTTGTTTAATAAAATTTGTGAAATTATACCTTTTTCACTTGTTCACATCGTACAGCATTTGGCTTTTTTTATGTGAAGATCAGTACTTGGTAGCATTTAGCACAATTAATCACTGTTAAATCAACTAATCCAAAGTTCTGGAATGCAAAGAATGAGAGTGACATTGTTTTGTTAAAACTGTAAAGGAAAGTTTCACTCCACAGAGTAACAGAGAAATAAATCTCACATAGATGGAAAGACTTATTTTCTGAGAAAGAAGCCAAGAGAAGGAGGAACTGGGTGAGGCTGGAGACTACATTAAAATGGACCTTTCTGATTCAATGTGACATTGTTTTTCTAAAAGAAAAATTCCTGACAGTCAGAAAGCAGAGGGGATACTTAGGAAAAACATACACTTGGAAGTGCTACTTTGTATTAAAAAATAAGTATTGCCTTTGGGCGAGGAACTGCCCTTTCAATTGTGACACTGAGAAGTGAGCGAAGTGAGCACAGAAGTGAAAAAATGGCACACCTTTTCACTTAGCATTTCTTAAATGATTAAATCATCCTTTCCCAGCTGACTGGGAGAGTGGCAGACAGCAAAAGGAATCTCACAGTGGCTGAGACCCTGCACAGCTCATTACAGGTCTCATAAAACACCCAGATGCTGGAGCAAGGGATGAGATTAATAAGGTTATTTAAGTTTTAAATTTGCTTAGGGTCCACACACAGTATGAGGCAGTTCAGCCTGAAGGGTAACAAGCCAGACAGAGGGAAGGAGGGGAGTGTATCTTAAGTAATCTGGAGAATGGTGAGTGGTGGAGTATCTTAGTATTTTATTCTGGCCTTAAGAAGCAAAGGACGAGAGGAGAGGAGAGGAGAGGAGAGGAGAGGAGAGGAGAGGAGAGGAGAGGAGAGGAGAGGAGAGGAGAGGAGAGGAGAGGGAGAGGAGAGGGAGAGGAGAGGGAGAGGAGAGGGAGAGGAGAGGGAGAGGAGAGGGAGAGGAGAGGGAGAGGAGAGGAGAGGAGAGGAGAGGAGAGGAGAGGAGAGGAGAGGAGAGGAGAGGAGAGGAGAGGAGAGGAGAGGAGAGGAGAGGAGAGGAGAGGAGAGGAGAGGAGAGGAGAGGAGAGGAGAGGAGAGGAGAGGAGAGGAGAGGAGAGGAGAGGAGAGGAGGGGAGAGGAGGGGAGGGGAGAGGAGGGGAGAGGAGAGGGAGAGGAGAGGGAGAGGAGAGGGAGAGGAGAGGAGAGGGAGAGGAGAGGAGAGGGAGAGGAGAGGAGAGGGAGAGGAGAGGAGAGGAGAGGAGAGGAGAGGAGAGGAGAGGAGAGGAGAGGAGAGGAGAGGAGAGGAGAGGAGAGGAGAGGAGAGGAGAGGAGAGGAGAGGAGAGGAGAGGAGAGGAGAGGAGAGGAGAGGAGAGGAGAGGAGAGGAGAGGAGAGGAGAGGAGAGGAGAGGAGAGGAGAGGAGAGGAGAGGAGAGGAGAGGAGAGGAGAGGAGAGGAGAGGAGAGGAGAGGAGAGGAGAGGAGAGGAGAGGAGAGGAGAGGAGAGGAGAGGAGAGGAGAGGAGAGGAGAGGAGAGGAGAGGAGAGGAGGGGAGAGGAGGGGAGAGGAGGGGAGGGGAGGGAGGGGAGGGGAGAGGAGGGGAGAGGAGAGGGAGAGGAGAGGGAGAGGAGAGGAGAGGAGAGGAGAGGAGAGGAGAGGAGAGGAGAGGAGAGGAGAGGAGAGGAGAGGAGAGGAGAGGAGAGGAGAGGAGAGGAGAGGAGAGGAGAGGAGAGGAGAGGAGAGGAGAGGAGAGGAGAGGAGAGGAGAGGAGAGGCAGAGATTGACCTGAATAAGACTACAGCTCAGAAATGGGCCAGGTCTGCTAATGTGGTAACCACCATGCTGCTCACAGAAGTAGGAAGGGGACAGTTGTATGCTGTAAAAGATCTGTCCAAAAGTCAGTGGTAACCCACACCAGATATGCTGCAAAGCCAGCTCTTGGCGACAGCATGAAGAGCTCTTCACTCAGAACTTACATCATGGGACAAATCTCAGCTTTAGGCACATAATCTGCTGTTGCAAAACATCGTTGGACATTTCTGAGCAAACGCCTGGTTAACTGTGGTCTCAGAGAAGCTGACTGGATAAGATCTATGGCATCTCATTAGGATGTGTTTGTTAAAAAACTGTGTCTGAAATGCTTGAAAAGGTCACTATAGGCAGGCACGATCTACTGTAGTAAGTACAAAGCTATGGCTTTAATGAGATCTGTCTAAATCATGGTAAAGTTGACTTGAGCACAGGAACACTTAGAAACATATGAACAGTCTAAATCTAAACGAGGCACAATACTGGTGATAGGGAATGGTAACTGCAACCAAAATGTTAAATGTCTTTTGAGGGGTATTCATATAATTTTATCATTCAAAAGTGTAATTCATTGGAAAAACACTTTCTTCTCTCAATACAAAGCACTATTTACATAAACTTTTTTTTTCCCAAAAACTAGAGTGTAAAAATAACTTCTAAGAATGTTAGAAACATCTCTTCTAAGAAAGTTAGAAACAACTTTTCTAAGAAAGTTATCTCTACACTTTTCACGGGGGCAGTGAAAACCTTTTACGAATTAACTCACTGACTGCTTTTGTGGTAGCACCCTCATTTCATTCATGATGGTGAGGAAATTGTGCATGAAACTACTAATTCGTGAATGTGTGAATTCTGAATATTTCATTTGGTTGGAAGAGTTTCCTAGCTCAGCTTACACTCACTTCACCACTGAATTGCTGAGGAAACCAGTAAGTCAGACCAAAGAAATTACCATTTCTGATAACTAAATTTACAAGAAAATAATGTGGAGATTTTCTTCAGTATAAGTTTTCCTTCCTCTGTATCATTGACCTGGACACAGACTTGTAAAAAAATTTTATTAACTTTTCTACACCCCACAGTCTTCAGCACTTGATTTTTCAACTATCACCTAAAAAATTTCTTTTGATGGTTCCAAATTGGAAATGAATCGAATGAGTGGGAGTGAAGAGAGCAACACAATTTTAGAAACTTTAACAGTCTTCTCAGTTCGTGCTATTTTGTTAGGATTGCAAAATTTTTGGCTTAACCTTTTATTTAACCTCAACCCTCAACAATGCCAATCATAATATCAAACGTTTACCAGAGACATAATAGCAATAATATATTCTGAAATTTCAGTAACATAGGCCTCTGGAAAACTTAGCAATGGTTTGAGGTTTGTAAACATTATGTTTGGGTGAACATATTTATAGCCTAATTGCAAATGACCCACACATTCAGTGTGAGTAAACACAAGCAATCATGAAAATGGCAAGCAGAACCCAGATATTTGCAAAATATTTTCCTTTTCAACCTTGTGCTTATCTTTTGTAGTAAAAAATGTAAATTAAAAATAGGTTGAAATGATAGGAGAAAAAAGTCATTAGGCAATATCCTTCAATTGAACTGTGCTTATTGTTGACAGAAATAATATCAGTGACTACATCTACTGAATCCAATGAGTCCTTGAAATCTCTAGGATCCAAGGAGAGCACAGGCTCCCTGAGCTTGCTGTCAGACCACTGTGTGACACCTGGACACCAGCTCTGCATCCCGCCTGGGTTAGTTATGAGCCTAGAACTTAAAATACACTGTTCCCAGGGCCCATGGTATGAGTCCTTTGGTTTATAGCTTAGCTTTTTAGGAGCTCTGACAGGCACACACATGGCACACAGACTTTGGTTTTGCCTTTAACACTGTGTTGCTCTTCCCTTAATATTGCGTAGATACAGATCTCTTAGCAAAATCACCGTGTTGAAACCAGTTGGCTTGGTTGAGCCAATATCTGGACCTGGTGAAGCCCTTTTGTATCTTACTCAAGCTATAGTCCATTTCTCTTCAATGTCCTCTGACCCCTGCTACCACCTGGCTGGTTTCTCCAGCTTGTGTTTTCCAATATCCCCCTCAAGAAACCTTAAAAAATCAGGATGATTGCACCACCTGCTCCTGCATTTTGGATTTCTGCTGCTCAACACTTTCTGACTTCTTCAAACTAATGTGAGGAGTCTATGGAAGCCTCAGAGGGAGTGATCCTGCTCAGAGCTCCCTACCCAAGCACACCGACTCACTAGCCCTCATCCTGGTGTAGAGGTCTTAAGGTCTCCTGGCATCTCAGTACTGGGGATGGAGCACTGATTTAAGCCTTAGAGGTCCATATATTTCTTCTATTAGCTTCTATTAACTTGTCTTATATTGTCACTCTTGAGAGGTCCACAGCACAGGTGGAACTTGTGGATTTGCAAGACAGAAAAATCACCCTGAAGAAATAGGATGGGAAACATCAACACAGTCAGGACTCCCACATCTCTCTGCTGTCCTTGCTATGAATTCATCTAAGGGCACCTGCAGCTGAGCAGTGGAATCGGGTCACCTACAAAACAAAGCAAGCACAAAGTGGAGTGACTAAGAAAACATGGACCACATCTGCAGCTCTTGCACATTGGTAATTTGGTAGTTTATAGTCATTTGGTAATTTGCACCAGCTGAACATGAGGTCGTTTTCTAAGTTAACTTAGTCCTACATTTTCACATTAGGGGTTGTAGTGAGACTGTTTGAATAATCTGCGTCCCATGATTTAGTACACCAGTTCCCAAGTGCCAAGCATCCTTACAGACAGGCACAGCACACATGTGATGCATACAGGAATTCAAATGGGTAAAAAGAGAAGCTCTTCTTCCCAGTCCTAAAAAACAACTTCAACAATATTATAAATAAAATACGACCTTAAAGAAAAAGCCATGACTATGCAAGAAATGTACAGTGCTGTCAGAGAGGTCAGAATATGACCCTTTTTAGCTATAGGATACTTTGAAAATTATTTCACAAGCTTTTACTCTCTGGAATACAAGAAGTTGACTCCAGAGCTCAAACTGCAAAGAACAATTGTTATAGCTGAAAGTATTTGTTTCAAAGCACTGTGGAAGTAAATGAAAGTGTCATTTTGCGCTAATGTGATAGGCAGCTACTCTGCCTTGTCAGAACAAGCAAAGTCCTGTAAGCTTTATCCTATTGCCACAGGCACTTGGGCACCTCTCTGGAAATCAATCACAGATTGGTCTGAAGAAGAGCAGAGCTGAAACAATGGCACCAGAGTAGAGGAACCTTAATGAAAGCCATTTGCTAGTCCACACCTAGGCTGTCTAGACAGCACCTCCTGTGCTTTGATCACTGATAAACCATTCTAAATGTTACCAGTGCCCCTTTTTTGTTTCTGTTTACAGGCAATCAGTGGGCCTCTGGCCATTGCCTCTATTTCAAAGCAGTGCTTCTCATCTGACTGCAATCAAATAAAAAAGAACAAAGAGATGGACATTTTGGATATGAGATACTTATTTTCCTGTGATTTATACAATTTCAAATGCAGACCGAAAACAAAAGAGCAATTGTGAGTGTATATGTGATAAATGTTTCTAATTAGGCATGGCCTCTTAATCAATTTGAAAGCAGATTTCCCTCTCAAACCAGCCAAAATTTAGTGCAAGCATGTGTCTGTGTGCGCATGTGTGCATGCTGCACAACACACATCTCTAGATTTTAAAGCCTTTTTCATCTACATTGGAGCCTTTTCTTTTTGTCTTCATGGTGCTTTTTTGTGCTGTTTGCTGGTAGAGCCATCAGCTTCACTCTGAAAACCCCACATGAAACATCCAGATATTTTCAAAGTGGCTGTCTTATGATTTAATCACAGTAAAATTAGAACCACAGAAACTGAAAAATCTACCAAAAAAGTTTGTGTGAAGCTCACATGCTGTGCTCACTCAGCATAGACTGGCCCACAAATAACTAAGACTTTTGAGTTATAATGCATATACTGAGCTATAAACTTTTAAAGATTTGTCTAAATATTGGTTTGTATATGGATTTAAACTCATTTTGCCCAAATTCAAGTCCACAAATACCACGATTGCCTTTAGCTGTATGTCAGTGCCTGAACTTTAAGCCCTCCTGATCTTTTATCTTCAGAAATTTGAAGCAACCTACTTAAATTCAGCCTTTGAAACCTTCTCAGCTCCTCCCTACATACGTCATAGCAGTTCAAACGTCTTAAGTCTCAATCACATACATTCTTAAAGAAAACCTAAAAGATTGTAAAGTCATGAAGAGAGTTAATCTCATGTCTTAATTTTACTCAACCAGTATGTAACTTGAAAACATTTTCTTTTCTTGTGTAGGAATCCAAAGGCTATATGGATGCAGCTTAACATCACTAAAAAAAGTCATTCTTGTGAAGCTGTGGTTTTTTGTTCTGTGTACCTGAAAATTTGTCTGTTTCAAAAGTCAGGATTGAGACCAAATTTTTTTGCTTATCTATAGTCTCTTAAAATCATTACTTTCTTTGCTATTTCTTCTTCTTTCTCAGGAGAGAATGAAGAAATTTAACAAGGTGCCCTCAAAATTGCCAACCTGATGGGGAAAAGGGGTGGATGTACACTTTTGATGGCATACCATACTTAGCCTGCCGATTATGACATACTCTGTGGTCCTAGTTGCCCAAGTCTTCAACTTCAGATGCTGTAGAATAAAATATATGACTACCCATACCCCAAAGAAACACACAGTATTTTCACTCCCTTATATAAATTCTATTAAGCTAATAAAGATTTACCATATAGTGGTAGGAAAAGGTATAACATCTGTATTTTGTTCAATAAAAATGTGACAAAAACGCTCTCCAAAATGTCATATGTCAAGGATGTAGGAAAGTAGAGGAGGGAAAAAGTCATAATAAATCTGTTTAAAAACACGAGCGATGAAGAACAGAGAAACTAAGGCTCCTTCCCAGGGCTATGTGCATATCATTAATTTGCTGAACCTAACCTGATGCTATTTATGCAGGTCCCTTAGAGAAGGCACAAATTTTGCAGAGTTTAAGTCAAGTTCCTACTTCATCACACTGGTTACAATAGGAGGGTTATATTACAGAAACAACTTCATAGTACTCTTCAATTTCATTCCTTAGGCAACATATTCTTTCAGATTGACAGTATTTGAAGTGAGAGATTTCAAGGTCTCTGCAACGTGAGGCTGTGGAGATGCATAGGAAATTCAACCAATGTTTAAAGTTTCATTTGTTCACCTTCACTGTTTCTTATCAAAGGTGAGACATGAGTTTTGTCTGACTGAAACGTGACTGGAGCTGATGAAAATGATTTGCCACTCCTAGAGCAATTAGAGCTGTTTAAGTTGTGCCCTTTTAAGATGAAACTTAAATAATACAGGAGAGAAAAGAGCCCATCACATGATTTATGAACACTGTGATTATTACACATTGACTCAATGGTACAGTGGTATGCTGTCATGGTCGTGTTATTTTTAGGAATATTCTTATTCCAGTTTAATTCAGGAACTATTCCCTTTCCTTGAAGTCAAAAGAGTTAGTTGGGTGTAAATCTCCAAGGAATAAAGGGAAATGAAACAGTGCCTCTTGGAACAAGACCAAAACAGCTTTCCCAGAATGAAAAAAAAAAAAAAAAAAAGGAATCCTATGGGTACCCGATAACTTTGTGAACATACTGAGATTTGAGCCAAAAGGAAAAAAAAAACAAACAAACAAAAAAACAAACAAACAAACAAACAAACAAAAAAACAACACAGAAGTTTGCCTGACCTCATCTTGCTTTAAATGAAGTATTTAATTATCTGTGCCTTCATATTATGTATATTTAAACACTCAGTATAAGTGGAAAAAAAAATTGAGAAATAGGAGCGAGATCAGGAATTTTTTGTTCTGCAGCAGTCTTTCTTCTTCTAGCGGCAGTAAGCCATCAGATCTGTCATGTGTCATTTTTCAGCTCATTAGGTGGGATTTTGGCAATTTCTGTGTACAGTAAGAGGTATTGAGCAGTTGAAACTGGGAAGGTCAAATATTAAGAGCAATGTCATCATCATTCATCGCTTCCAATGAAAAATTCTTGCATAATTGTTTAGTGCCATGAGCTGCCTTTAGTGGGATACATTCATTTTTGCCAATTTTCATTAACTCTTGAGGTTCACAGCCAGAAGCCATATGAGCAAAGAAACATACTCAGATTGGATCAAGCTGTTATTTTGCTAATGTCATTGCTGCCCTGTACTAACTTAATGAGACTCCCCAGTGATGAGGGCAAAGGCTCAGAGAGGGATGAAGCATATGGTCCATTACGTCACCAGAACATACATACCTTTGCATCTTCGAACTGAGTAAATTGTGCACAGGGCAATACTCAATTAGCATTTGCATGCTTTGGCCCCAAATCAGCAAACAATTTGCATGTGCATTTTACTCAGGCGAGTCCTCATGAGTTCAATAGCATTTCTTATGGGAAAAAAGCACGTACGTCACTGTGAGCAGCATGGTTCTTTTTTTCAGACAAACATCTGTAACAGCAAGCATGGGATCAAATCCTTCTCTGCTGCAAATGAGCATAATTCTAGTGTTGGTTATTATGCCAACAGCCAAGAGAAGGAAGGTTTTCAAAACACGAAGTAATGCTTCACAATCCCGACTGTTTCTTCTAAAGTGCAATTCCTTGTAATGTTGTTTCAAGAAAATTAATCATATTTCTGAGAATGTTTCAATGCTGAAGGCAGAACTCACTTTCAAGACTCATCAGTAGAAAGTAATTAACTGGAGTAACTCAAGTGGAATAGATTGTCCCAAGAAAGCTCTCTGGTGTGCATGTGTAGATGCTCTAATCCAGAATAAGTGAGTTTTAGTCCAGATCACAGAGTGTTCAGAAGCCTAAGGGCAATACTCTGCAATAATTTAGTCCCTTTTTAGCCTCAGCTTTAAACTGCTCTCATTAAATCAGTACCAGAAAAAAACAGAGTCTTCTTTTAGTAGAATGTTTAAATTTAAATAAGCCAAACTTGATGGTATAACATAACTAGTTTTACTTTACATTGAAATACCAAATCACTGCTGAGGGACATTAATCTCCAGCTGAAGGACAGAAATTAGTAGCAGAAGAGCAACAATTTTTTAAACCACTAAAAGTAGATAGAGGACAATGTCCTTTGTCTTGCACCTGCTGTTCGCATGTACACGGATTTTTCACATGGGCTCAGCTGATGCACAGTGTCATCATTCGGTTGCAAAGCTGGTGCCTCATAGTCTACCTAGATTTTTGTAATGATTTAAACCTCATTATTTGAAATTCAGATTTGCATTGGAACAACACATCTCTCTTTCTAGACTAAGTACATAAGATGTACCTTTTAAAACTGTTTTGTTTACATGATAGTAATATGGATAAACTGTACGTATAACCAATATACAAATAATAATTTACAATACTCCTGTAGCTTCAAAAATGGGTGTTTTCACACATTAGTCTAGAAGTGAAATGTTTCTTCTTCAAAAAACATATTTTTTTCCATGAAAATTATACCATCCAACAGTCTAGGCAGAGAAACATTCAAGTCTACCAAACTCCCCAAAATTCTAGATTTGAAAGGAAAATCCAACCAATCTGTAAGAACAAAGAGGGAATTTTATGTATGAAGTTTTGTCTTTCCCAGAAGGAGTCTTTCAGTACAATGAACACTAAATTCTCTCAAAGTACTAGATTTCAGTTTTTGGGTGTGCTGAGAAAATTACCTGTGTAGCAATTTATGAGCTTGCATCCTTCATCTTCTGGTAAAAGAAATGCCTACATTCATAGGCATGGGGAAATATCTTATTGAAGTATAACTTCTTTAAATATATTTCATTCCGATGTTCTGCTTTTGAAAGAAATGAAACTATACAAACCCTGGCTGAAATTCTAGCCAATGGGAAGCCAACATGGAACTCACAGTTGATTTCAGTGGGGGCCAAGATTTTATTTTAACACTATCTCCGTTTTCCAATTTCTAATAGATAATGTGGCATTTTTGGTATTTTTCTCTGTGGGATGTTGGTATTTTTCTGTGTCATGAAAACACAGAGTAGATGTTTAGACTGGTGCCCATGAATCCACAGAAGGATTCATGTACACCTCTGAGCAGGGAATTGCAGAAGAAGTTGTGATGGCTGAAAAGTAAATGAGCAGTTAGAGCTTCTCATTTCCAAATAAGCCTTTAGATAGGTGAGGGGGTAGCAAGTAGAGTACCATTAGGGATTCTTTTTTGTATGTGGGCCAAATAATAAATTCAGAGCCATGATGAATGCATAGGAGCACATCTACACACATCCATCTGTATACTCACACAGAGGCAGTATTTCCATATATTTCCATATATGTATAATAGCTTTGAGGAAGAACACTAATATATATCACTTTGCCTATAAAATTGCCAAACAAAATTTGCCAAACTCATAACAGTAAATACTCTGTTACCATTATCAGAGGCAGAGATGACTAAAAATCACTTTAGTTTTGATGTTCCCAATTGAGGCAAGTCTGTATCTGAATGAAGAGCATTTTTTGTTGTTTGACTTGAAAAATGTAACAAATGCTTTCTTTGTTGAAGAAGCTTAATGAAAAGCAGATAAAAATCAAGAAATTATTTCTTGCATTCTTTCAAAATAGAACAAAATGTGCCTGCAATTATGAGCTGAAAAGGATCTGTCTTTCTGTTTGTTAAAGAGAGACTGAAGAAGCATTGTGTAGCTTTATCTATATCTACCCTATCTGTCACATAATCCTGTTAAAAATAGGGATGCTAATTCAGCTCAAGCCCTTTCCAACAAAACTGCAGTATCTTACACATAAAAGAGCTAGTATTTTTGCACAGTCCATTTTTATAGTTTAGGTAATAGCATCATACACTTATAAATAGTCATGAAGTTAAAACAATTTTAATGTTAAAGGATAATCATATAATCCCAAAATAATATTTTCCCAAAAGGAAAAACTTGCCCCCCATGTTGTTCATCTGCTCAAGAGATGTACCCAGAAGACATTTAAGGGAAACAACAAAAAACCTGTGATATAAAGTATGCACCACTGATCACATTTTCAAGGTGTTCTAAAAGTATGAAGTTAAATAAGAAGCTGCATCACTGAATTTATCTCTTCATATCTGTTCCCACAGTGCCACGGCACAAATCTTGTAGACAAGCTTAGACGGAAGTGGTTATAATGCCTAAAACTGCTATCATAGGTTCTGAAGGCACTTGTTTTACACTTTTCTACACAATGATTGCAGAGTATCTGATACAAGGAGACATTGCTCCCAGCTGTAATACATACAACTCTGCCTTCCACAGCATTACACGTAAATGCTTAGTGAGAGTAACAGGTTAACAAAGCATTGGCAAATGGCTTCTTTGTTCACACTGGTGCAAAAATAAGCAGACAAGGAAATTGGGGCAGGGGGCTGATTTAAATTCTGTAACACGTAAAACAATTTCTCGTTAATTAATTCAGTCATTAGTAGCAGTTTCCCTGAGGGTAGTGTAACCTGAACAGGATATCACAATTACAGCACTCTTTCCTTTTTTAAGCTGGTTGGCATTCAACATGAAGAATTTATCAAAAAAGACATCTCTGTTCAGCAAACTCTTAAGCATCCTTTCCTGACTACCTTTAAACATTCATTCTCATTTTTTCTTCTGGTAGGCAAGATCTGCCATCAAAAGACACTACACCTCTTCCTCTTTTGTACATGTAAAACTCTCTTAATGTAGAATTTGCATGCCTACCAAAACATCATGTATCTACACTCCTAACAACTCTTAGATCAAGGAATCTTGATTTAATGGTTAAATTTTCAAAAACAGTAGGGCATTTAAAATAGAAGATATTTAAATACATGTAAAAATCTAACCACATGACAGAGTGATCCAAGAAGGCAGTAAGAAAGCAGGTACTGGAGCCACAAGGCAGTATCCTTCTGCCACTACACTTGGTCTTCACTAATGTGTTTTGGGCAGGGTTTGTTGGAGCATGGTTGCAGAGAATAGCTTGTGCAAAGACACTAGTCACTGTTTCGCTTGATGCCCTGGCCCCAGGCCCAGCCACCCACCATTGCTCTTCTCCTAAGCAGGAATAGCTAGAATTAGGCAATGCCAGGCTATATTCTTGAAAGGTAAGAAATGGCTGGAGACAGAAACTGCTGGGAGCTTGCCCCCAGAAAAGCTGAAATGCTCGATCCTGTCTTGGGGGTTCTCAGCATTTCGAGGACCAAAAAGGGGAGGAAGAAAAGCATTATTAAGTTGCAGAGATCAACAGGAATCCCATATTCCTAGTGAAGCATCTTTGAATTTCTCTGAAGACATGATGATGTGTTCTACCCTCCCTTGCATAATTAATATGAAAACATAACTCTTGTAAACAGAACATGCCACCTCCATTACTGAATGGTTGCTGAAAGCTCTATATTTTACTGTAGTGTAATGCATTTAATGGTATCTCAGTCATCTTTTAGCATTTCTGTGTGAGAGAATAAGTCACTGCATTGTGAGATGTGTCTTTGGTCCAATAGGACACTACTTGGTGCTCAAAGGGTACCACATACTTCCACTGTGTTGTAAGATTAGGTATGCAGTGAAATACTCATTGGAAAAATATCGTTTCAAGAAACAGGTTATTGCACATGCACAGAGTCCACTTAGGGGCAAATTCTTTCCCATAGCTCTGGACTTTGACTTCTTTCCTGCTTCAACAATGAAGAAAAGGGGTTGAAGATCTCAGATAATCTGAGAATATCAAACTGGCAGAAAGCTTTAGATGTGATCTAGTCTGTCCTTGAAATGGGATGGGTGAAACAGAAACTACATGTCAAATTCTTTATGGTTGGTAGCAGATGGTGACACACAAAAGGCAAAGGTGTTGAACACAATATTTTAGGGTCATTTTAGAGCAACCATTATAAATTGTAATGTTCTAACTCAAAAAAGGATAAGAAAACTTGTTCCTGTACAGTATCTGCTGGGTATGGAGAAAACAGAAAAGGCTTTTTACATCCACATTTATTAGCTTCTCTTAATTTTTTCATATCCTAGAACAGTTTTTCTAGTCATCCACATATGACCTTTAAATTTTTAAAAATATATCTTCCTTCATAGACTCTCTGAAGGAAAAATCAAGACCACAAATAGACAGAACAAACCTCGTCAGTGTTAACTGACCATTTCCTCCTGAATCAAGTAGCAAACTGCCAAGACCAAAGCTCTCCTCTTATGGAAGGCCAAACCCCTTATTTTCATGTATGAGGATTTTGGCTGAACTCTGTGAAACTACTCATGTGAATGTTCACTGGGTCAGACATTTCATTTGTAAATGCAGTAAATTCTCACAGTCCATGAGGAAAAAAAACTAGTAGTTCTAAGACAACTAGTTCAGGGACAAGCCTCTTTTATAGGAATGTCACAATCACATTCCTCATCTTGCAAAAGAGAGGGAAGCCTGAGGATGACCAGGGAAATGTCAAGATTCCCAGGCTGTTGTTATATGCCTTAGTTGAACAGACATATGAAGACAGAGCTTTCAAATAAGATTCAGTACACAACAAAGCAGATTTAGCTAGCTGAAAAGTATGATTGTGGGACGTGTAAAAAGTAATTTTTGGTTTACTTCTTATTAATGAAACATAGAGGAAAGCCACTGACTGAAAGTCACAAACCTATAGAAGTTTGGTTCACACTGATTTTTGATAGGAATTCAGCAGCTGCTATCAGTCTCTGAAATGGTCTCTCAGTGCTCTGAAAATCCTATAAATTCATGTGCCCTGCCCATCATAAAAGTATTCTAAACTGTTAAGGTTTAGAATTTTCTGAGTATGCAATCTTTAAGTTACCCTTTAGAGTCTTTCTACAGAAAGTGGTGGTAATGGTGGCATCCAAAGACACAATAAGTTTTGAAAAGTTAGGCCATTAATTTTCTGGTGAATACATGTAGTATGATTCACAGAATTTGTATACTCTTTTAAAGAGCCTGTAACTCATTCCATTAATCAATAGTATCATCACCTTCACAAAAGCAGTGACTGTTGCATGAGTAGATTGCATCTGACTCTCTCTGACGTTAGGGGTCTTTTTGAAAATATGTGGTCAGAGGTTCTTTGAAAAACTTTCTGACCACATGTTATAGCAATAATGACCAACACAGCCAGTCTGGATTATAGTTGCAAATAACAAATTAACCAGAGAATTTTATCCAATGGAAAAATCAATACAGTTTACAATGAGTGCATGTCTTAATAGCCACAGGGCAGCCGCTAATATTGTCATTAAAGACATTCTGGCCTTTATTAATTTATGTTTTTCCTCTTAAAGAAAAATCTATGTGAGCAATAATCATAAGGGAACACCTCTACATTCATTTGCTTTTCAAATGTGCCTAAATTATTGATTTTGTCTAATGAATTTGTCTTGTACTAAGATCTTAGCTATTGGTCCTTGCCCTGCAGCCCTACCTGGCACTGCTGTCAGTGGCAGTGTTGACTGAGCGAGAACCAAGTGTTTGAGGAGAACGCTAATGGGAAAATTCAAGAAGCGAACAACCCATCTAAATCTGTGTGTTGACTAAAAACACACTGAAGTGACAGAAAATTATCGATGCGTTTAATAGTGAAGAGTTATTTTAATGCTTCTTTGCCCACAGTGTGACTGATACACCCCATCAAAGCAATCATCAGTGATATCCCAAAAGTTCAGTGTGAATCTACTTAGTCTCTCTATAGTTCTCATTAGATAATACTATAGCCTGAATGTCTACACATTTTCTCTAGTGCAGCGTCAGGATGGCAGAAAAACAGAGAAGTCTAAAATTGTCAATTGCTGCAGGAAAGAGATAGTCAATTGGGTGCTTCACAGTATGTGCATCCATCCACCCTCCTCTTTATAACCCTCTCTTGCATCAGCACAGGTCTCAGAAAGAGTCTCAAGGTAGCACCAGTTTCAAAACACAGAATCAATGAAGTGCCACTTCACACAGTCACCTGAAGGCTAACGCCTTCCTTGTTATAATTTAATATACTTCTTATGAGAAGCTCCTGTAATATTTGTGAGATTCTTCTTCAACTTGGTGATATTTTAAGTCATTACCGACTTAGAAGGACCTTGACCTAGGTATCGAGCTGGCAGCTACAAGACAGATTTCTGAACTCATTTTTGTTGGTAACCTCCTGTGTGATTCTGTGTAAATCATATCTGTGTCCCTGTTTTTTCTCCTCTCCTCTTTACCATGAAGCACTGCCTGTCTCCCCTCTGTATCTAGCTTAATAGGTCTTTATCTTGGGGACACATGGAGGGTATTGTCAAAAGCAAGTCTAATCATGCAAGGATGAAAAGACAGGTTTATTCCAGCACTGATTTTATTTATTTATTTATTAGAGGAGTTTATTTATTTATTTATTTATTTATTTTATTTATTAGAGGAGTTTAGGGGACATATAACTCTCCAAGCACTATGCAAAAATTGAGAATAAACTGGCCTAATTTTCATTAAGTTTTCCTGGGTCTTCTTTCTGTCTAAGTATAAATTTGCAAGTCCCTTTGATTTCAGTGAAGCTAAACTGATGTGCGTCTCTGGAGGATCTACCTCTAACCTGAGACTGAGTTTGCTTAATGCACCAGATAGGCAAACTCTATCTTGAGAGTCTCCTACAATTTGCACAGAAATATGTACCACAGAAATATTAAGGTATAGTAGCTATATTCTGTTTACATTGACTCATGCATCAAATGTTTTTAAACTATAAAATAACTTAGTTATACTTAATAGAAAACAGAGTAATGAGACATACTAAATAAATCTGTATTTGAAAATCACATTCCCAAAAATAGAATGTGAAACTGTTTCATTAACAAGTCAATCAATATTGATGGTCTGATATTTAATAACTGGTCTAAATTTGCCCCATCAGCAGTATATCTGCTACAGAAAGATGTTCTGGCACAACCACTCAAAATTATTTGGTGCAGGCAGCAGGGCATTCCTTGTTCAGAACAAATTATATAAACTGCAGAGTCCCAGGGTTCTCACAACAGACATTTTCCTCTTCTGATTAGTAATAAGAAAAATTACAATCAAGAAGAGGACTACAAATCAGGACCAACCAATGGAGCATCAGGACACTGGCCACTTATGACAAGAAGGAAGTAGCAGTCCTCATGCTCACGGCTCTAGGGGCTCCACTGGCTTTGCTACTCACAGTTATCAGGAAACAAGAATGAGAGAGTTGCTGAGGAAGAACATTCTCAGGTGATTTCTCCTGGTGTCCCATGTCATGTTCTTTGGAAACCTAGTCTAAAATTTGATATTTCTGCTGTGTTTTTTCCCCAACAAAACTCAAAACAGGCACGTGAGGGTTTCAATACTGTCCAAGATTTGGACCATCTTGAAAATTCTGCTGATGTTATCCTTCATCTCACAAGCTTCAGTGTAAGTAGAACCACACCTACATTTTCCATGGGAATTAGTGTTCAGAAAAAGAACTGAGGTCAAAACAATTTCCAAGAAAAATCATCCAGATCACTTCTTACTTGCACAGCAGGACAGATTTATCAGATACCCAACTGAGGAGGAATGGGTCATACTTTTTCCTTATCCACAACCCAGCTGCATGCAGCCCTGGTACCATGTATGTTCTGGAGCTGATTTATCTAAATAAGAGGCTGGCAAAACCAAAAATACATCAGACAGACAAACAAAGCCAGGGAAATTATTGTACCTTAGGAAAACATTTGGCATATATTCCTCACTTGTACGGAAACAGACTCTTTTCCCTCTAGCTTTAAAAATAATTGTCAGTTTTCCAGCCCAAGTGTTTATGACATTTTTAATCAGAGTTGAATGAAAATTTAAGTGTGGAAAGAATGGTACCTCTCCATAAATGGGTATCTAAAAGAACAGCACAGGGTACTGATTATGACAAAAATTGTAAAAATCCTTGAGCAAGATATGCAGTGATATAAGACAAAGGATGTGCCTAGATGCAAAAATCACCTTATGCTTCATTCACTCTCCATAAAACCCCAGTATAAGTAGGACATTGAATAATTTAACCAAATATATATTCTCTGATTCAAGTAAATTTGTTTCTATTGGCCAATTTTGTTGGAAGTTACAAATACAAAAATGTTGATGGTAGATCATGAGCTTCAAGACAGATTTAATTTATTTGAAAAAACACATAATGCTACCCTATCAACTGCATTTGTATTGATTCTCTGTCTTGGCAGGGGACAGGGAGAAAAGAAAGAACTTTCTGGTGGTTATTATTCATTTCATGAGCTCTAAACAACTCTGCTTTATTAGAGGATGGAGACAACTTATTCTAAAGAACCCAGGGAGGAGCAGCTCTTCCTCAGCACAAGCTTCCTGCCCAAATTAATTCAGGCCAATTTGCAGCTTCAAAAGGCTCCTGCTGAAAAGAAGGCTTAATGGGTCTGGAATGAATGAGCCCAGGTTGATACCTGCCAGGTGGCCTGCAACCAGATTAGTTGAAATCAAATTCTTAAATAAGAACTGTAGACTAAGAAGATGTTTTTTTGTAGTTTTTTTTGGTGTTGTTTTGTGGGTTGTTTTTGTTGTTGTTTTCATGTTTGTTTCTTTGTTTGTTTTGTTGTTTTGGGTTTTTTTTGGTCGTGTGTCTGTAAGCATGGACAAAATATGAGGCAGGTGATGTGCAGATATGTATTTGCTGGAAGCTGACAGTCTGCTTGATTGCTGGTCAGAACTGCTAAGATTCGTCTTTGTACCACAAGGATCTGGTTATGACTTTGTCATAAATAATGCTATTACTTTTAAATAAATAATTAGAGCAACACAGTTCCCATTGAAGCATAGAAGACACTTATTTTGGTCTCAAAGACTCCACTATTTAATTATTTTTTTAATACATTCAGGAGAAAAAAAGAAAAATGAGAAAAAAGAGAATTTGCCTCACTAGAAAGGTGAGAAAGTACAATACTTACGGATAAAGTTTTGAGAGAGAAATGAAGAATAACATTTCCCAAAGGGTCATTATTCATATTTTTTAATTGATGGAAGATAGAGTTTTTCTAAGATAATTCAATTGTTTTGCACCATAAGAAGCAGAAGGGCTTCTAAAAGACCTCCTTATGCTCAGTAATGATTAGACGGGAGCTTTTCTTGTGAATAAAGTATTTCCATTTTTAAGTTTACTACTCTAAATCGTATTGAAAACTTCAAAGAGTTTTTCTGGGTTGCTGGGTGAGCTCAGAGATGCTGTGAACCACAGAGCTGGCTGGTCAGGGAGCTTCTCAAGAGCTGGCCGGAGCTGAAAGAGGTGCTGCCGTTTCCTGTGATTTATGACACCAGCCAGCCCAGTCTTTGCTTCTCCAGAGTACTTGAGCTGCTGGCCTGGAGCAGTTTTGTTTCCAGATGGCCTTGCAGACTAGAGAAGCCTGAATGGAGACAAAATGGAAGAGTAAGACCTCAAACAGCGTCCCATCACAAAATAGCCACAAAAGACATAGTAAAATTGACTCACCTGCCCAGACTATTTTGATTTATAGCAAAACACTCTGATACCACAGACACCACATGCATTTTCAGGTACCCCAGACTCCCAAAACAAGGTGCTGGTGCCAAGCCTTGGGAAGCTGCCAGGGAGAGCTCTGAAGGCAAAGCTAGGCATGATGTCAGAGACCCAACCATATTTTCTGACTTCTAGCTGTAACTTAGACTTGAGAGTTAGCCATTGACTTTCCAAACTTGCATAAATCTGACAGTTGTTGTAACTCCTACGTATCTGAATGTTGGCGACCAGTGTGATCTAGACAACCTATTTCTCATATTCTTGAAAGTCACCCTACGTGCCTTAACTAACTCCATCTTGTTAATTGCCACAGAGTCAGAAATTGAACCCAGTTCTCCTAAGGAACAAATACCCTACTTCCTAAGGTTGCATTTATAGTTTTGGGCATAATATCTTTATAACTGGATTTTTTCCACTAATACAATAGTTTTTCTTGAATCCCTAGACCCACCCCTCAAAAAAAGCAAATTAAAAATTTGGAGGCCATTCTAAATATCCTGGCAAAACCCAAAGTTATGAAGCTATCCACTGGCCCACAAACAAGAGAAATAGGTTTTCAAAGCTGCTGTATTTGTTTTCAGGATTCTTTGAAAATATACTGCTGAGTGAATAATTTATAATAATGAAAGTATGTGACAAAAGTTGCTTCTTTAACTATTTGGATAATTTTGTTGAATATCATGGGGCTTTTTCCATGTATTAATTTGGTCCTTGGACTTAGTTCACAAAGCTTTTTTTCAATTTTAATTTATCTCATACCTGAAATTTCAGCTGTGTTGTTGAGTTGTTGGAAAGAGTAATTTTTTTTTACGTTTCCTGATAGACTGAAAAAAAATGAATAGAGAAAATTGTTTCTGTTTTCAGTCTTCATTCTTTAATATTATTTACTCTCATTATCTTATGAGTTTAGCATTAATTTTAGTAAAACATGGAAAATGTATTGGGTAAAGCAAATTCAGTTAACATTTTATTTACAGAATCTTTTTCTCCTTGTTGTTTAATCAACATCTTAAAAAGTAAACTATATCAGATTCCTAATTAAGGAAGGATTATATTTTACCATGTGCTAAATTTTTCTGCAGTGACGTAAAGAAAGTTAAAGAAAATGGCACAGCCTGTGAATTGTTGCCATATTTGAAGCCAGAGGCAGCCTCTTTGCAGACTAAAGCTTAGGAGTCAGTACAAAATTCAAACCTCCAAGTGAAACACGAACTAGAGTGTAACTTGTTCTCAGCACATGTCTCTGTATGCCTTGATAGTGAAATTTGAAGTATATTCTCAGTGGCTGCTCTTACTGATTTAAAAATTCAAAAGCCTCACTGCATTGTGCATGTCACTTTTTACCACAAGAGTCACATTATAGTTACTATAATTGCTCTCTGGAAGCCAAATATAAGCCTGTGTTTAAAGGAACACATTTTTATGAAACTTTAATAATGGCATTGTTACAGATTGTTCTACCAAACTAAGTAACTCAGCCTGATGTCTTAAAGGAAGCTGTATTGGAGTTACGTTTTCTAGCTTCTTTTCAAAGTGAATTAAACTTTCAGCACAAACCCCCAGAAGCTTGCCATAAAAAAGTGGAAACTTTTCCACGTGCAATCACTGGCACGTGCAAAAGTGGCAGGTGCGAGTTGGATGTCTGGCACCTACCTGATGCTCACATGAGGGTGGTTGGATCTTCAGCTGGTGGGAATGAGCACAGCATTAATATCTTATGCTGGGAGTTCCTCTCATTTTGCTGATTGAGGGATTTGACTCCTTAATCGAAGGATAATTGGAAGACTGTTTTGAGAGGTCTCTTAGGTACCCAAGCCAGAATGATGAGAATATGTGAATATTCTGAATTTCTTTTTCTTTGCAATTGCTCTTCAAAGAGAAAGTCTTGAATATCTAAATTCAAGTTCAAAGTGGCTAGAAAATATCTGGCATGAAGGCAGATTCTGTGTCACACGTGGAAGAGGGGCTGCATTGGCATTGACATGATGGGCAACCAAGACCTCCCATGGGGATGCACAAGGCTGTGGCAACGTCCGTGGCTAGTTCTGGCAGTTTCAGGCCTAGTTCAATTCTGATTCCTAAGGGACACTACACAAAAGCACTTTTCTGCTCTTGCCAGTGAGCCATTTCAAACATTTTCCCTCAGCACAATTTGCTTGTGTGTTGTACCTGGCTGGCTGGTTGCAAGGTGAAGGTTTTTGGGGTGCAGTTTTTACAGCCAAGAAAGTTGATCAAAATTACTCTTTTGATAAGAGTCTAATCCAGTTTGTTGGAAGACATCTGTTTTTTAGGTTTACCTGCATTTACTTTATCTTTCATACTCAAACAGCCCGCAGCACCAGGCTGTGTCAGAGTGGTGTTTTATGCAGCCACACCTGTCCAGACAAAGAAAACTCTGTGTTATAAAAAAAAAAATAATTAATAGAAATAGTGGCAGCTGCAGCCAATCAAGTATTTTCACAGTGGCCCAACCTTTGAAACTAATTCTTTTTGACTAATAAAACTGAAATGTATTTATTAACTGTATGAAGCCTTTTATTATGTCAAATTGTATGATTTAAAAGGCAGGCATATTCTAATATATAAAACATACCTAATCCCAAGAGTGTATTTTTTTTCTACACTATACCCAGCAACAAGAGAAGCAGGAGAAACAGGAGTTGCAAATAGAGTGTGAAAAATGAACTAAATGTCTTTGGTGCAGAATCAATTATATTGTTAATCACAATCAATAACTATGACACTTTTTTACCTCTCCCTCTTCTCTAATGATTTCTTTACCACACTTATAAGATATTTGCCATAAATATTTATTCACCTGTAAGCTATAGAGTAAAGCTACAATGCTCTAGAACCATGCTCTGTGCTTCAGTGAGGCACCCCAGTTAGCACAATCCTCTCTCAGTGACAGCTGCTGGCTGTTGAGGAAATGCATTGGCTTTGGTGGTGTGTCTCATAGTCCCCCACATAACCAAAACAGCAGCAAGAATATAGAAAAGAGAGAAGTAGCTAACAGAAATGAACTTAATTAAGGGGTTCAAGGGTGCCCTTTCATGGACTTCATTAGCGACACAAGGAAATGAACATTTGGAAACAGGCACAAGAACCTGAACAGAAACAGCGGATACTACTAAGAGATATCTAGTATTTCTATTAGATAGATATATATAAAATAGATACATCTAATAGATACATCTAGATATCTAATAGATAGAGCTCCATATGTATAAATGTCAGATACACATAACATTATATATATTAAAAAATATAGCCCTACATTTCAGTTGCTTTCTCAGTTGCCTAACTACTTTAAGAAAGAAAAAGGAAGAAAAAGATAGGTCTTTGATGCACCAGAAAATGAAATCAAAGTTCTTCCATAAATTCAACATTATAAATACTTCTTTACCCTGTTTATAGTATTTCCAAAATTTTAAGGGGAAAGAAATTACTTCCAGTACTCTACTGATGTATTTTAATCTGAAAAACTGAGTGATGAAGGCATAATCCTGCATGTCCATTGCTATTGAGAAGGGCTGTGGCTCCTGTGCTACACAAAGGATGTTCCCCTCATTGGCTCCCAGCATGTGCTGCAGGAATATTTCCAAGAAACTAATAGAGTCTTCCTAAACAATAAGACAGTACCATATGTAAAAAAAAAAAAAAAAAAAAAAGGTAGTTTTATTTATCTGCACAGATCATCACCCATCCAAGAAGGGAATCTACTATTTTTCTGTTGCTGTTATTTGTACCTACCTTTATTGTTTCTGCTCTTCAGTCTTACTCAGATGCCCTCTTTCTATGTTAATTGATCTCTGAACTGCCCACCACTTTTGCCTTCAAGCACTTTATTTTTTGCCTATGCTGTTAAATAGTCATATCTATTCTTCCTGTTTGCCATCTTTCTCAGGACATACACTATAAATGGCAAATATAAAATGAAGAGTAAAAAAAAATTCCCCCTTTAATCACAAGTGTAATACTGCTATGATGCATGTAGACCATCACTCTTGTATGTTATGGTTCTTGATCTTATTTTGTGTGTCTTTTGTAGTTATGCAGAAAACACACTGAAAATTAAGGTGTCTCATTTGCTTTATTTGTACAGTACCAAACAAAATGAGCCTTCAACATTGGTAATTAAAGAACAAAACCAACCAACCAAAGAAAACTCTCATGAATAATTATGTCACAACTGATGTATTCTGACCTAAGATGTGTATTGGGGAAGCTGTAAGGTGATGGTCACTGCTGTCTGCTTTCTTTGGGATCTCTATGACCAGGACCACCTACTGCCTTCTGAGACAGTGATGGAAAGAAGCAGTAAAAAAAAGATAAGAAAGTGATGATCCCTGTGGGATTAATTTTGAAGCTGGGTTGTAGTGGTGTAAGCCCAAAAGTAATTTTAATTAAGAAGACCTCAGGACCATATCTAGAAAAATATCATTACCATAGACACTGCTGGTGTGCTCTTGAAATAGCATACCATAAGAGTGGAATTAAAGAATACACAAACTACTTGAGTAATGTAAATGGTTCCAGCAGCCGTGCAAAAGTAGAAGGAAGATCTCGATAAGCTAGATATTCCTATGTGCAATCAGGATCACAAGACAGCTGCTACTGTAAAGTTCCCTTTAGAGAAAGAATAAATATTCTTTTTTGGCAGCAATGCCTTGGTTTGTAGGGGTGTTCTGCATAAAACAAAACCAGCACCAAGCCAGGACATGAGAGAGCTAAGTTTGATTGAGTTTGAAAAGATTTCCCAGTTTTCAAAGTGCCTAGCTATTGTAGCTGATTGAGACTTTCCTGATCACTAGGAGACATAAGTTTGATCTGATTTAGTATTAGGTCCTCAAATATATTAAACCTGGCTCCCAGATGGCATGGCAAGTAGGGTCATGTGAATATAAATATCTTTGATACGCGCAGAATCAGGTAGAACAGATGCAGCTGACATAACATATCTAAATGATCAAAACTCTGATCTCTTCCTCATTCTTCCTCCTCATTTCATCACATAAGAAATTCTGGGCATAAGAGCCCATTTTCCTGCTATGTCTGGTCAAAGCACGGTGCAGTCAGGCTTCTAGTTCTGGATAAAGTCTTCGTTGCACATGTGCGATACAAATAGCAAATAATAACAATAATATAAAGAAAACAGGTTTAAGAAATTAAAATGTCTACATTGAGTATTATTTTAATTTCATTTTGTTTTTCTGTGGTCTTGAATACTATGTTTTTCTAACTGCTCCTGAGATGCACTGTATATTCTTAGTATAGAATTATGTTATGCGTAAAGAAATAAGTTGTCTTTTTATTACATATTGAAAGAGAGTATAAAGATAGTTGAAGCCGTTAGCAAAGCAATATGATCTGATATACTGCCTCAGCTGAGTGGAACTTAACATTACCTTTTTTATTCATGTTTTGTAGTTTTCACTTCATGTCATTTCCTAATAAAATTACCTACATTCATTCTGTATTATGGTGTGTACAGTCAGAGATGTGGACATGACATATAATTAATACAGCCTTTCTTTCCTTTTTCTGTTTCAGATTATAGACCTAGATTTTGGACAAGTGCATAAATTTTGTATTATAGCATGAGAAGCAATTAATCCCATTAATAAGCAATAATTCATACAATTCAGATCATGGGCTGTCACTATGAATGACTTCATTAGCCAGCTTTTTACCCTAGGCTAAAAAGCCAGCTTCATTAATTCTGTAGAAGGCTTATTTTCTTCTCTTGAAAAAACACAGTCGAACCCATTTAAAGGAATACTCCTCTTAACGACAGATACCATCCAAGAAAAAAATTATTCAGAAGCAAGTCCCCATAAATGTTAAAATTGTTGAAAAGGTCAAACATTTAGATCACATTTATGTATGGAATGGATGTCACCAGAAAGATAGTTGTTATGAGTAATGATTTTCTTCATTGTGAAGGATCCTAGTTATAGTCTAGACTTGATAATGAGCAGATCATGCTCACATGGAGTTGAATATACTTACTACAAATCATTTTAATGATGTATTAACTTTTAATTAGATCTACACTTCAAATTAAATATACAGTGAAGTGAACATAACTAGATTGAGAAGGGAAACTCAGCCAGAGGTTCCTTGCATACATTTTACTTCTGAGTTGTGACATTAGCACACATTTTACTGAACACCTTCCTTACTATGTTACATCCCAGGAGCTGCAGTGGAAAGTATTAGGGAGGAATATGGCTTTCAAGTGCTTCCAGGATGATGGTCTTAAGTGGTTTCCCTCCATAGATCTCTAGGCAAGTAAATGGATTTCTGCAAATCCTGTAAAAAACACACCGCGAAGAATTCAATGCCGTAATATTTAGGATATAGGCACTACATCTTCTTCCTAATCCATAATACTAAAGCAAGTTATTAATTATTAGAATTAAGGGAAGAAGAGTCTTAATCTGCTTCATCAAATTAAGGGAAATGGATCTGGGAGAGAAATGTTACCCTCTGTGAGTAGAAATGGTAAGCTTATGAGGTTTATACATCTATTATCCTCCAATGAAAAAGCTAATGAATAATATACCACTACAAAGCCTGAAAATGTGACTGTCCTGAAAACTATTCTTTTGTAAGATATGAGTGAAACATTGTCTTTCCTCTTGTTTGTGCATATTCTGGTGTCTGCAAATTGTCTGTGGACTATGAACAACAAAGCAAGTAATATGTCAATAAGCCAGAATTACTTTTATGATTGAATGGCAGTAAAGAACTCTCTCTATATATATTCTTCACTATTTATAATGAGTTGAATAATGCCCTGCCAGGCATGACACTGAAAGCTTTCCATTATATGTCCTTAATACTCAACTCTTTCATTATTCAATATGTCTGAATATTCTAATCTGCTCTTGAAGGAAAAGGAAAAAAAAAAAAGCACAAAAATATCGCAGTCCAGGATAATTGTGTCACATTTTTATTCAATTAACTGTGGGTTGTAAGTTTACCTTAATGACCACAAACATTTCCAAATAAAACCAAGAGTACTCCTTGCTTGATTTTTTCCAGTTGAAAGGTTTGTGGATTTTATTTTCAAAGGAAATTATTATTTTCATGCTGCTATATACTAACGAAGTGGTGAGAAATGCTTCCTTTTATTGAGATGGCAATGGTGTAGCAGCTGTGATACAAACACCACGCTGGATGAGCAGCAAATCTTGCAGTGTAGAATTGTTCCAGTAAACGTTAAGTGATTTGAAAAGACCTGACAGGCGAGAACAGCAAGCCCTGGAGTCATGTAAAATGCAAGAGAAATACCACTTTATGGATGCTTTATGATGGCTTCAGAAACAGAAACAACAAACTAGCTATTAAAATATAATTTAGCAATAATATTCCTCCTAGTTTGAAAACTATATATGAGAAATAAATTCTTTTACATTCAAGTACAATCTAAAGTCTTAAGACATGGTCTTATTTCTTATAGATGGCTACATTTGGCTGGAATGTATGGAAATAACATTCAATTATATGCTACATTGGTACCAGTCAGAATAGCTTATAGCTGGGGAGGATCTTCTCCCTCCCTCTCCTTGGTGGTGTATTCTTGAGTGTATTTTAATAAATCCCTTGGAAATGAAAGGGGAAATTACTCAACATCTTCCAGAAAGTGTGAAGGGTGAAGAATATGAATATACAGTAATAAGCCAATTAATCAATTAATTCCATGATGCCTTCAAGTCATGCAGTTTGTTAATGCAGAAAGCTCTGCAAATGCTGAAGTCATGGAGGAGACATTTTTGGTGTAGCTATTTTATAGCAGCTATCTTAAATCTCATTCTGAGGCTAAGAAGCAAGGACTAAAGAGCCTAACTGAAACGCTAAGGGGTTTTAAGGTAGACTCGGTAGAATTTATATCTTTTCTTGGACTTTGGCCAGGGTATTAAAGTCGTCACTCTGTTAGCAAAGAGTGCCTGGGGATTCTTAATGACCAGACATGGTCACGACCTCTGTTTTGCAAGTAATCCAGAAAACAACACATCCTACATAACAGTGATCCTTACCACCAAGCAGAAGCACTGATGGAGGAAGGACTGCCATGAGGAAAGCATTGCAGCAGTCCACAGCTTAAGGGAGAAAAAAAACCCTTGTGCTTCAACATTTCTGCATCACTGCCACAAGGTTCAGTGTTGCAAATTGTCAGTGCCATTGACCCCACTTCTGTGAAGCACTTAAGTGTGTGCTTAACTTGGTATTAATAAAACAGTCAGGAAATGTCACAGCACTTTGCAAGCTTTCCCTTCCTGCCATTGTATTTACCTAAGCAACCACCAATTCATGTTTTAAGGGGCTGGGAAAAAAATAGTTTCCGTGACTGTGTTGTGTATTGATGAAAAGCAAATTAATGTAATTTTCCCATCCAGTCAGATCCATTCAGTAGAATAACACACACATCACCAAATAGGATATGAACGTATACTGTTTACTCATGCTAGGCAAGACTGGCATTTTCCAAAGGTTTAACTCAGAAGTTCTAGGCACCTGAATCTGCTTGTCAACTGCATATTGTCCTTCTCCCATTTGTTGCACACATTTCCAATGTGAGGCTCCTGCAGGAAATGCAGCTGCACCTGATGTCCAATGAACGAGGAACCTTTTTTCCCCAGCTATTTGGACACAAGAAGTTGCTGTGTTCTTCTATGAAAGACTGCTTCGTGACATCCCTGTGTGTTTCTATTACTCCAAGTCTGGATTTAGTGCATTTTCCTCCAAGGAGGACTGTATTCAGAGAGCAAACTTCAAAGGGCAAATAAGGCGGTTGTGCATTTGTTTCATAGCACCTAATTCAAAGACCATTTGACAGCTTTATGGTCTGCTCCCACTTATATTCTTAGGAGGCTGATTACCTGAAAATTTGTAGTAATTGGATCACAGGAGTATATTTTCATTCTTGTCTAGAAGACTTAACGATTTCCAAGTTAAAATGAATGGGGCTGTAGCTATAGCAGCAGCAAGAAGAGTATTTAACTAAAGGATTTGCTTCTCTTCTTCCTGTAGCAAAGCCTACTCTGTTGCCTGTCAGGGCTGGCTGATCACTGACAGCCATGATGGATGAACTGAGAAAAAAATATTTATAGATACTCATGTTGTTTCGATTTCCATCCCTCCACTCACTGCTTTTGTTCCTTCATTCATCCCAAATAACATACCTATCGTCTTTTACACATTAATTCTGAATTCAAATTCTTCCCTCTTCTCTTTTTCCAATAATTTTATGGTCTTTGAAGATAATGACCACATCTGTTTTTTAGTTATTAAATATGTTTCTTATTTAAATGATTTCCTTTGTCTTTTTAAGTATCACCTATAGCAGGACTAAAGTTTGGTTGCACTGATATTTTCCTCCTCTCCAGTTAGCAAGCTGTGGCATTATCCTGGAGAGTGTTTTGCTCCTTCTGCTCTCAGGGACTTTTCATCTCTTTCTGTCAGTTGCTGTTATACAGTTGTAATTTGGGCAAAGCAAAGAAAACACCATGATGTCTTTAAGCTTATCTATTTCTCCTACTTTTGTCCTTTTGATTACCTGAGAAGACAAATGGACTAAAAGACGGTTCATTCAATTTACTGTGACTCTAATGTTCAGATTTTGGTTTGGGAATTTTGTTTTGTTGTTTTTAAACAACTGGTAAGTTGAATATACTAAGAGACTGTTTCTGTCTTAAATAAAAAATATTGATTACATAAGAAATCTCAGGTAGTCTCATACCAACTCGGGAACTCCTCAGAAGAGAGTGGAGAAGAATGTATCCAGATTCTGAAATTTCCTCCTATTTCTTGCATTCTCTGTGACGATTCTGTCTGCAGCCCTGGCTGGTGACTCTTGTGCCATCACTTTCCATTCCCAGATCATGCTGCTGTTTCCATCTTGGCTGCAGGTCTTGCTCTCCTTCCTGTGCCAGCAAAAGCACCAAGAACAACCAACCTAAGGTCAAGTCTTAGTGAGGAGCTGGTGGTGGAACAAACACCTGGGCCTGAGGACTCCAAAGCAATGTGAAATGCAAGTTTTTCTTCTACATGACTGGCCCAACTCTGGATTCTGATTGAAGCAAAGCTGTGAAATCTCCCATAATTTAGAACAAATGCTTCTCTTATCCTTTCTTACCCATGGCTTCCCTTTGTGCGATGCCAGAGTAAGTCACAACAGAAAACACATATCTTCTGCTTATACCCAGAGCTGGCACCTGCCATGTCAGTCCAGTCTGTGGAAAGGTCCCAGGCCAGGCCCTGCTCTTCAAGGAACCTACTTGCCTAACAATCTAACTAAAGTTGGACAGCTACTTCCAGGCATTGTAATCCCAAAGCTAGCCCCTTGGATCTCATCTCTCACATCTGTACAACTAGCCTAATCTAAAGTTCCTTGTAGAGAAAGAAAGGATGCACAATGACTTCTGCAAGATGTGGATCACGCCCTACGTTAAGCTGATGTGAGGTTTTTTTAGTTTGTAAAATGGAAACAAGCAACTTTCCCTGTATGATTCAATCATAGAGATCATGCATTTCCAAGATATTATATAAACTCATCATACTGCCTGGGCTGTTCTTCATGCAGCTGTCATTTCTGAGCAGAAGCTAAAAAAAATCCCTCAGCTTGTTTCTAAAACTCAAACCTAAGTGTGTGCATTGCAGATCCCCGCTCGGAGGACAATTGCTTGTCATCTGTTTTTCAAGGGTCCTTTTAACAAAGTTTCAGCCAGCCCACACATTGTTCTGCCATGCAGAAGCTGATCTCCAGAAAAAAAAATATTTAGGCATGTAAAAAAATTAGAATAAAGGCTTAGATGTCCCTTCACTACAGTTTCATTTTGTATTCTCTGTAATAGCCCATATCATAATAAATTCATGATGTAGTCCTAGGAATGTCATCGTTATTTAGCATTAGTTAAGCACTGGTTAATATACTCTCACCATGCTGCTGCACTACACATAATGTACAGAGTCACTGAATGGAGACATACTCTGAAAATTTTACTGACTACTGAAAAGCTGGTTTGCAGTTTTATTTCTATGGTTAGCCCTGTTCATACCACTCAAATTTGACTACTTTCAAGCATTTCTTCCTAAGAGAGTGACAATGGAATTTAGCTCTTATTTTTTAAACTAACAAAGGTGGGGTGTTTGTTTGTTTTCCAGATATTGGTATTGCCCAAGTACCACCTTGCAACACTTCACCACTTCAAACAGCAAACCATCCACCATAAACCACAGGAATACAGTCCTCCTGGGACTGCTAGATTAAATGTCAGTTGCGTAATGCCACAGTTGCACCACCTTGTAGGAACTCTGCTTGGCCCCTTTCGACTACAGTGATCAGTCACTTCCCCCATCTTTTCTACATCACTGGCACTGGTAAGATATTTTCCGGCAGTTTGTTCCCTGGTCTCTCCCATCTGCCACTCTCCCCCAGGCAGAAGTGGGAGACGGACACAATCAGGAGTGACTGAGGCTCTCAGACGAGCTTTTAATATTCCAAGGTTTCTGACTCAGACACTGAAGTTCAGAAACCTCTGTCTCTCTCTACACAGCACAAAGCCATATTCCTTTTCAAGGAAAGCCAAGATGTTTCATCATCAAGAGGTACAGCAATTATCAAACTCATGGTTACAGTCCAGTATATTACTTGCCGGGAAAATAGCTCACTAGATATTACTTGTAGAGAGTGCTCAGTACAACATAGTGAAAAATTCCTGAAAAAACACATTTGGCATTCTTTTAGCCTGTTTCTGCTTAGTTCAGGAAATCCTTCATTCTTTTTCCTCATGATTCCATTTAATTTCACCTCTATGGCAGTATTTGGTATATGGAAGATATCTTACAGGAAAGCAAAAAAGACAAGAAAAGAGTACATTCATGGCTTCATTGTAATAACATTTTTGTCTAAATAAAAGCTTTTTTTCTGATCATGGCTACTCCTACGACATTCTTAAAATTCAGAGTATGTATCTTTCTGAAAAATTCCCCAGCCCAGCTCAGCTGAAGCCAAGAGTTCTGGTTCAACATCGCAGTTGCTGGGTGGGACTTTAGGGATGATGCTCTCTGGGTCATTGGATTTTTAGCATTGCAAAGCTTTCCAGCCCTCATAGCTATAAAAGCGCCCTTTGGAGACATGCCTAAGATGTGCTATGTGCACCTAATACATACTTTTTGTCTACATTTGCAGCCTGTGTTTGGACTGTCATCCACTGTTTTACTCCATATCCTACTCTGACTCTACTCTGAGTAGATTTTTTTGATGTTTCCTTCACTGTCCAACTAGGTATTCAGGTAGGAATCTGTTTTACTGACAGCTAAAGAAGCATAGAAATTTGCCCTTCGCAGAATAGCTCTTACCTTGGGGGCAGTGAGGCACACCTCTGTTGGGCCTTTATGAGCCTCCCTAAAACATGTCGTTGATGGTCTTGATAGTGGCCACCAGTGGCAGCATGCAGTTCAGCAAAGGTATCAGTGACAGCTGAGAAAACATACACCAAATTTCCTTGTAAGTTACTTGCTTGGGGTTTTAAGGTCTTTTTTTCCTATAAAACATGTTTCGGAGTTATGCTGCATTCATCTGTCTTTCTTACAGACCGCAGTGGGTTCATAGGGCCAAGCTGGAAGAATCTGGCAGGTGACAGCTCAGGCTGCGTACAAAAGCGAACATGCAGGAGAAAACTACAATGTTTTTACAAAATAATGGCACTTTTTTTTCTGTTTTCCCCTATGAAAACTAAACATTCTTGTATTTATTATCCTTATTATCTCGAAACTAAATGACCTGTGCTGTTCTTATTTTGTATAGTATCATTCTCTTGGATCTCACTTGTGCTATATGGATGCCCACACACATTTGTTCACAAATCTATTACCAAATTTCCTTTTCAGGTCTACACCATCTTAAAAATATTATGTTCACTGCTGATCTTTCTTATACAGCAAGGCTTTATTTTTTACAGGAGGGAAATATGAGTCTCCTGCTCAGTACTTCTTTTGTTTTTCCTCTGTGCCTTCTGCTAGACTGGCATAAAAATAGTCCAATTTTCAAAATCTTTCCCTGTGAATGTCTCAAGTAAGAAATACTCAAACTCTTTGTGTTCCCTCAGTGCTACTCACAAAAGACCCATTGTTGTAGACATCAGTACCCTACCATGTGTCCAATGATTCCCTAAAAAAATTCCGCAGTATAATCTCACCTAACTGCTGTAGAAAAGCTATTTGTCCCTGTAACAGAAAAAAGTGGAATATATTGGTTACTGGACCCCAGGAAAAAGTTCAGTCCTTCTGAGCCCACAGCCTAAAGAAACATTATTCATATCTGCACTGAGAAATTATTAAAAAACAAATATATAATTAAACTTAAATTAATAAAATAAGGAATAAGGCTATCAATTTTTAATTATATGAATACTAAGCAATACCATAAAATGTTAATATAGTCATAATGTGTTATTAATGAACAATTAATTACTATAATTAGGAGGTGAAACTGATGAGCTGAGGAAGTGGTTTAGTGCAGATTATTAAGGCAGAGTTTTGATCTTCCACTTGTTATGCCCAGTAGTTTTAAAACTAAATATGGTCAAAACTGTGTTTTCACAGTGACACAGATATAAATCCACGGTACACAACTGATTACGTACTTTCTTGAAGCTAATGTGCATTTTTAGAGACAAAAGTACTGTCTGGTAGTGGTGATGACAGTGTTAATAAACTTTAACAGAAGATCAGATTTATAGTAGCCCATATGTTATTCCCCCAGTATGACTGTGAAGGGAGTCCAAAGTCAAAAGTCTAGAAGAATTTTATTTTGACTTCTCAAGATTTATTTTTCAGCTTTTCAGTTTATATTTTCATTTATTTCAAACACTTTTTACTAGCTTGGTCTAAGAATATACAAATAAAGAACTTGAGATTCTGGATCTGGCAGGATTCTCACATTCACCAGTGGAAATGTAAGGCCAGAAGGAAAGTCTGTGATAATCCAGTTCAGTCTTTCCCATGACACAAACCATGGCATCTCCCATCTACGGACCCATGCACTGTGCTCAGGAGCTCCTCAATGAACAAATGCCTCATTTTTAAAAAAAAAGGCATTTAGTTTTGATTTGGAAATCTCTGCTAGTGAGGACTTCACTATGATCCTCATAAAATTGTGCCAGTAACTATAAAAGCCCCCCCTTCCACACTTCAAAAAGCATTGTGTATTTTCTAAATGAATTGCAGCAGTATAAATCCACTGAAATCCCAGTACATGAGTATTCATGCAAATGGTGTCAGCCTCCTCCTCCTCTGGTTCTCTCTGCATCAGCCTTCACAAATCCATCCACAACATTATCATCGTTTCTGCAGTGGCTTTTTCTCTCATCTCCCTCATTTCCCAACTTTCCATGTCTTGTGTCTACTCAGCCTTGTCATTAAATTTCAAACAACCTTTAGACATCCCCAGGGCAACTCTTACAACAAGGATTTCTGCGTTAATTTTCTGTCATGATTGGTAAGTTAAGAAATAAGAAGGTCATCTCAGAAAGCTACATTTTCATCACTTTATATAGCTTCCTGAGTTTAAAATAAAATTAAAAAAAAAAAGTCCTTTTAGAAGTCACGTAAGAGGAAAGATGTTTCTTCTCTTATACAGTTTACCTGTTTCATTCTACTAAACCTGCTAAACAGCTGCTAAAAGTTTTTAGTATTTTTTGAAAAATGCCATTCACCTCTTCAGACCTATTTTTATCATGCCTGCCTAACTGCCTGTGTTAACATTGCACTACAATCTAACAGGTTATGGACATGATATTTATTTTATATTCAGGACCATTTAGTGCAGTCTATGGCCATTCTCCATCTCTAAGTGTATAAATAACAAATTAATTCATTCACCCATGGCTACACAGGTAATTGAATTCAAATCACAAACTGAGTGTTCAGGAACCACAGGTATATGTGTGGCTTAAGTATTCAGATCAACCACAGTTTTTCTAAATTTCACAAAACAAAAGCCTCCTCTCAGGCAATTTCAATAAACTGAATGTTAATCTCAGGTTTTGATCCTTCCATTGAAACCTTATCCAGAGCACATTGCCCCTATATTTCTTATTAAATTAACCTTTAAATCAGTACAAATTCTAGTTTTATAATTACTAAGATAACAGCCTTGTGTTATTGCTTTCGTCTGTCCACTGTGGACATAAACACGGTATAACCATAGCCACATTTCTTTTTCTTTCTCCAGCACTTAATTTTTATTCATGATCTGTCCCATGTAAAGGGGGAAATTTGTTCTCCGTGTGAAGCATGTGGCCCTTGGAAGAGAAAGAAAACAGTGCAATATGGGTCCAATTCAGCCAGAAAAATTATTCCATTATGAGTAAGACTTTATAAAAAAATCCAACAATTCAAAATCTTAAGTAATTATAGTACAACATCATATAAAACTTGTGGGATGCTTCAATCTACCTTCAATTTAAAACCTGTATTAATAGTGGAGTTAGCTCTTTAAAAACACAACAGTTTCTACAAACCTCCAAATCCTAGGTAATTAGGGTTTTCAATCATGACAGTGTTCTTATTCTAATGGCAATTTTGGCAAATAGCAGGTAATTATAGCTCACTGAGGAACTACACTCTCACTTGAGACCTGCCATCACCAACCTAATTGCTCCCCGGTGAAACAATAGGAGTTTTCTTTGACTATCATCTTTTGTTATTTTGCAATTGGGACTGAATACTGCAAAACTTAACTTCTCTGCTCTAACCTACAAAACAGCTTTTCAATACATGTTTATAAAATACTAGCATGTGCATTTTTCTGTCGTACTTACACAGAGAATAAGCATTTATTTATCACAAGACTATGAGACTGAGTTTCCTTAAGTTGAAACCCTGTGAAAGTTTAAAAATGCAACCTGTGAAGGTTATTGGAAGCCTTACAGAGTACAAGAAAGGACTAATGAAAGAGCTACAGGACCTATTCTTGCATCACTTATCATCCAAGAGCCTTTATACCCACAACTGGTTACACCAGATCTTCTGTGCTTGCAAGCAGCCATGTGTGTGGTTTTAAAAAATCAGGGTTCTATAACTCAGTTGTAAGTATTCATATACCATTAGTATTTAGTCATTCTAAGACTGGTCACTCCAGGACAGAAACATAAAACAACTCTAAGATTTCCCATTTTGCAGAGACAACATGGGGCAGACAGGAGAAGAGTAGTAGCCCTGCTAGAGATCATTGGTAGCAACCCTGGTGTGGAATCCCCATCTTTTGAGTCCTCGGTCTGGTGGCTTTTATCACAAATTCAAAAGATGCAACACGTCGTTTACCTGTAATTTTTCAGTGACTCCACAATGGCTATTACAACAGTACAGATACTATATGAAATAAACTTGGTTCTCACACTGGGCACTAAACAGTACATAAGCAGCCTATAACATTTCTGTGAAGTAAGTGCATTTTCTTTAGTTTCCCACATTTGTTCTTTGTGTTTCTTTCCAAAAGCACCTATTTAGGAAGGTTAATACTAGGTTTGGGATTTTGGGGGAGGTTTTGTTTGTTTGTTTGTGTTTCGTTTGTTGGGTTTTTTTGTTTGTTTTTAATTTTGGGAAGACTCTTTTACAATACATTTGGCCAAGTATGCAAGTATTTTTGGTTTCAAGGCTGATTGGCTTCCTTTATTTTAGGCAGGAGAGAAAGAAACTGTTCTGTTATGTCCTGCACTGTGCCTATGCGCACTGCTATGGAGACAATATTTTGGCCCGGACAGAGTCTTGAAGTCGTGAATTCTTGTGTGTTAACCATCTAGCAAGGAAATTTCTTAGTCTGGCTGAGCAGTACTTTCCCCAAAGCTCTTTGCTTGTGCTACAGAAGCCAAGCATGAGATCAAAAAAGCATAAATAACTGTGTTCTGGTCTGCAGTTTGCAGAAGGGACTGTAATGTCTCCTGGACAGCTGTAGATGGAAGAAGGTTTTTCCAACAGCTGTTACAATGTGAATTTTGGGTGGCACAGAGCAGGCTAGCTGGGTTTGGTCTGCCTGCTAATTGAGCTACTTTTCTCCTTTATTTTGTGTACCAGCTAACACAAGCATGCTCTGCATAAATGAACCTAACACTGGGAGTTATGACTCCCTGTAGAGCTCAGAGAAGAGACAAGAAGATTCTTTTACACTAATTGTTAAATTGCTTATTTCATCCTTTCTGGAGGGCATAAAGATTACAATTCTTTTTTCTTAAATTTAAGCCTTTAAGGAAATAGTCAGCTTCTATTGTCTATGTTGATATGTATTTAGCATACGCTACTTCACAAATTATCTGCATTAGAGAAAGCTCTAATAGAGATAGAAGAATTCAGGGTAGTTCCAAATCCCAGGATAACAAATCTCCATTGGTTGTATCTGCTCACTTCTGAGGAAAGGCCAGGGCATTTGCTGGCAGGTGAAGGTCCCTCTCAGTCTCCACCAAGGAGAAAGGCCTCCAGAGCTGGTTCAAGATGGGGTCTCAAAGCTTTCTGATGAAGTTTTGCCTATCTCAAGAGGGGAGCAGGTTCAGAGAAGACATTTCTGCATGTGGAAAGGATGACAGGTAGATCCACAGAGGTGTCTGAGGGGCATTGCGCTGCCTGGGTAGAGCAGCAATGGCACAAATGGCACATTCCTGGATCCATCTGGGGTGAAGAGCCTCTCTGGTTCCCTCTGCATAAGCCCCTGGAATGGGTGATGCTCAGCTGATGTGGTTGGCCACTGCACACTCACTGTCTTTATGCCAGGATCAGGCCAAGTGAGATCATCAGGCTGCCCAGCAATCACCTTGTATAAAACTGGCGTGTTTCTCCAGTAAGAACAGACCCCAGAGAAGCCAAGGGCCCTGGCAGGCAGTCCAGCAGAGGTCCACGTGTCAGGGAACACGGCAACCCTTTGTGATACAGGAGACTGCAGGGGACCTAGGACAGTGTCACCATAGCAAGTGGGGAAAGTGCTTGGTTGGGAACAAGCAAACAACATAGGAACAGGAGGGATGATATCTACATCAGGTGAGGGGGAGAAAGATGGCCTGGTAAAGGGAACAGAAGCAGCAAAACTTCTGCCATGGCTCTTCCTCTCCAGGGTATTTTCTTTTCCCAGGATCTGCTGGCAATCTTAATGGAAATTTTCTGAGCCCAACACAGGGCAGAAGAATCCCCCCACCTAAACTTGGAGCAGCCTTATTTAACTGATTCAAATCACTGTAAATAATCATATTTTATTACACCAGTATCTGAGGAAATAATTATTTGCCAACAATTCATTTGCCAACATTTGAAATGATGAGGAGTGGAAAGGAAATTAGTTTGAAACATATTCTGCATTGTAAATTCTCTAGTGCTGCTCTTCTCTAACATCACTGACCTGATACACTCTTTTTTTATCTGATATTTCTCTTGATTTCCACAGGAATGAAAGCCTGGCCCCTAGATTTTATGGGGTTGTTCATAACTTATACCTTCCTCAGCTCATTTGGATGAAATGGCCTAGGACTCCAGCTCTCTAACAGCATCGTACTCTCTGGATTTAATTTAACTTCAAAAAGTAAATAGCCTGTTTTGTTTTGACGTCAAAATAGTTCTGATGCTAGAGTGGTTGATATCTGAGGGACTTGGCCAGCAAAGCCCAGTTGCTGTCAACATGCCCATTATTAAAGCCAAGTTTTTAAACTACTTTCCAGAAATATATGACAAACTACCCTCCTTCACATATGCATAATTCTTAACATTCACATTGCTGGTACAGAGCCAGAGCTGCTGTGCTAGATATACTCATTAGGACACCAACTGGCTCCATTAAAATCAATGGGAGCTGTTTTGTTCCGCCTGTTGTAGTAATAGAAATCTGGGATGCAGTGGCTGTGTTAAGCAGAGCAGTGCACATATCTTACCTGGACATATGTCCCAGAGATTGCTCTGGGGACCCATACAAAACAGGAGTACGTGACTGTGGTGACAGTTTTCCTTGGAGCTCTAGCAAGCTGTCTTGTGTTCTTCTGTTAGAGCTGCTCTATACTGAAAATAAAAATCTACCCTTCCAACCAGCTAGCAATGTTAATTCCTTAATTGAAGCCATAAGGAATGACAGTTTGGTGTTGAACCACCCTGGTCCTGTGTTGCTGACAGTGCCACTTTGCGCATCTCTGAGAGAAAGGGCTCATGGCTGTTAAAGTCTTACTCCCACAGCATGTTTCCCTGTTGCCTAGTCTCTTTCTTCCATGGATATGTTTCTCTCACACACAGTTTCCTTCAGATCTGAGTCCTTCCAGTGAGGCTGATGGGCACGGACATTCTCTCCTTGTTACAGCTGGTTCTAAAACACTGTTTTCAGTGAAAACTCTAATAAACCAGGGATTTACAAGACTGTGAATGTGATGTGGAACATTTCTATTTATTGATTAAATTGAGTTAGATTGTTTTTTAAAAAGTGTTTTGCTTAAAAATACTGTGATGACAAGGACAAAACTGACTGAAGATATTACCTTTTCTTCCTCATTCTACCATCAACAGCTGACAATCCAATTTTACTGTAAATCTTTATTTCTCGGGGTATTCCTAATTTCCTCTTCCCTTTTTCTTATGTAACCATAAGCAAGAGAAAGTAAGACTTCTTCTTACTTCTTCCTTCTCAGCCATATTTATCTAAGATCTCTTTTGCAATGAAGACTTTGATGCTCCGCAGCCAGCTGGAAACAGCTCAGAGCTCAGTAAGGTTGCCCAAACATCTTACGGCCCTAAATGCCCCAAGAGTATCTGGGATGTTCCAGCAGATGGGATGCCAGCCTGGAGTCCTGGACTCTGTTGGATGGGCAGCTGAAGGAGATGAAAAATACCTGAAGGCACTTCAGCAGCAGCAGATGCCTTTGCTTCAGCAACTGAAGGGAGCTGTGGAGTCCTGTGACCAGTCTCTGTGTTGTGCTGTTTGCCTCACCTTTCATCATTGCTACAGCAGAGCACTTAAAAAATCTTGGCCTTCATACTATTCTCAAATTTGAACTTTCTCCTGGCCAATGGTCCAGTGCATAGCAAAAAGTCTAAACATTTTTACTATCTTGATATATCTTTGCTATAAAGAGGAAACAAAAATGACATGCCAGCTACTTTACCGGGTCATTGCAAAATCTGGATCTCCCCCATGCAGCAATCGTTAGAGCAATGGAAGCCATAAGGTAACATTCAGTTCAAGATCTTTAGCATGATATCATATGCTGTGAGATTTATTTTGTCAGGGAGGAGGAGACTTGAAAAACCCAATCAGATGAAAACATGAGCAGGGTAGAGAGAGGGGAAACTGAGCTGAGTATCAGCAAAACCGTTCCTTTCAAGCACCTTTACCTCCTGGAGCATAAAGGTAGATGAGAGAACGGATATGTATGAATCATCCCAAAGAGCCCATTTAAGTGCTTTTTGTCTTGATCATCGAAGGAATGAGGAAGCACCGGGACTTGGGTCAGGACCAAGAGTGTATTTTAAGTGCTTTTTTCCCCTCAGGAATCATTCTGGAAAAGGCAGATGAGAGAGAGGAGAAAAACTAGACTGAGGCTCAGGGCATTTGTAAATGCTCCTTTTCCTCTTCCTTTTGAATGTCTTATTTAATGAGTTACACATGGAGGGAGAAGAGACTTTGGGGCCATGAAAGTCACATCAAGCCACTCATGGAGAGCTCTTTGACATTTCTGTCTTTTTGCTTGTTGTTGCAAGAGATACAAAAAACTGGTGTGAGACTGAAAGAAATAACCCACAGACTTACCAAGATATTTGCATGTGTAGTCCCTGAGCAGATTCCAGACCAAATTCTGATGCTGTTACCAAAATGAACTGTGTTATTCCATGTCAGTGGCTCCCCAGAGTTTAAACAGAGGGACTATGTCCCTAAGAATAACAAAATTGAGCCATCTGGCAAGTGCACAATATTTTTACATGTCTGCAGACCCTCTCTGCATCGGTGTGCTTGACAAAGTGGTAGAAACGCCATTCATTGAAAGGCAGCTTGAGAGAAGGGACACTGGAGTACTTAGATTTGAAGACTCTAGAAAATATTTAACTTTCTTTTACTGTTGCCTGAATGGAAGTTTGAGTAGGCAATAATAGTTTTTAAAAGCCTCAGGAAAAAATCTAATTCCCTTTTAAGTGAGATGGAATTTTATCCTCAGGGTAGTACATTGCAAATCTCCCACTCTTCTGATAAAATCAAACTTCCATTTGTGATTTTTCTGCAGTGGTCCCCAAGCTGCAACACAGAACAGGAACCAGACAGAAGACAAAAAAAAAATCCTCATGTACTTTTTATTCTGAAATAGACTTTCAAACAGAGGTTGTATTCTTTGTTACCAATGGTGATATAAAGTTCACAATGATCACCACGGCAAATTATTCCTTAAATCAAAATGTGCTCTCATTTTCATCTGAGTAACAGCTGCAAATATGACCAGTTAGACTTAGTTCTTAAAAATGCTTGTTTTACCTAAAGTCATATGAAAGATGTTGGTAAGGTAGGTGGGTAAGAAGAGAGACTTGTTTTTCTTTTACCAAAAAAAAAAAAAAACCAAACCCAAACAAGTCACAAATATACTGTCTCTCCTTCAAATCCCAAAGGTTCATCTTCAGTTTCAACAAGCATCCTTTTCCCAACAATAGCAACTAGACTAATGAGAGTGTGATTTTTCCTTAACTAACTTATCTTAATTATATCCTTAGACCATCACGGATAGAACACAACACAACATGAACCCTAATAGATACACCACTGAAATAATGTGATCATGTTGATTTTGCAACCACTAAGCAGGTACTCATAAGAGAATCCTTCTGCCCACTTCACACTGCTTAGTCAGGTTTCTAACCTAGTTAGTCTGAGTACCTTTGAAATTTCTTCCCATATAAATTTGTTTTAGATAGTCTGTCTTTGTTATTTGAATATTGGATGTTTTCAATACTCATAAAATTTATTTTATTTTCCAGTGTGGGCAAAACAACTTTAATTATTTCCCAAAGGTTTCATTTTTTCCAAGGAGTAATCTTTAAAAGCAAGTACAAGAAACACCAAAAGGCAGTAGCATAATCTATGCATGTATAAGGCGAGCAGGTGGTGTCTAAGGACTACACAACCTACCCAAAGTATTCCAAGGATGTTAAAGATAAATCAAATTTAAAATAAATAACCACATTAATTGTTTGGGTGGGTTCAGAAATCTATGACTCAGAACTGCAACTGGACTTTGGGGAAGGATTCTTTAATGTTTTTGAGTTGTCCATTCATTGATAAGTACTGGAAACCAAAGGGGCAACCTACCCACAGGTCTCAAAGTAGCATAAATGGTGCTATAAATGGCATTCTTACATACCTGCCCGTGGAGCACTGCTAAAGCTACTCAAAGGTGATTTTCAGTCTGGAAAATATTGATAGAGGCATTTTCTAACCAGAGAATTCTACTTGGTTAAGTTAAAACACCTCTTGAAGTCATTAACTTCAGCAGAGGTTTATTTGAAGGCAGGAAGAGGGAGGAAGTTCATTTTTCAATATCTTTGGAAGGAAATAGTTCTGGTTTTCATCACAGGGGTGAAACATATGAATGATACTGTATCCCAATATTTTCTTGTATAAATGAAAAGGAGTGAAAAAGAATTTGAATGTTTAGATTTTGTCAAAATGAAACATTTCAATTGAGAACAAATGATTTATTTTGTTTACACTGAAAATGTTGACATTTTCAAGTTCTGTTTGTAATCCACTTGAAGACAAATGTCAAAATTGCCCAACGTCCTGTGAAATGGAACTCCTGTCCTCCTTCTCATTTGCTTGGATAAATGAGATATTAAGTGTGAGAGGATGAATTAGTTTTCATGTCCGTTCCATCCTAGCTATCTACGTTCAAGAAAAGTTTCAGTTCCTTCAAGTCATGATGACAATTTTTGATTAGTTCCAGCTGCAGTGTTGACATCTCTCTACTGCAAACTGAAGAGACTGTCATTTCACCCATTAGCAGCAATTCAGTTGGGGTTGAGTTCAGCATGGCCACTTATAAACCAAACTAGTGTTTGAAAACCAGTTACAAAAGCTCATACACTCTTTTGTCCTTCAGATGCCAATACAATGAAGGACTGTCCTTGATATTTTGTAAAGAAGCTTGGCCTTCTGGTCTTCCCTGAAATGAAGGAATTTCAAACAATTTCTTTCCTTTATTTCTTTTCAAATAGAAAATGTCTGCTCTGAACTCTCATTAGCTTTGAAGATTTTTACCCTACTATTGAGCTATTACAGAATTTGAGATTAGAAAGGAATGAAAACTACTTACCTTGGATTCACTTTGATTTTTCTCCACTTTTTTGCCTTTTAAAAATAACTTGGGACTTAGGATATTTTTGGCAAGGCTTCTGAGGGCTTGTCTGCCAGAAAAGAAAGCAAAATTACTGATCTGGTGAGAAGCAGACGGATTATAAATGGTACCTGGCATGGAATAGATGTGAAAATAAAGAGCAGGAGAATGGATCCCTGGTTGCAGTCTTTCAGGAAAGTATTCAATTGAACATGAGGATTACCAGAAAAAAGGGTCCTCTATTATTTATATATGTAGTAAATGTTAAGGGTTTGAGGACATGAGGCATGAGTTTCACCTGCAGCTATGCACATATGACTTCATACTACTGCACAATGAATTTTCTGCCCTTTCCTGGCTAGAGAAAATTATTTTCCATTTCTTCCCTGCCTTCTGATACTTGTGGCAGCTCCAAGGGTGAGCTCACACCATGATCACACTCCCTGATACTTCACATCACCTCCATGTTGACCAGCCCCTGGATCAGAGCAAGAGTCTGTGACCCTAAGAACCTCAGGAGCAGGGAAGGGAACACGAATGCCACCAAGAGAGTGCGTGGACACAGTTGGACCAAGACACATAGTGCTAAAAACTTGAGCTCATGCTCACAGGTGCCTTATGGGAACACTACAGACAAAGACCGCTATAGATAGAACCTCTATTTTCTTTCTTCTCATGTGTAATTCTCTTTGGGAAAGTGCTGAGATAATATCTTAATGAGCTACTTCTGTCCCTGGAAATAAACACAGCATTATAAGCATGGCAAATGATTTCAGGAATGTTCATCAACCTACAAAAAAGTGTTAATGGAGTGTTCAGTTTGAAGAACTTACTGAAATTCATAATTTTCTTGGATTTTTCTAGAAGTTATTTATTTTTCAAAAGGTTTGATGGTACGCTTGGCTAAAAATCTGTAAAAACCTTCAAGAATTCCTTCCATTCCTTATTTTCTAGCCCATGCCATGCTTTGGGTCTCTCTGTGTTGTCATGTCATACCATTCTCATGATAACCTGCATTTTTCCAAGCATGCTTAGTTTGTATGCACAAAGTCGTGCCACACCTATGCAACTAGTGCCACGCACTGCTAACATATATTTTGTTCCCAGGGGTGGTTTTCATGTGGACATTATTGTCATCAGAGGCTTTACTGAGGATTTAAAATGTTGCTTTTTTGTATCCATGCAGCATCCAACAGCGCTCTGGTCTTGAGTGCAGGTCTAGAACTTCTGGAGGGTCAGGACCCAAGCTGTAGTACTCAAACCTTGAAAGAAGAGACTTTGATGGGTGGACACAAGGCATTTTAAGGCACCCTTCTGAATCTGAGCTGTCCTTACAGACTTAGATTTCTGTTGCAAAGTAACCTGAAGGTAGGCACTAAAAATTAACCTCTTGCACTCTGCTTAGGAAAGATGGGCTGACCTTAAACGTAGTCATCATACATCAGATCTAGCCTCTCTCTGTGTGTGGCTATTGTGACAGACTGCAAAGAAATAAAACTTCCTTCACCACAAAGATATCTCTGATAAACATAATTCTAATGTTCTATTTGTTGACAGTTAAGGTCTTAATTCTGGTCTTACATTCATGGGTTTTGTATCAGTGAGGTTCCATTTACATCAATGGACTTCATCACTGGTTTCCTGATGTATCTGGGCATCATATACACTTTCAATTATATAAGGCACAGAGTAGCGGGAATAATTGAAAAGCTCCTTAGGCATTGGGATACCAGTGCCACCAAGGTCAAACTTTCCCTTTGCAAGCTGAATGTGTGTATTTTACAGTGAGTCAGAGCTCAGGCATGAAAGAGCAGAATTGAGCAGAGGGGAGAGGCTGAAACATGAAGGACAGAAGAATGCAGTTTGTATGAGGCCATGAACAGAGCGGCTTTGCCTTATAGGAAAATTAGGAGAGAAGGGTATTTCCCTGGACTGCCCAGTGCACACCTGTGACATTAAAGATAAACCAGTCCTCAGTTCTGGGTGTGCATGACCCACCACTGAGGCTTATTTTCTCCATGAACAAGAGGCTGTTCTGGGAAATTACTTAAGTACAAAGGGAGTTTTGCTTTTCTCTCTTTTCCCTGATTTTGCCTAGCAAACACCAGAAACTCTGAAAATACAATGCCATTATACTGGCTGGAGGCTGCCTGGAGATACAGGTGAGGAAATGCAAATACTGGCCTCCTGCCCCCTGTAACATGGCCAGAAAGGCAGAGTCTGAAAGCCAGGTATTATCTTTTACTTCTGATTTAGTCATTTTAAGCCACTGTCCACCCTTCAGAGCAGGGGTCCTTTTTGTTTTGTTTGTTTGTTTTTATTAGCTAACCACAGAAATCCATGAATTGGATATGAGATGGAGTAAAAATAGTTATGCTAAAATCAACGAGTTATTCTTACTTGATGGGTGCCACCAGAGCATCATGTGGTGTGCTAATTTCTCAGCTTGTGAATAGACATATTTGGACTGACAGTTAAAAGTGGGCTGCAGATTCCACTTAAAACATGTTTTTCATGCTGAGTAATGAGGGCAAAACACAAACCCATTCTGGCAGTTAAACTATGCACTTAAACCTTTCATAGTGTTGTCAAACACTATAATCCTTCAAAAATCTGAGTTTGAATAGCCTCAATATTTTATTTAATTAATTTTAAATCCTATAATTACCATAATTAAGACACTCCTTTTGGATCATGTTAGTGTGCTGCTCAAAGAGAGAAAGCTGTAGGCCATTTTCACTAAAGATTTTCCTGAATGCAGATGATACGTACAGCTCATTTTGAATTCTTCATGATGTCATTTGGGGTAGCAATTTTTTTAAATACATCAGGCAGCTTTAGCGTGGAAAGTCTGTGACATCATCCAAGGAAAGACTTATATGGAAAGGGCCTCATTATGTTCATACCTGATTTTTCTTGTTCTGGCAATATACCTAATATAGATGTTTCTGCACCTCATTTAGTAAAACAGAATACCTGTAAAGAAGTAAAAGATTTTTTTGATGTTAGACACACCTTGAGGACTGAAAATAAATGTTAAAGTAAGGTATGCATTGGTCACTGAGAAAGAAGATGCAGCTTATTAGATTCATACAGGTAATTACTGATCTATAAAGCTTCTAAATCAGTTTCAAGGTAAGCAAAGAAATTTGTGAGGGGAGAAAGAAGAAGAAGATTTAGGATGCTTTTATACTCACTTCTTTAGTCTCTGTCATCCACTGTACCAGTGTGGTACTGGAACTACGCAGATTCTCACCAAGCCAGAAGTGCCCAGTGCCATGGTGGTAGCATGGGGACAGGAACTCACTGGGCAGCCTGGAGCAGCCCTGAAGTCTCCAGGTCTCCCTCTTATGGCCTAGTCCATGGTCCTGGGCTGGAAACATGAGCCCATTCCTCCTCCATAGGAGTATGTTGATACCTTCTGGCCAGAACAGACCAACAGGAAGCAGAAGCTCTGAACCTTTGGGTCAGTTCAGAGCCAGACTGACTGGTCAAATCACCAACACACAAGGGCACTGCCAGACACCAGCATTCAGAGTTGTGAATGTCAACAATCAGCCTGTTGTTTTTCAGGGTAGATGCTTAAAAGTAATCCTTCACACACACACATCTTGGCCACAAACTACTCTGAAAGAAGGATAATGTGTTGAAAAAGCATCAAAGAGAGGTTATACTCTACTGTATGGAGGAGTTTAAGTGAAAGGAATGCTGCAAGGCTGGCTGAGGTGGCCTGTACAATATGATTTTCATAGGGACAGGTATTGCTATATCAACAGGTAGAAAATTAGGGTTATTTGTGGCTATGAGCACTTTGTATTTTGCAATATTAAAGGCTTCACAGCAAACAAATCAATATCTCTGAGAGGGAATTCTGCTTCACACCTACTACTGCAATTCTCAGAACTGTCAAAAGCATCTCCGAGGACAGCCTGCGACACATGATGCTCATTTGTTGTAATAGCTGTATAGCTATAACTAGCTACCACCCACGTAAATTAACACCAATGAAAGTATAATAAAGTTATTGGCAGATTTAATTTAAATGGCTACAATGTATGAAGTAAAATATGTATTTTTATTTAGAAGATGCTACAAATATAAAGGATGTTTATATGTTATGAAGAAGGTTATAGTCAAAATTACTAACCAAAGGCAGCATGTCAGGATAGTAGAAAAAAGGTTATTTAGCAAGAGATGCCATTGAAAGCTTTAACTGGTATTCCTTCAGCATCTTGAGGAACTACAGGTGAGATGAGCTGTGATTTCAGCCCATCCTTTAGCTGGTGTGTTCCTAATAAAACATAACATTATTTTTTTTTTCCTAGGTTGAAGATTTTTATTGAAGCCTATATGAGTAAGGTGCCAAATCTTATGAAAGTGTTCCAGAATAAGGTGCCCACCTAAGTCTTAAAGTATAGTTAACACTTTGTGCCCTAAATACTTATTCTCAGCCCCTAACTGTTGAATTGCACATTTTTATTTTTATTTCAGAATGGTAAACAAAATAGGGGGGAAAAAAAAAAGTTAAGAAGTGGGTATTTAAATCCTTTTGAGAAATATCCATGGGACAACACTTTCCAAAGGCATTCAGTAAAATTAAGATACGTATACCCAACGAGTAGGAAAGAGAAGGTTGTTAAGGCAAGGTGTCTTAGTCCTGTGGAGAAGAGTTTGTTAGGGTTCTCTCAAAATTCACAGGTTTTGGTCATCTTGAGCAATCAACCTTGGACAATCTAACTCTTAGACTGAGATGTGCAGAATGGCATTATTGAGTTGAGCTTTAGAACTAACTGAAGATTTTTTTATCTTAATGTAGTGTAATGTAAAAATCAAGACGAAAGAGAGATGAATTTTCAGTTACCAGTTTGGCTCCTTTCACATGTGAAACCAAATCCAGTCAATTAAAAAGACAATCAAGATTATCATCTGATGAAAACTGGCATAGTCTTGCTGATTTAAGTGAAGTTACCTTGATTCTCAACCAAATAACCCTCTGAACTGAAAAGGCTGAAAGATGTTTTCATTTATTCTAAAGCAGGATTTTTAAAACATTGAACCATTTCATTCACCTTTGATTTTGTCCAGAAAATTTATCTTTTGTCTTTGATTAAAATCCTATACTTCAGGGCATGTTTCCTACAATATATCCTATTTCTCAGGTGCTGGAGGCATGCCCTGGAGAGTATTATTCCTTACTTAGTGTGTGTCAGACTACATTTGACACAGTCCATTACACTGACACAAGATTTATCCTTCTGATAAAAAAGCACAATCTTCAGCTGGGCAAACAGACCTCAGACTAAAGTCAGATAGCTGTTCAGAATGAAAAATATCTGGCCATTAAAACACTGCTAGTATTCGCAAGCCCAGAGGTTGTGTTTGTGGTGCCTGCGCTCACATTTAGATACCATTTAAAAGACCAAAGAAAGGCAAATGATCGTATTAGCTCTATCTTCAGGCCGGTTATAGAGGTACTGATCACTTGCCATATCTTCTATAGACAACAGGAGCTTCACCCTGAAAATCAGATGCCCTAATTTAAGAGGAGTCTGTCTCCTTGGTTAAGAGATTACACTGTTGAAAGGAAGCTATTGTTAGAAAAAAATATTTTGCCTTGAAACTGTATAGCCTGAAAGAATTTAGACACATAGCCTTCAGTTCCCAATTATAGATGAAATAACATGAATATAAATAACATTATCAATATCAACCTACAGAAGAGGTTAGAAATTTGATATTAAGTGTAAACAATGAAATAGGGTTCTCCACAAATATTCCCAGAATGTTTTACATTTCACTGAAAATGGAAATTAATGTATTTCTAAATTATCTTCTATATTTATTATGTTTCTAAATTAAAAAAAAAAAAAACAACAAAACAGATCTACTGTCATATTCAAGTACAATAGTACCATTACACTAACACTTATGGGAGAGGTCAAAGCCAATAAAAGGACACATTTTGAACCATATGTTGGATGCCACTTGATTCCATGCAATTGCTCTCATTTGGTTACCCAGTTTGCAATTAGTTACCCAATGAGTTGCATGTATTTAAAGAACTGGGATTTTAGGGCAGATCTCAATCTGATCATTCAGAGCTGGGGATTCCATCTTTTTGCCATGTTCATTGCTTTCTTTTATCAGTTTACTTCATGGTTTATTTTAATTTGCTGTTAAAAATATTCCTTAGTTCTTTAGATTTCTCTACTTCTGTTTTTGTTAACAAATAAGAAAGTCACTTAGCAACAATATCAATTCATGTAGTTTCTCAGAAATTGCAATTAGATCACTTCTGAATTTTATTTTTTACAATATCTTCCAAGCTTTTTGTTGTGACATAATCTTTTCACCCCTAGAATAATTTTTATGGTACTTTAAAAAAAAAAAAAAAAAAAAGGAGAGAGAAAAAAAAACACACACCTTTTTTGTATATCTTGCTTGAAGTGAGGATTTTGGAGCAAGATGTGGTATTCCACCAGAACTGGTCTCATTGAAACCATACAGGGAAGCCATCTCCCATCTCCTGTTCACCATCTTCGGATATTACCTCTTGATTCAGATTAACTTTACCCTCTAATCTCAATATTCATGCCTTTCTAGGACACAGTCTCCTGTCCTGTATCTTGCATTCCAGTTTCTAGTTTTGATTTTGATTTTGATTTTGTTTAAAGGTCTTTTGTAAGGGTCATTTTATCAAGTGATGCGGAGCAAGCCACCAGGCTACATTTCTCTGTCCTAGTTCATTTATTTTCCATTTTGTCAGACTTTGCATAATCCACAAATGTTTTCAACAATCATTCTATATTTACCCTGACAAAATGTTAAACCAAATAAAAATTTCTTCCAGCTTTATAGATTCAATCTAGTCATTCTTCTTTTTCAAGTGACACTTTTTGTGACCTGTTAGTTCATAGTCCATTCAGTTTGTATGTTATCATATCTATAGGCTATTTGGTCTTTAATCAGACCATCATGTTTTACTAAATGAAATGCCTTTAAAAGTCAGAGTATACTAATCTTAACAGAGGTTGATCACACGTAACACATTTAAACTTGACAAAACAGTACATCTCTCAAGACCTATTTCCACAAAACAGGGTTGACTAACATTGATTACACTCCTTTCCTTCATTCATTGATTGTATTTTACATCAGCATTTTCACTGTTTTTCCTGAGACTAACGTTGAGCTAAATATCCATCAGTGATCAAGATTTCCCGCTTACCTTTTTAAAATATTGGCTCAAAAATAACATTTTTCACATTTTCTGAAATTTCAACAATATTCTGAGATTCATTACAAATGAATGCCTACAAATGAGTTTCTTCAGCCAAATCTTCAAAACCCTTTCAGTCAAAATTACTAAGAGAATCCACTCCTGTCTCTTCTATCCACTTGCAGTTGTGCAAAGTAATAAATTTATTTGTGTTTTGAGTTTATATTTTTATGTCCCTGTTTCTTCTCCCATGCTTTTTTTATGTGTGCCATCACTAAAAAACAATGAATCTGCATCTAGATGTGTTTGTGCATCCCTCAGAAACATGGGTGCTCATGTTATTTAACACTTCCATACACTTCTCAAATACTAAAAATTATTGTCACCTAGGCAGAGAACGGGAGTGTACAATTAAACTGCTTATTACGTTTGAGGAGACTTTAGAGTCCAGGACTAATAATCTTATATAAGGATAATATTAAAATAAACGCCTGGGAAGAAAGCAAGATTTTCACTTTCATGGAAAAATGCAGTAGTTGTTTGGGTTTGGATTATAAAATGAGGGGGAAGTAGGACATTCAGAAGAAATTTCTTGTGAGGTTTGCCCATGAAAATTACTCCTTTTAGTTATTATACTCTATTTATTCTGGTTTAACAGAACTAGCATCTTGATTATCAGCTTTGCACACTATTTCATTTATCTAAAGGCTCAAGGCAATCACAGCCAAAGCTTATTCCATATAGTTCTTAATAACACTATATACCCAGTCTTTAGCTAATTTGGATGCATGAGGGACAATCTAAATTAGTCTGTAGTACTGACAGATATTCTGTATCAGTTTTGGGTGGTCTGAGTTTAGCTTCTTGAAACTGCTAATATCCCTTTGTGGTACATGCGACTGAGGCCATGTAGCTGAGCTGGAGTGCATAGGACCTGTGTAGATGACAGTATGCGTGGTTCCTCACTGCATGTATAGAGGCCTGGTTTACCTCCTTCAGGTATGGGAGGCCCCCTATAGGGTCCCCAAAATATTACAGTATCACAGTATGTTTGGGATTGGAAGGGACTTCAAAAGATCATCTAGTCCAATCCCCCTGCTGGAGCAGGAACGCCTAGGTGAGGTCGCACAGGAACATGTCCAGGTGGGTTTTGAATGTCTCCAGAGAAGGAGACTCGACAACCTCCCTGGGCAGCCTGTTCCAGTGTCTGTCACCCTCACTGAGAAGAAGTTTCTTCACAAATTTAAGTGGAACCTCTTGTGTTCCAGCTTAAACCCATTACCCCTTGTCCTATCATTGTTTGCCACAGAGAGGAGCCTGGCTCCATCCTCGTGGCACTCACCCTTTATATATTTATAAACATGAATAAGGTCACCCCTCAGTCTCCTCCAAACTAAAGAGACCCAAGTTATTAAATTAAGCTTATTGTGGGCCTTTTGCCCCAATTGTCCTGTTACCAGGTTTTTCAAAAGTTGTAATGGAAACAAGTAAATTGTCCAACACCAGGTACTTCAGGCAACTCTGGCAGAGCATATTGCAGCCCTGTGGCAGCTCTGAGGTAAGCTGGACCTTATACACAGCTGATTCCCTTCCAAAGGATGATATTGCCGTTCTATTGCTCTTGCATACAGGAGACTTGCAGAATTTATGTGACCACTGCTACGTAATCTCCCTGCGATGAGACGTGCCAGAGTATATTAGCAGAGTCAGGTAGTAGGTGACTGTTCATGATTCCATCTCCCTCCTCACTTTCTCCCTCACGTCCTGTCACTCCTCATTATATTTTTTGATCATTTTCTCCTGTCTGTCTCTGTAGTTCTTTCTGACAGCCCAATTCAGCAGCTGCCAACTCTCCATGAGGCTGTCTTGGCCAGAGAACATTTGCTTTGTACTGAGGATTTTCTCTGTTGTGTCTCACACCTAGCAGAAAGGAGATACTGCCCTTTTTAAAAGTAGTATTGAAGCACTGACCAAACACAGCACTTAGGCACAACCCAAACCATAAGCAAATCAATAGGACTTCTCATTTGTTCACATACTTACAGTTAAGCATATTCCTTAATGCTTCCCTGGATGGGAGCCAAAAAACAGCAGTAAATTGAGTTGAGATCCCAGAAATTACATTCCTTTTACTGAGGCAAATTCAGCCTTTGTATTAGTAGATGACACATTGTCTAGTGCAGACAAAGACACATAATCAAGCCTCTTACAATTGAGGGTCTTTTATTTCCATTTCTGCAAGTATGGTACTTCGCCCTACAATTAAATAAAGGAAGAGAGAAATCCAAAAGAAGCAACGTCTTGGCACCTTTGCTGAAAAAAATTCCTTATAACTGAACATGGTGTCTGAGCCCTCAGGTTACGTTACATCAAACAACGGCTCTTTAAAGAAAGATCTCAGCAGCATAAAGGTTTTGGCAATTAGAACAGAAGGGGAGAGACAAGGCAAAAATTTGGAGACAAACTGAGCTCTGATAACAAGTTAAAATAAGGAAATGATAAAATCCTAAGAAATAACAATTCTACTTTCTTCTTTACTGCAGTTGATAAGCACCTTCCAGGATCATATTAGATAATGTGAACAAAACGCTTCATGAGTGCTTCAGCCTCGTCCACTTCCTCTCCTCAAGGAAGACACACGTACACTTTAATGTTCAGTTTTGGCAAACTTTATAGATATACTGCCTCATATTCCGAGCAGAAAGAAAGGAATGACTTGGTGGTGGTGCCTGGTTGTCCCATGCATTGAGAAAACTCTGTGTGGGTGCTGCAGGTCTCAATCTCTGGTTTTGCCATGGCAATTCCAGCCCTTTCTGACCCAGGCTGCCTTCATGGTGGTGATGCAGGATGCAGCAGGATGGCTGTTGACAGGGATTTCCAACACCCCAGCCTGAGCTGAACTTGTAAAATATCTTCCCAGCTGGGACTCTAAAAGGCAGAAAAGGAGCAAATGCTTGGACAGACCCAAGTGGTTCTGTATTTGTGTTAGAGAAAGTCAGCTAAAGACGGTGGCCTGAGGACAGATCTGAAAGTGATGTAATGTGTAACAGTCTTTACTGTCAAGGGCAATGTCAGCCCTGGGTCAGTCAAAAGAAGAAGTCCTATGAGGAAGAGCCACAACCTTCAGCTAAAAATTTTCTTATTATGCAATTTAAGATTTTATTTCAAAGATTTTTTGCAGGATCAGACCCTAAACAAAGAACACTGCAAGAAATGGGGCTGCATCTAGCTGGCGGCCAGTCACTAGTGGTGTTCCCCAGGGGTCAGTGTTGGGTCCAGTCCTGTTTAACATCTTTATTGACTATTTAGATGAGGGGATTGAGACCATCATCAGCAAATTTGCTGATGACACCAAGTTGGGAGGGAGTGTCGACCTGCTGGAAGGCAGGAGGGCTCTGCAGAGGGATCTGGATAGACTGGAAAAATGGGCTGATTCCAATGGGATGAAGTTCAACAAGGCCAAGTGCCGGGTGCTGCACTTTGGTCACAACAACCCCCTGCAGCGCTACAGGCTGGGTGCAGAGTGGCTGGAGAGCAGTCAGACAGAAAGGGACCTGGGGGTACTAATTGACAGGAAGCTCAACATGAGCCAACAGTGTGCCCAGGTGGCCAAGAAGGCCAATAGTATCCTGTCCTGTATCAAAAATAGCGTGGTCAGCAGGACAAGGGCAGTGATCCTTCCCCTGTACTCTGCATTGGTGAGGCCACACCTGGAGTATTGTGTTCAGTTCTGGGCCCCTCAGTTCAGCAAAGACATTGAAGTGCTGGAGCAGGTCCGGAGAAGAGCAACAAGACTGGTGAAGGGACTTGAACATAAGACCTATGGGGAAAGGCTGAGTGAGCTGGGGCTGTTTAGTCTGGAGAAGAGGAGGCTTAGAGGTGACCTCATCACTCTCTAGAACTACCTGAAGGGAAGTTATAGCCAGGTGGGGATTAGTCTCTTCTCCCAGGCAGTCAGCAATAGGACAAGGGGGCATGGGCTTAAACTCTGCCAGGGGAAATTTAGGCTGGATATTAGAAAGAAATTCTTTACAGAGAGAGTGGTCAGGTGTTGGAATGGCTGCCGAGGGAGGTGGTGGACTCGCCGTCCCTGGAGGTTTTTAAACTGAGATTGGACATGGCACTTGTGCCATGATCTAGTAAACGGACTGGAGTTGGACCAAGGGTTAGACTCGATGATCTCTGAGGTCTTTTCCAACCCAGTCGATTCTGTGATTCTGTGAAAAGAAACTTAGGGTTACAGATAGAAATGTCCTCACAGATCTACTGGAAAAGTCTCAGAAGTTACTGTCCTTCAGCTTTGTTATTCCTCCCACATCTGAGAGGTTTTTCTTAGGGATGTCTCTCCATGTTGCCCACAACTTTTATCTCATAATCAACGCGTTAATGCATGCATCCTCTCACTAAATTCACTACCTCTCTTCCACAATTTGCATTTTTTTTTTCTGAAAACCTTTTTCAGTTTTTGATAACTCTTTCCTTTAGACCAGCCTTCCAATTCTCTGCAATATTGACATTTCCTTTCAGAAATAATTTTTCTTTTCTTGCTGTTATTTTATACTCCTTTACCACAACTTACAGTCTTTATAATTTTATAGTTTCTCCCTTCTCAGCAATCTTTTAGCCATTCCTCCCAAACCTAGACATGCATCTCTGGTTGCTTTGTCAAAACATTGACAGAAAGCTTTCCAAGAACCTGGCAGACATTCATTTCATCCTGACACATTAATCTCTTGGCAGATACCTACACAGTTAAAGTCCCTTCTTCCTAGCAACTCCTGTATTTGGCATGACTCTGATAGATACTTTCCAAAGAGTCACCTGATCTTCTCATTTGTTATCTTATTGTAAATCCTGATAAAGGCAAGTCACACCTTCCTCACTTCTACTTTTATCCCTATATATACATTGGCTCCAAACTCTTTTACGTGTATGTGTGTTGAGAGAAAGAGATGTAGAAGGCAACACCTTCTTCCATATTTCCCTGTCTAATATTTCAGGAAAAGATAAATCCCTTAATGTACTACAAACATACAAATTATTTCAATTTATCTCTTATTTCAATACAGCAGGACTTCATCTTTGAATTTCTTGACTTCTTGATGCTCTAAATATTTTTCGTGCCTTAATCTCACTTTTTAGTGCATGTGAAGTAATATGTCAGGAGACATTGCTCAAGAAGAAATTTATTTTGAGCTATTTCCTATTCCATTTAATCAAAATTATTTGTAGCCTAGATTTTTTTTAAAGAAGTGGTGCATCTTATAATCTAATCCAAAATAAACAGTCATGGACCAACCGAAAGTTGATCTCAGTGCTGTAGGTGATCATAACAATGAATTTCAGAACTGGGGATTAATTTAAAATCATTTTAAAAAGGAGTCACAATGGAAAAGGTTTTTCTGGCTAGAGAACTAAGAGCTTAGTCCTCTTGCCAGTTATCCTAAAGAGTGGAGAAAGGTTTTCTATTTAGCAAAAGGAAGAGCATGTCTGAAGAGTAACAAACTGGCAAGGTGGGACAGAGAATATGCCCAGACAGAGTTAGGGAGCAGAACCCAGTTAGCTTGTCCCAGGGTCAAAGAGTGGTCCCTGGACCATTTCACTCCTTACAAGCATGGTGGCCAGCACCCAGTGAAGCTTGTCCCTGTAAAATAACTCCTTGGCAGGAAAAGCAGAAGAGGCAAGCACAGCTCAGTTCATCTAGTCTGTAACTACAGAAAACACCATCTGAATCTGCATCATGAAGCAGAGCCCTGAGGTGCTCCCACAGTCTCATATTGCTTGCCTGGCCCCAGTGCCAAACGAAAGCAAACTAAATCTTAGATCATGGCCCATGAAGAAAAACAAAACAAAATGAAACAAAACAAAACAATGGCTGCAAGGAGTATCTTCTCCACTTGTAGGTCTTTGTATCTTGTACATCTGTCTGTTGCTTTTAGGTTTTTTTTCCACTCCACCACTGTGAGTGATCTCTTTCCTCTGAAACAGCAGTTGCTGGCAGGGCTGAGACCTGCCCAGGTTCATCTCTCGTCCAACTGCTTGAGGTGGGACCTCCTGCTGCCATCCAGTGCAAAGGCAGCTGAGCACACACGGCAGCTCTCACTTCGACCCGTGACTTGGTGCAGATTGCGAAATGACCTTGAAGAAGTCTTGCAAATGCTTTAGGCTCACTGAACCTCTAGGCCAATCCAAAACAGCTGTGGTCTTCTTGTGATGCCAGTTTTCCACTAGTGAATCCTACCAGCTAGTCTTAGACATCTTCTGTCTCAGTGATGGATGTAAAAAGGTGAGCAAAAATATACCGATTTTATTTCAGTTCTTTGTCCCTTCAGTATTCAGTAATAGACACTTTAACGTTCAAGTATATTCAGATTCTTCAAATACATTTATAATTAAGTTATTTAGGTTAAGTAAGCTGAAGGAAAATAATTTAGATATGTCTGGTTTGGATTTGTAGTGGATAAACTATGGACCGTTAGAAACAGCTGTTATCCCTGTACAGTGAATCATCAGAAGGGCTGTACAAAATGTGTTTCTTTCCGCATACAGGATGATGACGTTAAAGTAAAAATTAATAAGAGTTCATACTTTGTTAGAAGTACCATTCAGGTTCTTGTGCAGCTATGTGTTTTTAAACCGCCTAGTTCAAAAGGATGCTTTTCTCCATCTGGAGATCTTAAAACCTAAAAATACAACCCAAACGCTTTTGTGGTTAGCCTACCATCATTATAACTGTAAAGAAGGACTGTCATACATACTATATATACTAAAAGGACTTGACTTGAATTTTCCTGTCTCATTCCACCATCATGCCTTGCCCAAATAAACCTAATGACACTATTTTAATCTTAGAAGGTACATGTACAGTATAAAATTCTCCATAAAAATTATTTTAAATTCCAGTCCAACCAATAGTTCCAGAAATAGAGCTAAGCATTTGCTTCGTTGATAGATCAGGTTTCCAATGAAGAACAGTTGTTTATATCTCATCATGAATGTCAGTTTATGTTGTCAATAAATAAGTATTCTGTGAAAATCTTCCAAACTGCACTTGGATAGCAGAGTTATTTCACACATGCACCCAACTCTCAAATTAGGAAATTCACAAAGGTACATTATGTTTTCACTTGACAGCAAATAATATTGAAATACCTTGTCAAGATACCTTTCTACAAATGTCCTTGATTACTACTCAAATCCACAGGTAAAAAACTTTGTTTAAGTGGTTGGCCTGGCAACATAATTTGGCACTCTATATCTATTAACTTCTGTTTCTGCTTTTGCACAAACAAGATTTGCCGCAGATCACTGGTTCAAACAAGAAGCCTAAATGAAGTATCTCAAATTAAGTTTGAATTGATTTACACCGTAAACCAATGAACCAGCAAATTTTCTTGTGTGCGTTTCCATGTGCAGAACTAAAATACAGGAGATACTGTCATGCTGGCAATTAAGGCCATCAGATGAGGAAGACCAATTTCCTCATTAGTTTTCCCTTATCATTTTGTAGGAGAAAGAGACAGCCGACATCTCTCCTTAATTTCTACTAAATTCACCCAGGTAAAAAACACTCAGTCTCACAAAATCGCCAAATAAAGTAGCTACACAGGAAAAACAAAATCTATACTAGGGAAAGGACAATTTACAAATGTTTAGTCTGAGAAAAGTAAATGCAACAGTCGAATGGTTTTGGGGAGAAGCACGTTTTTGCTCGCTGTTTTTAATGGCCTAATCAGTCTGTTTTCAGTTCTGTCACTGAAGGGAGCAGAAGGAATTTAGCAGACAGAAATACATTGGGACATAGAGAGAACTATAAAAACTGAAAGTGCTGATGTGGTGCTTTGAAGCCTTCTTTGATTCATAATAAAGAAAACCAGAGACAGGCGGCTATTGAGATTTTACGCTGAGGAGAGCGTGTGCTTGTATGTAAGCACGTGTGTGTTTGCATGTGTGTTTTTTTCTTCGCTAGAGATGACGAGCCATACCAGAATAGAGTACTTAATTGAAAAGATAACGAACGATGAAGCAGCTGTTAAGTATGGCACAAAAATTGCTCCAAGCAGTTAAGGCTGATCATCAGGATGGAAATAGCTTTTTGACAAGCTTAGCATTCCTGTGACAATAATTAAGAATCAGGTTTCCACCAAAAGGCTTTATAGCCAGAAGGGGTTGTAAATCGATGGGCAACATTTTTATCTTGGAATGAAAATTAATTATTCAGTGTCAAACATGCTTTCTCACACTTAACTGCCTGTAATGTCTCCTTTATTCTCCATCTTAATTCAATTAATATACTATTGTTAACGGGGTGTTTGTCAGTAGTGATTTACTTTTGTAAAAAATTACCATAAGGAAATATGACAAAATTGAATGGTTCTTAAATTAAGCCATAGTTCAGATTTTTTTGGCAGAGGGTTGTTAGCTGTTAAGTGCTCTTTGACAAGGGTGTGTATATGAGCATTTTGTACTGCACACTTTGAGCTTGCATAAGCACATAAAGGGATTGAATAATGCATGAAAAAGAAGTGTAGGATTTTCCAAAGTGCTCTATGTGGCCCTAACTTCTTTCTTCCATTTAAGCTAGCCAGAAAACATCTTGAATTTAACTGGAGCAGTTTTAGGATACCAAAGACTTTTGAAAATCTCATGCTCATTGAGAAGAAATAAAAAATACTTTTCACTTTTTGACTATTGTACAAAAATGAAGGCATCTATCACAAAGCTGTCATGACACTTACAGGAAAATGATGCATCTTTGGGAATTATTCAGATGGTTTTGACAAGCTCCACCATCTGAAAATGGGGCTGGAAATGTCCTCTTGGCAAGAAGCATTAGACAACATAAGACTCCACAAGGGCAGCCCTTGTCTCACTATTGCCATTGGTATTTTCGTCTTCACCAGTAACAGAGATCATAGAAAAGAATATAATACTGAAATTGGTGTGTCATTTAACTCAGTACTCCAGTATTCTTCTACTAGCACATATATCTTCTGTGACCCTGCATCATGCGTCTTGATTTTCTGCAAAATCTTTCTCTATTTAAGCTAATACTTCATAAAATGCCAGAAGCATGAGACTAAAACTTACTTTCTTGAAGGAATCCCATAATGTTTTCTCACTCAATGTAAGTTCATTATGCTACACTCTGTCTGAAGTAGAGAATCATCCAGCAGTCTAACAGCAAGTTATTAGAAGGCAAGAGGTGCAATTCTTTCAATTCTTTTTTGTTATTTCATGAGTGTTTCTGCAATAGCCAAGCACTACTTAAAGAAGTACTGGTGAGTCACAAAATTATGTTTTCTCTACATATTAGGGAATTAATTGCTTTGTAAAATCTCTTAATATTATTTCAGCTTGAGCTAATGTTGACTCCACTCACAGCATATGAAGCTACAGAGGACAGGCAGAGACCTGGATTCTTGCTCCTGTCTTGCTGCCTCCTAATATGTCTCTTCCAGGAGGAGATTGCTCACTGGTCCAGTACAGGAATGGAGAGATCCACATCCCTTCTCATTTCTGGAAGCTTGTTGATAAGCCTAGTACCAACATTAGCCTCTGAGTTACTCCTCTTTACAATCAGGAGAATGCAGCTGATTCATGTTTTTAAAAGCCAATTCCATGGCAAACTGATACCATGGAAGCAGAGTGACATGTTCTGAGAATGCCACTGGTGAACTAAAATCCTTTTTTTCTTTCCATATTTCAAACAGTGAGTAGTTTTAACCACTTTAGGAAATGTAAAATGTTTTCTCCCTTTAAGCTGATTTACCTTATTTGCATGTCAACACATATGTCCTCTCCAAGTACAGATATCACTTGCAATTCAAGAGATGCTAAGTTCAGGTAATCAAAGGCAAATATACTCACAGTTCACATTTTGTCTATAAATACCTTATGGGGTAAGGATCACAGTGGTGTTGGAAGAAGTTTCTGTGTTATATTTCTTTTTTAATTTGAATAATCTTATGGTACAATTGCAATAATAATAATATTAATGCCAGCTGTCAATCCATGGATGTATCTTTCTATGCTGCCTAAATTTTGAATTTAAAAATCCTTTGTCCTTTCCTATCCTGTTTTCCACTTCACTGACCACCAACATTTCTTCTACATTGACCATTCTAAACAATTAGCTGAGAAGCATTCCTCACAAATACCTGACCAGCAAAACACCTTTACTCAATTAGGATATTGCTTCCTCTTCAATCAACATGACTTATTTTTGTAGGACTACCCAAAAGGAAGATGTCCTCCAAAAGAAGTGAGACTGCCAGAAGCTGGCCCTGAGATAATCCCCTTTTGCTAATCAGATGCTTCCTCCATTTTGAAGAGACATAAATCGGGAACCAAGCAAGGAGAGCATGCATGTTGACCATAGGCTTTAAAAAATAGGCAGAAATGTCAGGATTTGTCTTTATGCTTTGGTTGATAACAATCTTTAACTTCCTTTGCCATTTCATGAGCTTGTCAATACTGCAGATTAATGGCTTCTGCACTGAGTCACTGGTTTTGTTCTCAGGGTCAGGCCAGAAAATTAAAGAGAAATAAACCACCCCCCAAAAAATCAGATCATTTCTGGTAGGAAAAAAACCATAAACAAACATGTGATATTCAAAGAAAATGCATCTATTGTTAGTCCAGGCTATTAGTGCCTGCTACCATTCAGTCCAGTTGGAGGTTGCAGAAGACTTGCACAAATCATATATTAGGACAATATGTTTAATACAGAGCCAGAGCAGAATGTTTCTGGCATATTTTAATATATATAATAATGTTGCATCACAAATCTGTCCTTGAGTTTTTCTTTCAAGGGAACTGCCCTGGAGTTAGTTGCAAAAAAATCAGTGGTCTGGAAATTATGTAATTTAAACGTGTTTACCCCAATGTTTGCCAGTGTTTGCAGCTGTCAAAGTGAGCAGAGCCTTGTCCTACTGAGGCCAATTCTCCTAAATTAAAAACTGCTTCTGTTCCATGCACCCACACACATATTTAGCCTTTGTAGACCAAACCTGGGAATTTGGAAGATTTTATAAATACTTCCAAATAAAGAGAGGCAAAACTGTTCAGCAGAAGAGGTCTTTACAAAAAACAATTGTTTTAATTTAACCTTATTTTCAGGAATGTAGTGCAATTTTCAGTGGGGAAAAGTGGAAGCATTTAATTGTCTTTCACTATTATAATATATCAAAATGAATAACATAAAATATGAGTTTTAAAATAATTAAAACTAAATTCATACGCTATAAACTTTAAATGGAACATTTCAGTGACTTCACTTGTTCTGTTGGTGTTCAACAGATTATTATGGATATGCAATTTTCTCAGTTTGGCTGGTTTAAAAGCTGAAAATTTTAAAAGAAAATCACATCAGAAATTCCAGATTTCCAACTGTTTTCAGTGAATCTGCACACAAGTTGGTAGAGTTAAACTGTGAGTTTCTACACTTCAGACTGATCTGTAAAAATATAGAATACAAGTTAATCTTTATCCCAGTTATGTAGAAAGTCAAAAAGTCTGTATTGAATTATTATTGTTACTGTTCTTTCACCAAAGGATTTTCCTCTTATGTTACATTTGTGCAACATGTGAAACTAGGAACACCATGTCCTAACTATGGAAATTTATTGTGATATTTATATTAAAATTACTATATATCGCCTGTTCCTGCTTACTTTTTACAATGAAATTTCACCAGCAGAGACAAATGGTTGGTCTTTTGTGCATCATGAAGCACAAGGGTGTTAATACACGAAAAATAACAGATTGAAGTGTAAAAAAATCACTGAATGCAATCAAATAGTACCTTGGTGGGGTGGGATGGCAGCAATGGAGATATATTTGTATTGTTTGGAGATACATTTAGTATTGCACAGGCTCAGCTCCTTGCTGGGCTGATTTATGTGAAGTTCTGTGGAGGTAGTCTTGTGATCTGGGTGTCTTCAAAATTGGAAAGATCTCCAAGCCTCTAAGACCAGAAGAAACACTGAGATGCTTGCAGTAGGAATTTATGAAGAGGCCACATTTAACTGTAAAAAATAAAAAGAAGGGGATTAAAAAGATTTTTCACTCAACTGATGAAACAGAAATCCATAAATGAGGCTTTTCCATATGACAAAGTGATATGCAATATTCACTGTGGTTTCACACAGTAGGGTCAATAAAATTCCATTAACTATGGACAAACTGTCAAAGTGACCCGCTGCCCTCATTTCTGCAGGATGACTTGGCCTTAGCTGTCCATATTAATATGAATTTTAACCCTTTGATTTGCCATTTTAATTCTTCATCCATTAGTCTCACATTTCTGTATTATCAGCTAGTGCTATTGATTTTAAAGAATACATACAGTCAATTTGCACACACGTATTTGCAGAGGTCAGCAGAGGACACTAACACAATTTCTGCTACAAGTCCAGACGTTAGGCTTCTCAATGATTTTTATTATCTTTCTTTCTGGCCAAGATTATTTTAATGCAAGTGGAAGTAGTACTTAACCCAACTGAAGAATCACTAGGTGTCCTTGCAATCTGATTTTTTAAGGGCTCATTTGTTGGGGTTTTTTACAAGACAAGTGTAAACAGAGGCAGCGCAATCCCAGAAATATCCTTCTTCAGGCTGAGATTCTCCTGATGTGATTGCCAGACATCTCAGCTGTCTGCACTTTATTGGAAGGAGGCAACTGTTAATTAGTACATAGAGACAAGTGGAAGCAAAGCAGCAGTCTGAGTCTTAGCCCTTACAGACCTGCATGTGCTTTATGTTTAAAGCATTTCAAATAGCTCCAACAACATAAAAGGAGGATTTTACTTGACTGAGTTGCTCTCTCGCATTTTTTTTTCTTTTTTAATTAAAGAGAATCCAGGCAGTAGGGGTTGATTTTATATTTGACTGAAATATTGAGTTCTGTAGTTGCACTGTTCCTGGGAAGGATGTTTCCCTGCCAGAGTCTATGGCTGTTAAGAAACTTTCACCCCGATCTTCCTGGTTTTTTACCCTTTTGGTAAAAAACTCTAGTGTTCCTGGTACACAACCTTTCTGTCTAAAATCTTAGGAATGAGAGAGGGGAGATTTCTCTAATATTTAATATCTCAGCCTCTAGAGACCTCTCTGCCACTGAAAGGGAGTTTATAGTTTTACATCTTTTTTGGTGTTACATCTTTTGTGGTGTTACCTGAGACAGACTTTGCTGTTTGGAAACTCCAGAGAACTCTCCTAAGGAGTGCCTACTACTAGTTCTTTCCTTCTACTCTTTTTTCAGTGCTCATTTCCTCCTTGTTTTAGAGTTTCTGTTTGTGCTGCACAAGGACACATAATTCCTCAGTTACTAGCAGTGGCACATGTTATTTACAGATTTGAGGGACTTGCCTGGGGATTAGCCATCCAAGGGCATGTGACTATTCACACTGCCCAGTCCTCCAGTCTACCTAACCACATTTTTGCCATGGTCCAGTTTCATCTACACATCACACAAACAAATAATATTTCCTTTGATTTCCTGCAGTTCTATCGCTATTCCCATTTAAAAAAAAAAAAAAAAAAAAAAAAAAGCTACCACTGAGCAGAAGATCAGAGTCTTCTCTGATCTGTCAATATTGCAGCCACTGCCATATTTAAAGCGTCCTGCTCATTATGACAATGGCAAAGTCTGGAGTGGCACTTAGTGGCACAATGCCACTTAGATGTTGAGTTTCTGAAGTGCCCTAAGAACAAGACAGAGACTCTCAAATGAGCTTCTGCTCCATTCATAAATGATCCGCACCAGACTTCAGGAGAAGCAAACCAGATAGAGCTGTCCTCCCACTATGTGTCTGGTTGCAGAGCTCATCATTTGTTGTTAGAAAAACAGAAGAAATAATTTTCATTTCACTACTATGTCTCGAAACATGAGTAACACACCACCAGTCCAAACAGCACTTAAATTTCATTTTGGATCAGCAATCTGTGATGTTTCTGTCTTTCTTGGAATTTCTATCACAAACATATCCCTCTTGTCTATGTTACAAACGTTACAGAATGGACTTATCTGTCATCTGCCGCTTCTTGCAATAAAATAGTAACTAAGTCTTCTCTGTAGGGGGAATAGAGTTTTTACTTAAATGGAAAACGAACTTCTATTGTACTTCAGAAAGGATAAAGACCAGATATTCACTGAGGGGTGAGTGAGCAACCTCAGTGGAGCTAAACCAATTAATATTCACTAATAACTCCTGCCAAAAATCCAAAGCAAAAGGAAGCCCAACTTGCTTTTCCTTGAGCAGCCCTTTTGTGGGTTTTTGCAAGTAATATAAAAGTTGGCCAGGAAGAAATAGAATAAATAGATAACACTGTTCTGGGACCTGTCTTAAAAACACTTTTATATGTGCCTAGATTTTCACATGTAAATTTCACACCCTTTGAGGTCTCTTGAGCTATTGACATGCATAAATTAAGCTCATAGAGATGTATTTGCAAGAAAATGCAGTTTCTTAAGAACAAATCATCTTTTCTGCATCAGTAGGAAAGCGACTGATAGCCCTCCAGTGTGCTTTAGATTTCGTACTCCGTTTGTAACAAGAGCTCCATAACACTCCCCATTACAACGCAAACAACAACACAATCATTTAGTTCTGCAATCTGGGAGGGACAATGGCTATTTCGACATTCCCAAGGGGGGTTCAAATGACTTATTGATCAATTGATTAATAAATGTCAGCAGTCAGAGGAGACAGGAGCTCTGCTGCAAAAAATAGCTGTCAGAAGAGCCCGTAAGTGCGTGAACTATTAGGAGTGAAAAAATTAATCTGACAGAAGAATAGAGCAGTGATTGTTTTACATTAAATGTGAGAGGATGCATGATCTGTGTTTCCAAATCTTGTCAGATATAATAATAAGAAATAGAAGCTTCATTTCTGGAATAAAGATGTTTATGCACACATTTTGATAGGTCACATATGAAAGTTTGGAATTTATTAACTTTTCATAAAATAGCTGCTTTGAGATATTTCTACTGAACATTAGGAACTGATGTTCTAATCATGCTTAAGAATTATTTTGTTTTTAACAAATAAAGCTGAATATTTTTTCCTAGTTAACTTTTAAGTTGTTATTTTTGACACAAGTAAAGATAAATTTAATCTGTACATTTGTGTGTGTGTGATTGTTGGTGCTTTCTCCTAAAGATTTCATTTAAATGAAGTTGTGATGTGGAACATGCACTCCTGAAATACTTGCTGCTGTTTATTATTAGCTTTCATTTTAAGATAAGGGGCATCATTATTGTATTTAAGATTCATTTGACAGGAGGCATTCACATGTGTTGGAAATGTTGTCTTTGTAGCACTAGTGCAGTAAGGGGATAAACGAGGGACTGGGAGGCAGATGCTTATCTATATGAAAAATTCTTGCTCACTTGAGCTGCTTGAAGATAGACAACTGAGCTATAAAAGTAAGTAAATCTATGCAAGCCCTCTATTTTCAGCAGAGTGTTTGTATGTGTGATGATTGTTCACCTGAATTTGTCAGATTGTTCTTATAGAGACCTTAAAAATTAATCTCCCACTAATCTCATGCATTGGGGCTTCATTTGGAGGCTCAGACGCGACAGTTCCCTTCATCCCCTTCCCTCACAGGGACCTACATTCTCAGTAGATCTGATGGACAGACACAATGTGATGAGAGGTTTTACTGACTCCTAGCACAAGTGGGGGAACCAAATCGGATTAAATTATTTGTTCAGAGTCATACACAAAAGCTGTAAATTGGGATTTGAGCTGATTCTCCCCAGTTGCCAGTCACCTCATGTGACAAAATCTTGCCACTGTTGTCACATCAGCTGTGCTGATAAAGCATCTGTTTCATTTGTAAAAAGACAACCATTGCCATATTTGAACTAGCAGAAACAAGATCTATCTAATAACTTCCTAGATGCCTTGCAAGTACATAACCAAGATTCTAATTACATTCATGACAAGAAAGAGATATTTTTTTAATGTTGCAGACTGAATGAAGCACCACAGAATTCCCTGTTTAACTTATTAGCTAATTTATTTCTTCATCTGGCTTCATTAATTAAGAGCACATACACACATAAAGGAGTAAAAGAATTGTGTACCAACCTTTGTTTAAATACTTTGGTATATCTGAAATCTAGGCAGCATGTTCCAGACCCCATACTCACATAACATTAACAGTTTTCTTCTATGTTGTAGAGTAGCTTGTGTATTTTACTTAATTTGGTTCTGTTATTTCAAGACCTTCTTGGAGATGGCCCTTAAAATGTCTTTGGCTCCAAAGCAGATGAACTGGTGTTTGGAGACAAGATGAACATCATCTTGGCTGCAGGCTAATTTGCTTTTCTTTCATTGTTTGGTTTGTAAAAGACATTAAGGAAAAAAAAATCAGCCTAGTGTAAGGTGAACAAATGTCCTGGTTTGATCACAGTGTCTTTTATATAAAATTATCTCATTGATACTGTTTTAAGCAGAGCATCCAGGAAGCTGAAATAAAGCTTCTGATTAAAAAAAAAAATGCAGCCTCTGTTCATTTGCATGCACACAAGTATTTTGCAAGTAACACCACTGTGGTCTGTCACATTAACTTCCACCTCTCAACAGGAAGGAAAATGAATAATTATTCCTACTCTAGACAAATTCCAAGAGAACCAGAGGAAGGAGAAAGCATTATAGCACAGGCAGTGCTATTTCATGGCTAGATACATGCTTGTAGTCTACCTAAGCTACAAAAATTAGTAAATTATATAATTAGTGATGACCTAAACTTTTCTTACTTGCAATTTTGTTGTTTTGAATCAAACTTTTTTAATTAACCAATAATCTACACAAAAATTCAGAATATTTCAGTTGAATTGTTTCCTGCACGATTTATAAACATTTAATTTTGATTTCACCTTTTTTGTATAAACTGAAATTTCAAAAGCTAAATGTATAGTGATTTTGATTTTTAAAACAACAGACAATGGTATCATTTTAATTCCCTTCTATCTGACCTCCTCCTCCCACCACCCCAAAAGAAAGAAAATCTAAATCAGGAGAGATAGTTCCTGTTATACTGACTTGTATTATTTAACTAGCAAATATGGTTCCTCAGAAGTTGTATGGAGCTGGTCTGGGTTCACAACTAAGGATCTTGGGATGGCATCAAGCCTCAGAATCACTTGATTCCTCTCTTTCAACAACCTGAATGCATTTATTTGAAATATTACTTTATATTGCTCATGTTCCAGGCAAAACTTCTTCATGAGAGAACCACTCCTCAAGAGCCACAAATTGGCCCCTGCTGATCTGTTTGGATGAGAACCTGCTCCCAGCTCAAGCCTATCTGCCACTGAAAGAATAACACATAACAAGAAGCAGCTAAATATAGTGTGAAGTCTTTTTCATTATCATTATTTAAATATGTATAAAGAATAGAAAAAAATCACTAATGTCTTTTCCTATATTGAGGAAGAGTTTATGATAATCATTTTGCTTATTGCATGGCATCAAAATGAGCTGCATATATCACTACAAAAGCTGATTATTTTTGCATTATCATTATTATTAATGAGGTCACTTAATCTGGACATGTGTGTCTGTGAGAGGCTGTGTGCAAAAACCTATCCCAAATCCACAAGCCAAAAAACAATCACTGAAGTTAAAACACGTCTAACACTCTTCCCTTTCAAATATATATAAAACAAAGCTGCATTATCTGTGGAGGCAACTTTGTGAGATGAAATACTGTATTATGAATCCTCCAGTGGGATAGATCAGCACAGCACCAGGGAAACAATCAGTTCACACAAATCAGTATTGACATCCAAACAGAGGGCAGAGTGATGATGTTGGGATTTCTGAAGCCAGACTGCATATTTTAACAACAGAGCTGATCAAATAGTTCAGCATGGATAATGCTCATTGTAAGCATTAGAGCATTGTCCAAAATATCTTCTAAGATAAAGAATTTCAGTGCAAAATCTGAACCCTGAAAATATTATGATTAGGAGTAAAGGTCTGATACCGTTGCCCTACTTTTTTGTCCTTTGGACTGTTAACTTAACCCATATGTTCCAGTATTCATAGCTAGAATTGTCCAGGAGGCATGTATCATTGCTGTTTCATGAATAAATTTTAGAACAGGAAGATAATGCATTAAGAACTGCATATTCACAAATTAAGATTTCACTATTTGTACACTTTAGAGGAAGATTGTTTTCTATATTTCAATTTTCCCAGTTCACTTTCCCAGTTTAGTTACTGGGAAATTGAAAGCAGGTTTTCTCACATGTTCTCTGCTTGTTTATGAGGACTCAATGAATGCTAAAGTTTATAAAATGCCATGATTTGGCAACATTATCATAAATACTTGGCCACAGTCCAAATGTTATCAATGACTAAATTGATCTGGAAAAAAAATACCTGAGCAAGCCAAAACACTCATCTTTTTCTTTTTTTTAAAGTTGTTCTTTTAGAAGTAAAACCTAAGTATGTTTTCTTATTTAACTATAGCTATTTCTAAAGAAAAAAAAAGCCCTTTAACTGTCTATCATCCAGCAAACTCTCAGTCCTTTGTAAAGTCTTCTCAGGATCTATAGTGTTTAAAATTATGAGAAAATTATGATAAAATTATGAGAAAACTTTTCAAGTCAGAAATAAGTAATACTACACATATTCATGTATTCAGAGTATTTCTCTTTCTTTGAAAACTGTGCAAGGATTATTGGTTTTTTATATAAAGTATCTGTCTATAAAAATGTTTATATATATATAAATATATATAAAATATATATATAATTATATATAATAATATATATAATATAATAATATATATAATATATATTATATATTATAATATATAATATATATAATAAAATATATAATAATATATATTATATAATTATATATATATATATAAATATTTATATCCAAAGATGTAGATAAGTTCATTGAAGGCAGGAGTTGGAGATACCACTTATGGTTAATGTCACTTATTCCAAGACTTTATTTCCTTACAGCTTGAACAGGTTTCAATGCCTAAAGCCAAGATTTTCCGTGTCAGATGTCATCAGAGGCCTGAAAATTTTAAGGGAAATAATGAACCAAAGCAGTTCAGACATCTCTGAGAAGGAGGGTAAGAGAAAATACATATCAGCAAAATGAGCATCTGTCCTTTAGTAAATTTGTGTGACCTTTTCCTTGAGAGGTCTAACACCTGTTTTGGAGCACTGTAATGAGATTTGGAACATGGCTGTGTATGTACTGAAGTTCTTTTTTTTCAAAATATCAGAATTTGTTCATGTTACTATGGGAAGATTTTAAACAATTAAAACTAAATAATGCTCTAATGACAGTCATTCGTATACTTTTAGTGGAAAGAGAATGCTAAACAAAAACATTCTGCATCAAAATGTTTCATCCCTGCTGCTAAAGGAAATTCCATAACACAGATCACAGATGCAAGAAATTCTACACTGAAATGAATCAGATTCTTGGCTGCAGCTCATCTATTGGAGGGTGCCCCTAGGACATCGCCCCTCCAGGCCTTAAAAATGTTCTCCTTTTTGAGGTTGAAGTGGCAGTCATTTTTTACCCATTTTTTCTTGTACTGAAGCTGTTTTTCAGCTGTTCCTCTGCCCCTGTTCGGCTGTGCTTGTTCAGAAGAGGCATGTCCTCTCTCAACCTTTGTTTCATAATGGGAAATAGGCCAAATGCCTCCCCCATTATGACCCCTCTGTGAACATGATCCAGAGCAATAGAGGTAACTGTGCACAATAAGCCAGATGAAGTATTCAAACAACTCTGTAGACACGTTGTAAAACTTCCTTGTTTCTCATAGAAACACCTTTCCTGAGGTCACATTTGTCCTTTCCTTAGCCCATCATATCACTTGCTCTTAGGTGACTCTCTGCTCAGCTAATGGAGAAAAATCTTCTTCCTTGTCTTCCATTTTCACTGGGTAAGTACCTGTCTGGTAGAGAAATCAGCTTCATAAACCCCTAAGACTACATAATATTTACTATTATATGTAATCTCATTTTTATTTCTACAGTTGTTATTGCTATTCCACTCATCCTTCAGTTTTGATAAGAACTCACAATGTTTTGTTACAAGCAACTTTAATTTAGTATCAGCAAAGTTAATTAGGTTGTTTTAATTAATTAAAAATCTAGACGACCATTTTAAGATCATGCTTTGAGGAAGGTTATGGCCTAAATAAGGCTGTCAGTAATCAGCTTAGCTCTAGCAAGGTTTTCTCAACTTACTTTTATTTGTTCTAGTGCCAGCTGCCTCCAATTTGCATAGTTTTGTGCATAAACATTGTATTAGTCTAACTAAATAAGACCTACTGCATTAATCTTGTCTAAAAATGAAATTGCTAGGTAATCTAGGCAACTAATCTCCTTGTAAACTCATGTTGTATTTAAATCGCCTTCCATTTGGCTTCCCATTTCTGCAGTTCTTTAAAATGCATTCCAAAATCTGTACACTGTTGACATCACACAAAAATTGACCTTTTTTATGTTTGTGCATTTCCATTTATCTCATTTAATATATTCAGTTACTGTCCTTCTTAGTGGACCTGTAATTGAATATTCCGGTCCCTTCTATATTCAGAAACAGAGATTATTTTCCTTCTACATGGTTCTATTTACTGACTTTTTTTAATCTCAAATAAAAGAATTTCCACATCTCTTCCTCCATTCTAGTTGTCCATTAACCTCTCCCTTGTGGTCAGCATTATCTTTATTTAAATCTGAGAAAGGATATTAATCTACTTCTCAGAAGAAACTTGGCAAAAAAAGTTATTTATGTCTGTAAGAAAATTTGGACAAGAATATGTTCAATTCTGAAAGAAGTCGATCTGGCTTATTATTGCACACTGAAGCCATGTAAAAATGTTTAGTTTTTCAGAGCTTTCCAAGTGAAACTAGAGACTTTCAACTGAAAAACATATTTGGGAGATTTGTATGAGTCCAAAAGTCCAAAACAGAGCTTGAGAAACAACAGAGGAAGTTGAAAAGAAAGAGAACTAGCATCAGGTTGATCTGGATGTCATCAGTTTTGATTTTGGCCTTACGTTTACTACCCACATCCAAAACCATCAACATTTGAAAACATTTTTCAACCCAGATTGGTGGAGCATCTGTTCCTTAGTAGGTGTAATTTCCATCACCTTCAGCCAAGATCCTCTTCATCTCTGATTGCTCAATCACCAGTCCTGGTCTTGGACCAAAATGCTTAAGCCACAGTCTTGCTGGTTCTCCAGATAATGATGAATTGACCATTCCCTTCACTTTGTGAATGGTACAGATGCAGTTTCTTGTACCACCCTTAACACTGAACTGTAAGCTAACTGCTGGTGTCACCAGTGACTCTTATATTACCCTTCATTGTGAGTTCTCCAGTGTTTTTGGCAACATCTTGCTAGCACTACCCACTGGTCATGTTGGGCCTCTGTACGCACCAGCAGGGATAAAATTTCTACCTCCCCAGCCCTCGTACAGAAAATTTTCCACAATGATGTGGAGATCTGGAGGGCAGAAGAAAACTTGGTGGCCTCCCAAGCTGATTTTGTCTGAGTCACATCATATATTCTGGCACAGAAGTTGTTGCAAACTGTTTGCATGTCACATGCAGTTTGAGCCACAACCTGTTTGCCCTGATGTGATTTATTGGCAAAATTGTCAGTTATCACTTCTGTCAGCAATAACAATGTAAGGCAGACAAGTCTTCAATAACACATATCAATCATCCACCATTTCAATAAGCCATCTACAAAGCAATACTGCTAAGTGCCCTATACAGCTGAATTGACTAAGGAAGATACCATAGTGATTTGCTACAAATGTACAAGGAATCCTTGGGTAAGTAACCAGCATGAACATCTGCTGAAGTATCCCAAAAGCATGGCTGGCTGTAACCCATCATTTTGTTTGAGGAGAGTGGTTTATGCTCTAGAACAGCCTTCATACCTTGGGAAAACTAGAAAGTTTCTCAGTTTCTCAGCCATATATATGAAAGTAAAATCTGGTTTGCTAGGATTGCCTTGAAGTCTCAGCCTCTAAAAGCAGACACACTTAAATCATTGAAGGGCTAAGTTTCAAGCTAAGGTCACACTGGTTGTATATTTGTGGCTGAAGTACACAGGTATCTTCAGAGTACAAGTCAAAACACAACTGACTAAAGGGACCACCAAGACTATTATGAAATATCGTGGGAAGAAACAGCCCCAGCATATCAGCCACCTAATCAATACCAGTGTTATACCTGTACATATCACTGAAAATTGTTTTAAGGAAGGTAGATATGGATGACAGTAGCCAGGCACATATTTTACAGAAAGACTCTGGAGTCCAAAAGAGATTCAATTTCCCTGATGTTTGTTGTCATGTCCTTTGCCATCAGAGTTGCAAAATTTGAAATATATGTCACAAAAGGAAGGAAACTGCAACTGAGGAAACAGTTTGGAGACGAGAACATTTATTACAATTAACCAGCTCAGACTAAAAACTTTGGATACCATAACAGTGGGAATCCTGAAAGAATTAATTATATTTCCATAAAAATAATATACAACAGATCTAATCTATAACAAAATATTTAGAAATGTGGTGTACCTGTTCTGAGGAATGGTATAAACATGTTCTTCCTAGGTAACCTCCCGCTTAATACCCTGCAGAGGATTCACTTGGTAAACACTTCCTTTTAAGTATTAGTTTGTGATGAAAGACTCACACATGGAAGAGAAGAAGTGATTTCTAATTCTGAAAGTATTTGAAGTATCTGAATTTTGTGAAGATACAATAATAACAGTCCATAAGAAACACATCATCCTTTGTGACTAATCAGCAAATTCAACTGGTGCATAAATTGACAAGAAATGTCATCAATGTAAATTAACGTTTTCAAGCCATTAGAAAAGAGCACCAGCTTCATGTTACAACTGAAAGAATGGCTCAGTTTTGGAAAGTCATTCACTATCATGCTATAGACAATGACCCCTGTCAAAAGATTTAACGAAGTTCACAGGTCAATGCAGTGGGAGGATCTCTGCTGTCCTGACTCTTAGTAATAATGTAATCATGCGGAAAAATTTTAAGTGTTGATAATTTAGTGAATGAAATTCATGCCTTTTGACCCTGAATGAAGAGACAAGAGAGATTCATCTTGTCTTCAATTAAGTTTAAAGCTATTTTTAAACACCTTATCTGAGCCAAGCATCACAGGATCCTAGTATTTTTAATGCAGTTTTCAAGCTGTATCATAAATTAAATCTGCAGATACTGAGTGTTGGGAAAACTTTTTCGCACAACAACCATGAAATCCCGATCCTGCTGAAGTCAATGGGAGTGCTGCCATTTTTCTTCAACAGGGTCTGGATTTCAGCCATATTGTTTAAAGTCTCTGAGCACTGTCTTGGCTATGCTACCCACATGCTGTTTCCAATGGGTTCACTGGCAAAAAACAAAACAAAACAAAACCAACCAAACAAAAAAACCCTACATAAATGCTAAATGTTGCAGCTGCAAAAGGCACAATATCACAATCTGTCTTCAGTTATGAAATTTCTAAGATGCAAAAACCATTTCATTAGGTTAAATTAATCAATAAATGGCACACAACCTATCAGCACTGAAAGCATTGTCAGCTTGTGTTAAGATGCTACATGAGGGTTTGATAGCTCCCTAAATGTAAGGAGCCACATGGGTTCATAGTGTATCTGCTCATAGTGTGTCTGCACATAGCAGAAAACTACAAAGCTAATTCACTCTGTGAACTGCATAGGTCAGAATCAGACCCAGAAATTTCCACTCTAAAAATCTGGGATAAAGACACCCTGAACCCAGAAAGAACCTATCTGAAGCTTCAGTAAAGACCTTATAGTTAATATTGTCCATACACCTTATTTTCTTTCTGTAGTGAAATGAAGGGGCTATGCTCTATGTATGCAAAGCCATAGCCAAGACTTTTGTAGATGTCAGACTGCTTTGCTCTACGGGTCACAGCTGCA